>NC_053489.1:75224639-75573482 GCF_905171775.1 Rana temporaria | reverse complement strand
GTTCCTGTTCTCTAGCTCATCAATTTTTGCGAAATGATTAACTATTTGCTTCTTCAGTCCCATGACTTCTTGTCTGAGTGGGAGCAGAATGTCCTCTGCTGCACTTACTCTCTCTTCCAGCGCAACAGTTCTTTCTACTGTCTCTCTCAACTTTCCCCCCATTGAGACCATTTCTTCTTTAATACTTTTCAACTGTATATCCACACCAATTACCATTTCCTTGCAGGCATTTATAGGGCGCAGAAGTTCCCTCAGTGTGGGCTCTCCTTCACTTCCTACCGCGCCACCCTCCATGCTTACCTGGACTGGGTTAGGGAAGCTTACAGTAGCAATTACCACGCTGGATTTTCCTACCCCCCCTGTCCCTTTGGTGTTAACTTTTTTAGTGCTTGATACCGTCGGTGTTGTAACCGAGCTCACTAATACTTGAGCACTACCTTGACTTTTTCATGCCACCGAAGGTCCTGCTTGAGCTGGCTGTAGGGGTTTTACAGCAGACAGAGTGGTTCGGGCAAAGCGCTCTAGTTTTGCTGCAGCTGCCTTTGCTTGGTTTACTTGATTCTTTGCTGCTCGCGTAATCAGGGCTCCTTCCTGAGGTAGCTGATACTGATGCTGTGTTATCTGTTCCTCTGTCCCCCGTTTCCCGGGCATATTAAAAAGGACCAATTTATTTATATTATTTATTTATTCCTTCTCTCCTACAAGAGGGAAAAAACCAAGGAGAGAGAGAGAGGAGAAGAAAAAAAATGGAAGGGAGATTTTCCTTTCTCCTTCCCGGGTGACAGTTGGATCTTAAGTCTTTAGGCTATATATTTTTTTCTTTTCCTTTTTAGGTTCTCCCCAAAGGTCTCTTCAAGTAACTACCCACATCAACATCACATAACATGAGCTAAAAAATTGTGTCGGGGAGGGAAACTTAGAGGTAGATTAGCATAGAGCTTGTCTAATCAGAGTACAGATCTGCATGTTCCTTCCTTCCTCTGCCTATGTGGAGGGGTGGTGTTTGCCTTTCCTCAATTAGCTCTCACACAGTTTAAGCCCAGACTCCAAACCCACTGCTGAAACGGGAAATAGGATTTCTAACACGATCTGAACTTTCCAAAGAGTGTAGAAAGGGAAAGACAGCAGGTATGCAAGGGGAGGGAAGGTGGGTTGTGGGAGTAGCCTGCTGAGGTGGGCTCTCCCCGATCTCTCTAAACTCCTACCTTCCTGGCTGGGAAGGGTGCTGCCGGCCCAGACCGGGGGTCAGGGTCTGTTGAAAAGCCTGTGGAGATAGTGCCCCTGGAGTGGCAGTCCAGGGTTGCCATACATTGCACAAGTGTTTGAGGGGCACTTACTGTATGGCACTTTGGTCACGATCTCCACAACACACTTTTTAACACCTGCCTCTAGGGCCGAGCCTTTTGGCTAGGACCAGGGGAATTTTTGTTTCCTGGCCGGAGGGCCGGCCATCGTATTGCACGATGGTCACTTTCCACTCACCTCTCCCACCTTCCTTCTCCCCCACTTTCTTTTTTATTTTACCCCTGTGTTTGTCACTTTATGTCTTTTTTTGTTGGTGCACTTTTGTACACCTTTGTGTGTGATTAGTAGGGTGCTGGTCCTCGGGTCTGCCCTGAACGTCTTGGGAGTAGGTGGACATGGCCTTCTGGCTTAGTTTGCCTGCTCTCATGGGGTCTCCCTTCGGGGGAGCCTCACCGAGGAGGGTTCTGTTTCGGCAGACCCTCCAAGGAATTTGGGTCCGTGTCAGCTTCGGCTGCACAGACCACAGATTACCTCAGTCCCTGCCAGGAGCCTAACGCCCCGGTGGATCAGGGTTGGGTCCTCTTCGGAGGACCATTTGACGATGCACCCGTCACAGTTTTTTGTGTATCACTCTTTATGTGTGTGCACATTTTTTCCTGCTCCGGGTGAAGTTTTTGGGTTGTGTTATGTACGCCACAGGCTTTTCAATAGAAAAAAAGACAGCAGGTATACAAGTAAAACTTATATAGGGAGATTAGATTCATTCCTGTGTATCATCTGAGGCTGTTCATTTCATTGGGTATAGGAGAGGGTTTACATCCACTTTAATATTTGTGTGTGCAGTGACATTTCTTTCAGAGATCACCTATAAAGTCCCACTATAAACTGTTACTGTGTTTTGAGAGAGTACTAATTTTGTTAAAGTAACTTAGCAATGTGTTACAACACATTACATCTTGGCATTGTAGTATTATGCAGTATTTAAAAAACATGAAAAGGAGGAAGTGTAGAGATCTTGAAGAGTAAAAAACACACTTTATTAAACATAAAAAATATATATATATTAGGGCTGTGGAAATTAACTATTAATTCCTTAATTAATCGTAAAAAAAAATTTGATCCATCAAATTCTTTTGATCGGTACTCACCTCTCCGCCGGCTTCCGGGTCTTCAGGGAGTTCCGTCGGAGATCCGGTGACGTCACCGGATCATACTTAGCTACATGTTTTTATGCCTGCTTTTGCTACCGTTTGGTATTACTCGAACCATTTTTACAGTTTATGTAGCTACATCAATTTTATCTCCAGTGCAATATTTATTTTGTTACCTACTTGAAGACTATACAAGTTTTAATGCTATTCCCATTGAGGGCTGTCTTTTGTGTGTTTTTTGTATCCTGCTATCCATTATTCCAGTGGTTAGTAGCTGCACTGGGAATCAGCCTGCAAGGAGATAAGCTAAAAGTAGTTGGATCTGTATGTGTGTTATAATTAATCGAAATTAGTCAATTAAAAAAAAAAACGATTAATCGAACACGAAAATTTTAATCAGTAACAGCCCTAATATATATATATATATATATATATATATATATATATATATATATATATATATATATATATTTATTTATATCTCCATATGCACTCACAAGTGTCCCCAGAATATGGTGCTTTGTACACAGCCTACCGCAGTACTTGGAGGACAGCTGTGTGTTTTTAGATAGGATATTCATGTTTTTTAGCCAAAAAATATATGGACTAATCATGGTGCTAGAAGTGTAGTATCTTATATAAGAAGAGACTGATACCAGATTGCAGCAGGCTTGACAAAGGGGGCCCCACTCCAGAAATGTGTTACCCCGACAACCAGTGTACATCTGCTACAGGTGGGTGGATTCAGGCGCCAGACAGATTTTTCTGCTGCCTGTAGAGAACTCCAGCGTGGAGCATCAGTGTCAGGGCCAAAGCGCTGTACTTCCTCCTTTAACACACCAGCGTAGTAGATTGGCTTCCCGGCGGCTAACTGGGCACTTTAGGCGTGTGCGCATACGCATGTGACCTCTCGGGGCCAATCACCAGCGGGACCGCCCTATTTAAACCAGCTCCTGTCAGTAGACAGGTTGCTGGTTTATCGTCAGCTACTTCCTGAACCTGTGTCTCTGGAAACCATTTCCTGTTGGAATTCCGTTCGACTCACCTCTCACCTGGAACCTGACCTCGGATTGCTTCACCACTCTATTGAACTCTTCTGACCCCGACCTCGGCTTGTGACCTGGACTCTGTTGTTGTTTCTCCTGCCCTTGAACCTCTTGGCTTGTGACCCGGATCTGCTGTCTTCTCTGCTCCCCGAACCTTGGCTTGCACCCCGGACTTTCCAGTTTGTTTCTTGGACTCTTTCAGTACCGGTTATCCAGCTTCAGTATCGTTTGTTCCTGTTTCCATCTGCAGTCACCCAGAAGCACCTGTCATCTACAACCGTCACTGGTCAACGCTTCTCCACTGGCACCGGTACCGCCTCGTGCTTCCGCCACCTGTTCCAAAACTCAGTGGGCGGGCGCGCTTGGTCGTAAAGGTGAACCACCCTCGGCAGTACTTGATTCCTGATAGTATAAACCAGCCGAAAACAAAAAAATGTCCGAGACCGACAGGGTGCGTTCACCTTTCGAGACACTTTGCCAGCAGGTGTCCGCGCTTACCGAGGCGGTGCAGAAACTTCAGGAGGGATATGTCCAAGTCGATGGCTGTCTACAACAGTTAACTGGGTCTCCTGGGGTAACACCCCCACCTGCTGCATCTGCTGTCGGGACTTCCTCATCACAGTCCATTCCCAGTTCAGCTGTCGGATTGATCCACCCGGAACCTCGGGTCCCTCCTCCGGAGCGTTTTTCTGGAGAACGCCGAAAATACCGGGCGTTCAAAAACGCGTGTACTTTATACTTAGACCTCCAGCCTAGAACTTTTTTCTCAGAGGCCGTGAAAGTTGGATTTGTTATTTCCCTCTTGTCCGAAGAACCCCAGGCTTGGGCGCACAGCCTAATGGAAAAACGAAGTCCGATCCTAGATTCACTGGACTCTTTCTTTGATCATATGGCTCAGTTATATGATGACCCGCAGCGTATGGCTTCTGCTGAGACCGTCCTCCATAATCTAACCCAGGGGAGGCGTCCGGTAGAGGATTATACCGCGGAATTCCGCAAATGGTCAGCTGACACCGGCTGGAATGACGCAGCACTAAAATACCAATTCCGCCAGGGACTCTCAGAAACTCTCAAGGATGAGTTGGCAATAACTGAGGCTCCCGCTTCGTTAGAGGCCTTGATCCAGTCCGCCACCCAGCTGGACCGACGTTTACGAGAATGACGCACTGAGCGCTTCCAGACTTCACGCCCTGCTTGGGTTCCACCCAGGGTAGTTCCAGCTGCATCCCCTCCTGTGGCTCCTCAACACGGCAGTCTTCCAGACCCGGAACCCATGCAACTCGGACTGGTTCGAACCCCTCTCACCAGTGAGGAAAGACTGCGTAGATGCCAGAATAACTTGTGTCTGTATTGCGGTGCCACCGGTCATTTTCTTCGCACCTGCCCCATAAGACCGAGTAAGTTCCCGATTCAACCCGTATTCAACCTTCATGTCTCAAATAGTTCTCAAACTCATCTTGTACTCTTCGTCTCTTTACAGCTACCGGAAAACACCATCCGCCTCCAGGCCATCCTTGATTCAGGTGCATGCAGTAATTTTCTGGACTCCAATTTAGCCCTTAAACTCCACATACCCCTTCGCAATAAGGATCAACGCCTGCAAATACATTTGGCCGATGGCTCTCTTCCTAAATCGGGACTAGTCTCACAGGAAACTGTGCCTCTTCTAGCCATTACCGATTCAGGTCATCAGGAATTTCTACGACTAGATCTCATTCCTTCACCGCTTTTTCCTATTATTTTAGGACTCCCCTGGTTGCAAACACATCAACCTTGCATCGATTGGCTGAAGAAAGAGGTCAACTTTACATCTTCCTTTTGTGCCCAAAACTGCTGCGCACCCACGGTAGCCACCTGTTCAACTGTGGTAACCTCACCTGAACTTCCACCTCACGTCCCCTCTGTTTACCATGAATTTAAAGACGTTTTTGATAAACAGCAGGCTGACTCTCTCCCTCCCCATCGGCCTTATGATTGCCCGATTGATCTCTTACCTGGCTCTGAAATACCTTTCGGCCGCATCTTCCCGTTATCTGAAACCGAGCTTGCGGCTCTTAAGGAATACATCGACGAAAACTTACAAAAGAACTTTATCCGACCTTCTTCTTCTCCAGCGGGGGCAGGTATCTTTTTCGTTCAAAAGAAAGACGGCTCGTTACGACCCTGTATCGACTACAGAGAACTTAACCGGATCACCATCAAAAATAGGTACCCGTTGCCTCTCATACCAGAGCTTTTTCAGAGATTTCGAGATGCCCAGGTGTTTTCCAAATTGGATCTGAGGGGTGCCTACAATCTTGTTAGAATCCGAGTCGGGGATGAATGGAAGACCGCCTTCAGGTCACGGTTCGGTCATTTTGAATATCTCGTCATGCCATTCGGGCTCTGCAATGCCCCGGCCACCTTTCAACATCTGGTCAATGATATCTTTCGTGAGTATTTGGACGATTTTTTAGTTGTATACCTGGACGACATCCTCATTTTTTCCCCTTCTCTTGAGCTTCATAGGCACCACATCAAGAAAGTTCTTACTATCCTCAGGAAACACAAATTATTTTTGAAAGCCGAAAAATGCGAATTTGAAAGAACGACGATACAGTTTCTAGGTTTTGTCACCTCCACCGGCGGGGTCGCCATGGATCCCCAGAAGATCAAAGCCATCTTAGACTGGCCGACACCAGTGGATAAGAAGGCAGTGCAGCGGTTTATTGGCTTCGCCAATTTCTACCGGCGATTTATCGTCGGGTTTTCTGCCATCGTGATTCCTATCACCAAACTTACCCACCAAGGCAGCCATTTTCACTGGTCGCAGGAGGCTCAGGAAGCTTTTGAGAAACTAAAAAAGATTTTTTCTTCAGCACCTGTCTTACGGCACCCTGATCCAAAGTTGCCCTTTACTTTGGAAGTGGATGCCTCTGAGACAGCCCTAGGAGCCATTCTTTCACAAAGGCAAGGGTTAAAGTCCCTACTCCATCCCGTGGCCTTTGCCTCCAGGAAACTAACAACTCCAGAGAAGAATTATGACGTAGGGGACAGAGAACTCCTCGCTATCAAATTTGCCCTTGAGGAGTGGAGGTACTTGTTAGAAGGAGCAATTCACCCGATTATAATTTTTACGGACCATAAAAATCTCGAGTACTTGCGCTCCGCAAAACGTTTGAGACCTAGACAAGCTCGATGGGCTCTTTTTTTTTTACGATTTAATTTCCATATTACTTATAGGCCTGGTTCGAAAAATGGAAAGGCGGACGCACTTTCCAGGATGTTCCCAGAGACTCCTTGCACAGCGGAACCAAGTACCATCCTGCCTTCCCGGAATTTTCTCTTGGTTTCTGAAACTGATCTGTTAAATTCCATCAAAATTGCATCCAGACAAATCTCGGACCCAGTATCATCGTCACTAAAGGAGCGCGATGGCTTATTTTGGTTTCAAGACAGGATCTACGTTCCCACCGAGATCAGGCAATCAGTTCTGAGCACCTTCCACGACTGTAAGTTAGCCGGTCATTTTGGGGCAAGGAAGACCTCTGAACTACTTTCCCGTTATTTTTGGTGGCCAAAATGGAAACAAGACTGTGAAACTTACATTTCTTCATGTGCAATCTGTCAACGCAACAAGGGTCCTAAAACCAAGACCTGGGGGTTACTTAAGCCTCTGCCAGTTCCAGAACGTCCGTGGGCTGATATTGCTCTAGATTTCATTGTATATTTACCTCCATCGGAGGGCTTCACGACAATCCTGGTAGTCGTGGATCGCCTGTCTAAAATGGCACATTTTCTACCCATGGTTGGAACCCCTTCTGCTGCCGAAACGGCAAAAATTTTCTTCAAAGAAATCGTTAGGCTTCACGGGGTCCCCAAAACCATTGTCTCAGACAGAGGGGTCCAATTTACCTCTAAATTTTGGAGAGAGCTTTTCAGATCCCTGGAAGTCAAAACATGTTTGTCATCAGCCTACCACCCGCAAAGCAACGGGCAAACGGAAAGGACGAACCAAACTCTTGAACAATACCTCAGATGTTTTTGTTCTGCCTCCCAAGATGATTGGTCATCTCTATTGCCCACCGCGGAGTTTGCCTACAATAATTCTGTTCACACTACCACCAACCAAACACCCTTTTGGGCTAATTGCGGTTTTCACCCGGCCTTCCTGCCAGACCCTTTCCCGGAGATACCTGTCCCAGCTTCCCAGGAACGTATAACCACCTTACAGTCTAACTTTCGGAAACTCAGGGATGTAATGCAGCAAGCCCAAGAGGATTATAAGAAATTCTATGATAAGGGAAGGAAGGACTGTCCCTCTTTTGAAATTGGGGAAGAGGTCTGGCTCTCCGCGGCTAATTTGAAGTTGCCAGTTCCTGCCCGGAAGTTAGGTCCGAGATTCATTGGCCCGTTTAGAATCAAACGCAAGATCAACGAAGTAGCTTTTGAACTTTCATTACCCAACTCCTATAGAATCCACCCGGTTTTTCATGCCTCCCTCCTAAAACCTACCATCCCCGTCCCTTTTCAGGGAAGGGCAGCTCTTCCTGCACCACCAGTGGAGATTGATGGAGAAGAGGAGTTTGAGGTCGAGGCCATTTTGAGCTGTAGAAAAAAGGGGAGACAACTCCAATACCTGATCAAATGGAGGGGCTACCCTCCAGAAGACAACTCATGGGAACCTTCAAGAAATGTGCATGCCCCTCGGCTAATTCGTGTTTTTCACCAGGAGCATCCTGAGTTGATGGCCAGTTTAGGCGTCCGGAGTCCGCCCCTTGGGGGGGGGCACTGTCAGGGCCAAAGCGCTGTACTTCCTCCTTTAACACACCAGCGTAGTAGATTGGCTTCCCGGCGGCTAACTGGGCACTTTAGGCGTGTGCGCATACGCATGTGACCTCTCGGGGCCAATCACCAGCGGGACCGCCCTATTTAAACCAGCTCCTGTCAGTAGACAGGTTGCTGGTTTATCGTCAGCTACTTCCTGAACCTGTGTCTCTGGAAACCATTTCCTGTTGGAATTCCGTTCGACTCACCTCTCACCTGGAACCTGACCTCAGATTGCTTCACCACTCTATTGAACTCTTCTGACCCCGACCTCGGCTTGTGACCTGGACTCTGTTGTTGTTTCTCCTGCCCTTGAACCTCTTGGCTTGTGACCCGGATCTGCTGTCTTCTCTGCTCCCCGAACCTTGGCTTGCACCCCGGACTTTCCAGTTTGTTTCTTGGACTCTTTCAGTACCGGTTATCCAGCTTCAGTATTGTTTCTTCCTGTTTCCATCTGCAGTCACCCAGAAGCACCTGTCATCTACAACCGTCACCGGTCAACGCTTCTCCACTGGCACCGGTACCGCCTCGTGCTTCCGCCACCTGTTCCAAAACTCAGTGGGCGGGCGCGCTTGGTCGTAAAGGTGAACCACCCTCGGCAGTTCGGTCTCGGTGAGTACTTGATTCCTGATAATCAGTTTTTCAACCTGATTTGCCAACATAACATTGGTGGAGGAGGAACATCTGAGCTGTCATCTAGCTGTACCCCTGACCCTGGTTTCTGCTGCCCTTGTGAGTACATACTGATGTTTTTGTACGTTTAATTTTTCTTTACTGAAACATCAAGGGTCTTTTCAACCTCTGATGTCTCCCTTGCCCTCCACTGAAGCAAATCGAGTGCATTGCACTCCATTGGCTTCTTCCCATGCCACAATGATCCATACATATTACTTCCAGGTTCTTACTAGGTAACAGTGATCATCAAATGAATGTTCTCTGATCTCCATTCCCTCTTACTGGCAACACAAGGCATGGGCTTCCCAAGCCCCTAGTAGACAGTGTGGAGCAGCAGAAACATGGTCGGAGGAGTGTGCAAAGGAAGGGGGTGGCCAAATTAATTGGGGGTGAGTGAAATGAGTAAATGAGCAGAAGCTCTGCTGACTTCCATCATCCAATCATGTGCAACCAAAAACTTTTATTTTATTTGCATGTGATTGGGTTTTCTTTTCAAAGTGAAGCTTAACCTCCATTTACTAAGCTCTAGAGCAACTGCATTTTGCAAAGTGTGCAGTCTATGGCCCGGATTCACAAAGACTTACAGTGGTGTATCTCCAGATACGCTGTCGTAAGTCCGAATGGCCGCCGTCGTATCTATGCGCCTGATTCATAGAATCAGTTACGCATAGATTTGGCCAAGATACGAGCGGCGGAAGTCTCCTACGCTGTTGTATCTTGGGGTGCAATAATTACGCTGGCCGCTAGGTGGCGCTTCCTTGATTTCCCAGTCGAATATGTAAATGAGCAAGATATGCCGATTCACGAACGTACGTACACCCGTCGCAATTAGTTACGCCGTTTACGTAAGACATACGCCGGCGTAAAGTTAAAGCTGGTCTCTAGGTGGCGCAGCCCATGCAAAGTATGGACGTCGGAACAAGCGTATCTTTTTACGTTGTTTGCGTAAGTTGTACGCGAATAGGGCTGTGCGTAAGTTACGTTCACGTCACAGGCATTGAGCCGGCATATCTTTGGATGTAAATACGACGAGATACTGAGCATGCACGCGCATGCGCCGTTCGTTCAGCCATGCATTTACATGGGGTCAAGCCTCATTTAAATACAACACGCCCCCTACAAGCCTACTGTGAATTACGCGCGCTTACGCCGGCCCATTTACGCTACGCCGCCGTAACTTAGGACGCAAGTGCTTTGTCAATACAGCACTTGCCTCTCTAAGTTGCGGCGGCATAGTGTAAATACGATACGCTATGCCCGCGCAACGTAAAACAGCCCTACGTGAATCCGGGCCTAATTGCCTTTAGTAAATCCCTAAATCTTTTATCCAACTTCTAAATGTATTATTTTGAAAAGCCAGTATAAAGGAAAAGTGGTGAGGAAACAAATCACTTGTAGGTTTTTCCAGGGCTCAAGTCCTGCGGGAACGGGTGGGAATGGAGTTCCTGCACTTTTTTCTCAGAAGGAAGTCAGTTCCCTTTGCAGGACTAGAGCAGCCGAGCGGCCCGAGCCAATCCTTCACTAAGCGGCGATGCCCAGCTCGAGTCACTGTCAGGGGCAGGCGAACCTTAGAAATCCTTTATGTTACTGGCCGGTTTCTGTATATGGATGCCGCAATGTCTCCTGGGAGCTTTTGTCATTGTTCCCAGGAGACATTGTGGAGGTCTGCTGCGAGTTATCACGGGATTTAGAAAGAACTTGCTTCTTTCTAAATCCCGCGATAACTCACGGCAGACCTCCGCAATGTTTCCTGTGAACAAAAATGACAAAAGCTCCCAGGAGACATTGCGGCATCAAGGAAGTGACGGAATACCCGCACACTACCTGATGAATCCATATACAGGAAGCGGCCAATAACATAAAGGATTACTAAGGTACAGTGGATCGGAAAAAAAAAACATGCGGTTTAGTAATTATGAATATGAGCGTATCATTTTTTTTTTTTTGGTGGGGAAGTGGACCTTGGGTGGGAGTTCCCACACTTTTTTCTCCAGGACTTGACCCCTGGGTTTTTCCAATCATTTTGTACTGGAATACTTCCTGATCTGCACAACTGAGAGTGTGCCAGAGGTTTGTCCTTTGCCTCCATTTGTGATAATGGATGTTCTTCTTTCTCCTCTTCGAATGTTTTTTTTTTTTTTTTTTGGGGGGGGGGGGGAATGTTATGAAATAGATATGTATGGATATCATTCATAGGTGTCAAAACAAGAAATACTTGCTGACTCATTCGCATTTTTACAGCTCTAAACAGGAAGCTGAGACGCTAACCACAGACATGTGAGCTCTGTTGCCTCAATAGCTGAAGGAAAGCTGCGTTCAACATGAGAACAGACCCTCGGACTGGGAAAATACATTTTGCTGGTGTACAGTAATGATCCACCATGTAGACACACATTTTGTAATTTGGGATTATTTGTGTAACGTCTACCTGAAAGCAATTTTCAGTAAGCCATTCATACATGGAATAATAAATGCCCCCTCTTATGGTTATTTATCAGTGAATGTATTTATGTTGCCTGCAGGCATGAGCTGAGCCCCCGCAGGGTTAAAGGTCACAATGCTCCATAAACTTACATACTCAGCTTTGTTGAGTCAATAGGGACCATAAATTCCTTGAATGCATAATATTTAAAGTGGATAGAGTAGATAAAGATTTAAAACTCCTTTCAGTTTATTTTTTCACTGTCTGTGTTGCAAGGGCGAATTTCCCTTCAATTTCTACCCTAGCAAATGAGAGGAAATTTCTAGTGAGGGGAATTCCCCCTTAGACAGTTGTCACCTGAAAAGGTGTCCCCTTTGGGCAATTTTCCCTCACTTCCTATTGTAGTGGCAACTCTATAAGTTTAGATTTCTAGGCTGAGAAAAGCCTGCCGTACTTGCGCCTCTGGAGTGGCAATTTAATAGTGGAGCAATTCAGTATATTTGACACCTGGTCACAGCACTCCTTGCATGCTTTTTTCCACACCTGCCTCCTGGGCTGGGCTGGAATTTTCATACTGGCTGCAAGGCCAGCCATTGTCTCGCACTTTGACACCCACAAAGCACTTATTTATTTTGGCAAAGCGCTATGCTCCCTTCTGACAATTTTTTTTGTTCTTTTTATCGAAAGCCCATCTCCCCCCAAGACTTTCAGGGCAGGCCCGAGGACCTACACCCTACCAGTCACACAGTGCAACAAACCGTGTACAAAACATAAAAATACAAAAAGTGACAAACAAAGGATAAATAATAAGAAAGTGGGGGAGGAATAAGTGGAGAGGAGAGTGAAAAGGTGGCCATTGTACAATACAATGGCCAGGCCCTCCGGCCAGGAATAAAAAATTCTTCCAGTCCTGACCAAAAGGTCCAGTCCAGGAGACAACTGCTAAAAAAAAAAAAAAAGCATGTTCTGGTGTAGTGACCATGGTGCCACAAATCAAAGTGACCTTCACTCACAGTGATTTTATGCCACACCAGGAGCACATACACCATAGGCTTTCTAGTCCTATATCTGACCCCCCAACAAGGTCAGTGCAGCCCTCCATCCCTGCCAGATAGAGGGCCCTTCAAGGTCTTTTCAGGGAGAGCCACCCCATCTAACAGCCTCCACCAGTACTAGCCCTTCCAGGCCCCCATCAATCCAGCGGATTTGCATGGCACCACCCAGCTCCTCCACCAGATCGCCGACAGGGACAGCACTTACACTGACCAGCCAGAAGGCCGGACTAAGACTCTCCAAAAAAAACAGACCCAGTGCAGCCACCCAATCTCATCAGCAGCACCCTTCTGGACGGCTCAGACTCGACCATGGGCCGGCCCCCAGTATATGCCGGGCAGCTCGGCGTAGTACCCATCCTTCCAGGTGCAATGACACCATTGGATTTGCATCCACCCTCCCCACTCTTGGGAGTAGCTTCAGCGCCTCCTCTGGCAACTGATAAGAACAGATTTTTTTTTGACAAGCCTATGGTGTGCAACACACACCCAAAAAACTCCACCCGGTGCAGAAAAAATGTGCACACACATAAAGAGTGAAACACAAAAACGTGCAGGGGCGCTATGTCAAGCGGTCCTCCTGTGAGGAAGGACCTGACCCTGATCCCACACGGCGTTAGGCTCCAGACAGGGACTGAGAATGGTCCAAGCAACCAAAGCCGACACGGACCCGATACCTTGGAGGGTCTGCCGAAAAAAGAACCCTCCCAGTACTAGCTGGGGCTCCCCCGAAGGGAGACCCCATGAGAGCAGGCGAACTAAGCCAGAAGGCCATGTCCACCCACTCCCAAGACGTTCAGGGCTGGCCCGAGGACCGGCACCCTACTAATCACACTGTGAACATGACGTGCACAAACAAAAAAAAAAGACATAAAGTGACGCACACGGGGATAAATAAAAAGAAAGTGGGGGAGAAGAAAGATGAAGGAGAGTGAAAAGTGACAATTGTGCAATACGACGGCCGGCCCTCTGGCCAGGAATCAAAAATTCCTCTGATCCTAGCCAAAAGGCCCAGCCGTAAAGGCAGGTGTAAAAAAGGTTGTATGGTGACGTGACCAAGGTGCCAAAAAGCAAAAGTGCAGGTAAAAACACTAGTGCAGTTACCGCACCCCTGGGCTGCCACTCCAGGGGCACATCACCATAGGCTTTCTAATGTACCCTGACCCACAGCCCAGACAGTCACAGCCCCCTTCCCTACCAGGAAGGAATGAGAGCTCCGGAGGCTCAGGGAGAGAGCCTAAGCATACAAGCCTCCGCCATCGCCTTTTTCACTCCCTACCTAATTATATTCGAGAGGTACTAGCCAATTTCTTTGACCCCCCTTAACAGTATGGTGTTGATGTTCCGTCTAAAAAAACTGGCAGGTTAGGAACCGCATCAAATCCAGGCCAGAAGGCCAGGGGCCCGGCCTTTCAGCTTCGACCGCATGTTTCTGCGTCCAAATCAGAAGGCTTCCACCTCCACACCAGGAGGTTCTGCATCTGCCACCACTATCCCTTTCCACCTCGCCGTGTACTAAGGACGGTTAGCATAGCGCCCCCTGCTGGCAACTGATAAGAACAGATTTTTCTATTGAAAAGCCTGTGCCGTGCAAAACACAACCCAAAAACTCCACCCGGTGCAGAAAAAATGTGCACACACATAAAGAGTGAAACACAAAAACTTGCAACGGGTGCTGCGTCAAGTGGTCCTCCTGTGAGGAAGGACCTGACCCTGATCCCCCGGGATGTTAGGCTCCAGACGGGGACTGAGGTACTCAAGTGGTCCGAGCAGCCGAAGCCGACACGGACCTCATTCCTTGGAGGGTCTGCCGAAACAGAACCCTCCCAGTACTAGGTGGGGCTCCCCCGAAGGGAGACCCAATGAGAGCAGGCGAACTAAGCCAGAAGGCCATGTCCACCCACTCCCAAGACGTTCAGGGCTGGCCCGAGGACCGGCACCCTACTGATCATACACAGTGTACATAACGTGCACCAAACAAAAAGAGACATAAAGTGGGGGAGAAGGAAGATGGGAGAGTGAGTGGAAAGTGACCATCGTGCAATTTGATGGCCAGCCCTCCGACCAGGAAACAAAAATTCCTCTGGTCCCAGCCAAAAGGCCCGGCCCTAGAGGCAGGTGTGAAAATAGTGTTTGTGGAGATGTGGTACCATGGCCACATCTCCACAAACACTCTTTTCAGAGTGTTTGTGGCCTCAAAAGTGCCCTCTCAAACACTTGTGAACATACGGCATCCCTGGACTGCCACTCCAGGGGCACTATCTCCACAGGCTTTTCAACGGATCCTGGCCCACAGCCGGACCAGCAGCACCCATCCCAGCCAGGAAGGTAGGAGCTCTGAGAGATTGGGGAGAGCCCACGCCAGCAGGCTGCTCCCACTACTCCCATCACTCCCTCCTAATCACATTTGGGAAATACTAACTGCTCCCCCCAAGGGGAAGGAGGAGCTAGTGTTCTCTTCCGAACAACTGACCGGGGCAGGCACCACAAAATCCAGGCCAGAGGCCCAGCCCTTCAGCTTCGACCGCATGTTTCTCCGTCCAAATCAGAAGGCTTCCACCTCCACGCCAGCAGGTTTAGCATCTGCCAACCGCCATCCCTTTCCACCTCGCTGTGTACTAGGGAGGGTTAGAATAGCACCACCTACTGGCAACTGATAAGAACAGATACTACACTTGATCTTAGCCAAAGCCTTCTGACTAATAAGGCGTATGTCCCTGGGCTTGCCCTGAAAGTCTTGGGAGGAGGGAACATGGCCTTATAGTCAGGTTCTCCCCTCCCATGGGGTCACCCTTTGGGAGAGCCTCACCTATTACTTGGGTAAACCTTGCTTTGGCAAGTCCCCTGAAAAATAGGGTTTGCCTGAATGACCCATGAGCACCACTGTATCTTGTCTAAGGCCGACAAGGCCCAGGCCTAGGGTGGCACTTTGCAGGGGGTGGCAAAAAGCTGCCCCGCACAAAAAAACAGCCTTTTCCTGTCTCCCACGCAAAAAGAGTCCCCGCCGGCTTACGCTAAACTTTTTTAGTGTAGCACCA
This sequence comes from Rana temporaria, assembly GCF_905171775.1. Taxonomy (NCBI): domain Eukaryota; kingdom Metazoa; phylum Chordata; class Amphibia; order Anura; family Ranidae; genus Rana; species Rana temporaria. The sequence continues at coordinate 75,558,047 of NC_053489.1, read as the reverse complement.
GTCTTATGGAACGGACGGGGTCGGGGGGGGCAGGGTCCAGGAGGAAAATTGGTCTGGCGCCCCCATAAAGCGGCCGCACTGCTGACCCTATGATAATACCTGCCAGTGACTGGCCTGATGTTCAGACAGACCGGCAACCGGACCTAATACAACTGATGGATGCCAATAATCAAAAACGCGGCACTGGCTGCAGGTCTTAGTGGCCTAATGCTCCACCTACCCTCCTCCGCAGCATCCTTGGGAGGAAGTTACAGAATGTAATTTAACTTCCTCCCAGGGCTCTCTGTGTCAATAGCGCGGAGAAGAGAGGAGGGAAGCCCCCAGGTATGACAACAGAGGGTTTTTTTCTTTGCATTCTTACTGACAACTCTGAAGAGGGCATTTAGGTGGTTTCCTTCCTGCTTGATAACTTTGAAGATATATATATATATATATATATATATATATATATATATATACAGAGCTTTTTTTTCTCAGAAAATAGGTGCAGGAACTCAACCATGACCCCGTTCAGATTTCACAAACAGTAGAAGGGTCTTAAATGGGCATTACATATCAGGATTGCATTACATACAGCGTACAGAGTTCAGGGGGGTTACACACAGAGTGCATAGCTGTCACTTGTAAACACAGAAACCAGACTTCTGTGTTTACAAGTGATTGTGGTGAGCAGGCACCAAAGGGTCTGAGCCAGAGGTGGTGGAACTGAGTTCCCCCTGAAAAAAATCCCTGTATATATATATATATATATTGAAGGATAAAGGGATTATTTCCTTGTGAGTCATACTTTGAGCGCTAATGAATCTTACCTGTTGTGCTGGAATTGATAGGGTTAAATCTTGAGAGCTCCGGCGTTGGTGTTATTAAAATACCAGGTTTTTGTAGTCTTCTGCATGAGAAGTAAAGCTGGAATGTATACTTTTTTTTTGCTCATGGTTTTTGCAAACTGCTGATTTGTCTTGTCTTGGTTTTGCTCTATAGGAGCATCTTTATGCCAGTGAATCCTGTTTTATTTAGAAAAATGTATTGTAATTAAACATACAGTGCAAAGGTTAAAGATCTTTCAGTATGTCTGTTGACAAATTTTGGGGTCATTTTTGGCCTAATTACTGGTAAGTCCTAATTCTTTGACTATGAAACTGGTTTGTGAATGTCACATGACCACCATCAAATGGAACATTAGTTGGGCAGGTCCCCATCCCTGGTATTCCTCCTGGGATAAGTGGCACCGACAGCCAAGAGGGGTACCTGTGTGGTCAGATCAGCATTGTATGTCCAATAATCCACAAATAAAAGACCCCCGATCCCTCCTTTGCACTTCAAAGTATACTGATCGCCAAAAACTGCGATTCTGAATACTGTGAATTTTTTTAAATCTGGCGCTATTGGCATTGAAGAGACTGAATCAAATCCGGTTTGATTCAGTCTCTCTCTAGGTGCCGGAGGTGGCGCGTCGTGGATCGGGTCTCCTGGTGGGACGGGAGGCCCGGTAAGAGCGGCAGAGGGGGGATTTCCCCTCCAGCTTCTCTGGGATACTTACCTGGCAGGGGAGACACCATGATCATGAAGGCGGTTCTCCCAGGGCGAGGCTCGGCTATTGCACACTCTAGGCCGTGCTGATCGTGGTTGTCTTCCCTGCCGCTTCTCGGCTTTTTGGCTGGGACTGGGTGTGGTATCTGTCCTTATCAGTTGTCAGCGGAGCGCTGAAGCACCTCCTACATGGGGAGGGTGGATGCAATCCAATGACGTCATTGCACCTGGAAGGATGGTTTCAGCAGGGACTACGCTGTGCTGCCCGACAGAATACTGGGGGCCGGCCCATGGTTGAGTCTGAGCCATCTGGAAGGGTGCTTCTGGTGAGGATGGGTACTGCGCTTGGTCTTGGTCTTTTTGCCGAGTTCTAGTCTGGCCTTCTGGCTGGCTGGTGTAAGTGCTATCTCTGTCAGCGATCCGGTTGGAGGAGCTGGTAATGCCCTGGGATAAGACAGGGTAGAGCCATGCAAATCCGCTGGGTTGACGGAGGGTCTGGAGGGGCTAGTATTGGTGGAGGCTGTTACCTGAGCGGCAGTTCTCCTCAAGAAAACCTTGAAGGGCTCTCTAGCTGGCAGGGGTGGAGGGCTGCACTGGCCGGTCGGGGGGTCGGATATGGAACGAAAAGCCTATGGTGCATGTGCCCCTGGAGTGGCAGTCCAGGGGTATCTGAAGATCACTGTGTGTGAGGGACACATTGATTTCTGCACCGGGTGAAGTTTTTGGGTGTGTTCACACGCCATAGGCTTTAAAAAAAAAAAAAAAGGACCATTCAGGAACTGTAGTGCTACCATAGGGCCACCCTGGAGAATAAATCACTTTGACAGATTAAGCCACCTTAAGCTGACACCTAATTTGCAGCACACTGAAATCAATGTGATTCTGATGAAATATCAGTCAACAAGCAGTAAAATCTCACAGCAGCCCCAGCCTTAAAGCGGTAGGTAAAATGCCTGTAGGTAAAATGAATATCTCCGAAACGTGCACCGTTTAGAAGTTATATACCCTGCATGCACTCTGAAGGTCCGGCGTACCGTGCCAGAGCTTTGTGCGGGGGGGGGGACGTCATTGTGCCTTCGACCACTTATACAGGCGGAGGCCCCGCGAACTAGGAAGAAAGACCGGGGGAAGATGGAAGCCCTCTCAGCATTGACAGCACCCTGCTGGAGGGCTTTGTTCTAAGATAAGTATTTAATAATAAAAGGGAAAAAGACTGTGCTAAACAAAAATAAATAATAAAATATCTAAATGGATGAACTAGTCCAAAAAAGCAGCAATTAATGTGGGATAGGACACAGTAAATATAGGAAAGAGAAAATTGCGCTGATTACAGTCCAAAATAAAAAAATATAAAATGTGAAAAAAGTCCCAAAGTTATGCACAGATAAAACCAATGCGATGTGACATGAATGTTAAGCTGGCAATTGGGTCAAAACCTGATGAAAGACATGCTTACCAAATCGTAAGACACTAAAGCAGGTGGCTATAACCCAGCCCAGGCCTTTGGTTATTGAGATGACACTAACTCTCCAAATGATAAGATTCTCCAGATGGGTATAAAGTTGACTCCACAAGCGTTGATCAGTGATTAACCGAAAAGAAAAAAAAATATATCATAGCGTGAAGTCTTTAACAGGAACACAGCAGAGAATCTTCAGATATGTTGACCAAGGCGAAGGCAAAGGTAAAATCTAGGATAGATTTTATTTTTTGTTTTTATTTTTTGGAGGTGGAGGGCTATGAGGTCAACCCTGTGGCCTTCTCTGATCACTCTGTTATTTTAAGGTCTGTTAACTTGGAAGTGGGAGTGGAATTTGGAAGGGGGTGTGGAAATTAAATTGTTCCATTCTGGAGGATGAAGTAATCTGTAGGAAATTTGAGTTCTTTTTATGAACTTTTAATTTTTACGAAACACGAGTTTAAAGCGGAGTTTCACCCAAATAACATTTTTTTCAGAACAACTTCTTTAGACTTCTAACATGTAAAGTCCACAATTTATTTTTATTTTTACGCTGTACATCCCTTATAATCTATCTTTTCATTCCGGCTTTCGGGGACTTCTGCCCGCGGGAGTAGGCGTTTCCAATCTGAGGAGGCATGTCACCTGGGAGGTCGCCCAGATGATTGACGTCTTTTCAGCAAAAGCTCCCCGGATAAGGCCACGCCCCCCGTATTGTGTAGGCGCGTCCGAGTCACAGCGTTTCCGAAAGAAGACGAACATGCAGATCTGCTAGTTGGCTCTATACTGCCCCTGCGTAAAAAAAACAAATTTGCGGACTGTACATGTTAGAAGTCTAAATAAGTTGTTCTGAGAAAAATGTTATTTGGGTGAACCTCCGCTTTAAGAATGTTCTGGAGTGGTGGGATTGGGCGAAAAGAGAAACTGGTGACTTCTTTAGGAGAATGGGAAGAGAAAAAGTGAAGAGACTTGAGGGGGATAAATGTTTGGTGGATAGGTTACACTTTCCGTTTAAAAAATGGGAGTGGAGGTGGATGAGGAAATCAAAGCTGTGCGGGAACAGAGGAACGTGATGGTGAAGGAGATAGGAAAGGGGATTGTGTTTCGCGCAAAAGTGGAGAAGATGGAGGAAGGGAGACCTGGTCAAGGTACTTTGAAAAATAAAATAAAATTTGGACTTAAGAAGGCCATGTGTACGTTTCTGGAGGTGGAGGAGGAAGTACGTGGTGATAGAATGAAGGAGGTTATTAACACTTTCTATGAGGAATTGTATATAGGTGGAAGAAATAGAAGAATACTGTCAGGTGGTGAAGGGAAACCTGGGAAAGGAAGAAGCAGAGGTTGTCTTGGATGCGGTGACTGAAGTAGAGGTGAAAAGTGTATTAAAAAGCATGAAGAGGAACAAGACACCTAGGGGTGATGGGATCCCGGCAGAATTCTATCTGCACTTTTGGCCTGTGGTGAAGAACCAAGTATTTGAAGTCATGCAGAATAAGGAGTTATCAAATCTTTTTTCAAAATCTTTTTTATCACTCTGCTCTATAAAAAAGGTGACCCGCATGAGGTGAAGAATTGGAGACCGATAACTTTGTTAAATTCAGATTATATGATCTTAGCCAACCTATTAGCAAATAGGATGAGAGATGTGATTAATAAGGTTATCTGGGAGTGGCAAGCAGGGTTGCCAAATTTCAGTAAATTTACAAACAGTTTGTAAAATCCATAATTGTTGCATCTGTCAATGAATGTCAGTTACGGACATGCAGCCTACATGTCCGTAATAGACATTCAAGGACAGATGCAAAAAGTACAGATTTTACAAACTGTTAGTAAATTTACTGAAAGTTGGCAACCCTGGTGGCAAGTCTGTGTAGTCCAGGGCAGGAGGATATCGGACAACTTAATCCTCTTGAGGGATCTTATTTTCTATGTGCAATGTAATAACTTACCTTACGCTGGATGTGATCTAGAGAAGGCATATGATCGGGTATCACAAACGTACCTGCTGATGGTCTTGGGTTTTCCTGAAGACTTTGTGGGAATGGTGGAGTACCTGTATAGGAACCTAACTAGTAGAGTTCTGGTTAATGGGAGCCTAACAGAGGCAGTAAGAGTCAGATCTGGGGTAAGGCAAATGTGTCCCTTGTCTCTGATAATTTTCATCTGCATAACGGAACCCTTGGTGGGCCATGTAATGTCAGATAATGCCTTTGGGCCAGATTCTCAAAGAAGTTATGCCGGTGTATCTCAAGATGCGCGGCGTAAGTGTATTTATACGCCGGCGTATCTATGCACCATACCCACAGAACCAGATACGCCTGAAAATAAGCTTCTTCCGTCCGGCGTAACTTTTCTACGCCGGCGTAGCATGGGCGCATATTTACGCTGGGCGCATCTTGCGCTCCCATTGATGTCCTATTCAAATATGCAAATGAGGGAGATACGCCGATTCCCGAACGTACGTCCGCCCGACGCAGGCTACGTGCGGTGCGCGTAAACTGTACGCCCGGCCTAAACTTACCCCTCATAAAGCAGGGGTAACTTTGCACCAGACGTGTGCAGGTCATCTGGAGAGCAGCTTCAGCAGCACCGTTACGGACGAGCTGAGCAACCACACTTGCAGGACAACACATCTGTATGCCAACATGCCAGGGGCAGGCATGGTCATAGCACTACTAGTGTGTGCCCAGGCGCGTAGAAGGAGGAGGGCACGGGAGAGGATATACCGAACGCGCATGAACGTCTTTGGCATGGGGGATTCAGAGGTGTATCGCATCTTCAGATTCAACACTGATGTCAGGACCATTAAGGTAAGTACTCACCGAGGCCGAGATGCTGAGGGCGGCTCACCTTTGCGACCCTGTGCAGACCACTCCCTGGAGTTAGAACAGAGGAGGGACGGCGCAAGGAGGCACCGGTGCCGGGAACTGGTAGGCAGACTTGGTGCAGCTGACGAAAACAGGGCAGGTGCAGAGGACTGGAGACAGTCGTTGATCAGGCAGGAACAGGCAGGTAAGTCCAGAAGGGACCAACAGGAAACAAAGGCAAATCCGGGTCACAGGCCGTGGGTCAGGAGTTGGAGAGATCAGAGGAAGTCCGTGAGAGCAAGCCAAGGTCAAGGGGCAGGAGACAACAGCAAATCCGATAAGCAGGCAGGGGTCAAGTGTAGGAGACGGCAGAGAATCGTCAAGGTCCAATCCGGGTCAAGCAGGTCAGGGTATTCAGGTTTCAAGGTTCTCTCACAGGGTAGACAACGAACCAGCAATTAGCAAAGGGGAAGGGGCTGGCTTAAATAGGCCGCACTGGCCACTGATTGGTCCACAGAAGTACAGGTTCAGCACCAGGCTCCAATGGACAGCAAGCAAAGTAATACTTGAGCAGTGGCTCAGAGGCAAAGAGCTGGACTTGTAAATGGAGAGGTCCCAGGTTCGATTCTACCCAGAACCAACTGGGGAATGTGACCGTGAAAGGTCTGTGCCCTGACAACTGATGCCATCCAGGAAATAGCCACAACCCTGCAGGATGACATCACCAGCCAGACACACCGCTCACATGCAGTGCAGCCACTAGTCAAGGTACTGGCAACACTGCATTTCCTCGCCAGTGGATCTTTTCAGCGTACAAGTGGAGTTGTGGCTGGAATGTCACAAACCAGCATGAGCAGATGTGTGCACCAGGTTGTCCCCGCAATCCTCAGACGCATGTCCCACCACATCATCAGACCCACCCAGGAGCACCTGCGGAATAAGGCAATGGCGGTTTTTGTCAGAATTGCAGGATTCCCACGCACCGTGGGGGCCATTGATTGCGCACAAGTGGCACTACGGCCCCCCCCGTGCCACAGAGCACATATACCGCAATCGGAAGCACTGGCATTCCATCAACGTACAGGTGATAGTCGATGCCCAAGTCCTCATATGGCACGTCCGTGCCAAACACCCAGGGTCCAGCCACGACAGCTACATATATCGTCAAAGCACCATCCCAACAGAATTGAACAGAACGTGTATGGGGACAGCTGGCTGGTTGGTGAGTGACATGGGAGTAAGGGACGACTGTCCGACCCCATGATGCAGACATCACGAGGGGCACATGCACGGCTAACATCCTCCTGTCTTTTCCCTTCCAGGTGACTCTGCATATGCACTTGGACCCCATCTCCTGACTCCATTCCGGGATCCCCAAACCACAGAAGAGCAAAACTACAATGCTGCACACATACGTACCCGTGCAGTGGTGGAACGCACATTTGGCATCCTGAAGTCCCGTTTCCGATGCCTGGATAAGTCCAGGGGGACCCTGTTGTATTCGTGATACGTGCATACGTGATGACCTGACCCCCGAACCAAACATTCCCCCCCCTGCCCGAGACTACCCCGTCTGCTGAGGGAACAGAAGTCAGGAGTTGTCTCGTGGAACGTATCTTTGCACGTTAAACACACACATTCATCATGGCACAAGGAGAATGCACACATGCACACCACTGTGGTCCCTAGCACACACCCCACATCCACATCACATTGTATTAGCCCAAGTCCAACATGCAGGACTTGGGAGCAGCAACGCCACGCCAAGGCTCTAATTATGTTGCTGACCATTCATACCACATTCACACGGGTCATGGGGATAACTTCTCCCCAACGACCGAGGGTGACACCCCTTTGCTGGCAGGAGTGTCACCCCCCCCATTCACACACCAGTCACACTATAATCTGCACGCCTCACCGTGTGCAGTAATTGAAACAAAATAAATAAAAACGCTCTTCACTAGAGCACAAAAAAGGCAAACCCCAAAAAATTAGTTGCCCTGGCTGCTGCCACGGCCACGGCTACGGCTCCGTAACTGCCTGGTTGAAGGCTCAGTTGGGGGGGGGGCATCAGGTGGAGGAGCATCCACCGGTCTCTCCTTGGCTGGAGTCCTGCCCTCTAATGCCACGGCAATGCGGGTGAGGATGCTGTTAGTCTCTGCCTGCACCTGCCGCGACAGTCTCCCCTCCGCCTCAATGGCAGCTGTGTGGCCCTGGACGGCCTCAGTCAGGGACCTCACCTCTGCCACGAGGGTAGCCGTTGTGGCCTGCAGCTCACCCAGGCAGGTGATCACAGCTGCAGTGTTGCCAGCCACATCTTGCAGGCCGTCATTGATGTGGCCCGTGGAGGCCAGGCTGTCTGCCACTCGCCTCATCTCCTCGGCCATCTCACCCATATGGCGGGTCTGAGAGTCCTGGGCACTGGTAAGATTCTCAGGCAGGAAGTCAGGAACCCCCCTGGTCTTCCTGGTTGCCTTCCTGGGGCCAGGATAGGCTTGAGGCCTGGCATAGGGGGAGGGACTTGAGGGAGTGGGTGGGTTGGGGATGGATCCAGAGGGGCTGGATGATATGAGGCTTGACGTCCAGGATGGACCAGCCGAGAGGGAGGTCTCTTCAAGATACAGGGACACCTCCTCACCCAGATGTTCCGCATCCTCCTCAATCACCTCTTCAGTGGAGGTCTGGGCACCACTACCCTCCACCAATGCCTCTTGGCTTCCCAGGGGGTCAGGGGCATGATGATCAGGGGATGAAGGTGTGGGACGGGCAGAGGCACCAGATGGCCCAGCTCCCTCCTGGACATCTGCGGATGACACAAAACATTCACATGTTGGTGGACCCACACACTTATCACATGTTCCCTTCCACCCCCTCACATGCTACACACCAGATAGGAGAAAAAACACACTTACCTGTCCTCAAGGGCGGCTCAACTGAGTCATAGCCCTCAACTCCCTCCACTTGCTCCTTCTCAATGCAGCGGGCAACCACCTGCTCCTCAGAAGTCAGCCGAATACTAGAGGCTGGTCCACCACCAGTGCCCCTGGCATGCCTTCTCATTTTGGCCAGCTTCTCCTTGACCCTCCTGCGCATGTCATTCATTTTTTTTATATGTCCTGGGGCCTCCTCATTGCCTAGGGCATTCACCTGGGTGGTGATCCTCATCAGGATTTCATCCCTCTTTCCCGCTTGCCCTTGCAGGTTGAGTGTTAACTGGGAGAAGAGCAACGCGTGCATCCTGTGTGGTACGTGTGATGTCTCCTGGGGGAGGTTGAAAGAAGTGGAAAAGATCACAGGAGTGGAAAAAAAATCACGAAGAAGCTTGAACTATGGAAGTCGGGGATGATGTCGCTGTCTGGAAAGACTTTGGATGTGAAAGCTATAATTATACCCTTACTGCTATATTTTTGAGTCATCTTTCCCCTGAGTAAGAGGTGGACCCAAAAGGTGACGAGGATGCTGTTCATCTTCTTTTGGGGGTGGAAGATGGAAAGGATTGCGAGATATGTAGTGATGAAAACAGTGCATATAGGTGGATACAACTTTCCAAATGTAGAAAGATTCCTTGAAGTACAATGGTGGCTGGTCCATTATAAGGCCTTTTCGGCAGGAGGGAAGGTGGCTTTCTTGATGAGGTACCTAATTGGGTTGCCACTTCTGAGATGGGAGTGGTGTTTGGGAGACTTAAGTAGGTCTATGTCCTTGGTCTCTCCAGTCTAATACCTAAAAATGAAATCCTTTTTTGAACTTAAAGGGCTGCTTGGGTTGGGAGCTGACGTGGAAAAAAAAGTTGTCTATGGAAGTGGTTGAGGAGGGAGGAGGGTAGCATCTAACATTTCAGGGCTGAGTTCTAAGCGAGGAGTGTTGGAAAAATGTGCTAACAAAGGACTTACAAATAAGCAGAGGGAAATTGGGTGGATGACCTTGCATAACTGTCTACTTACCTTTGAGTTCCTGAAATCCAGGGATCTTGTGAGGACCGAAGTTTGCCCTAGAAGAGGATGTGGAGGGAGTGTGCTTTTGTGAAAGAAGTGTGGAGGAGGATTGAGGGTTTTCTAAGTAGGGTGGTGGATGTGGAGGAACTGTCCCTTTTTTTCGGGTGTGGGAGGTGATGGAAAGGTGGTATGACCCAAAATGTGTTCTTTAAGGAAGTGATGTGGGAAGCGAGGTATGCGATGCAAAAAAAATAAGTTGACATTGACGGAGAAAGATTGTGTGGATTGGTGTGTGGCAAAACTGTACTATGTGTTGGTGATGGAAAGGACAGAGTTGGGGTTGGAGGAGGCCAATGAGATGTGGAGGGAGGTGGGTGTGAAGTGTAATGGGAAATGTGTTTTCTGTGAAAATATTGTGTTTTTGATACGTTATGCCCGAATGATGCAAGGAACACTGCTTAGTGAAGGAGTCTTAAGTTCATGCTGAGGTAGTGGTTCAGTCTGAGAGTTAAAAAAAAATCGGTTTAGCCTAGGTTCACACTGCTGCGAATTCAAAATCGATTTTGCCCGCAATTTAATGTAAATCGCGGCCCGAAATCGCAAAAAGTAGTACAGGAACTACTTTTTGAAATCGCAGATGCGGCGTCGCACTGATTAGGACAGTGCCATTGCCGACAATTGCCGCCGATTTGAGATGAGATTTGACATGTCAAATCGCATCTCAAATGGTTCCAAATCGTACCCAGTGTGAACCAGGGCTCAATATCAGATGCATCCCCTATATGGAGACCATGGGCCAGATCCACAGAGCAAGTACGCCGGCGTATCTACTGATGCGCCGGCGTACTTTCAAATTTCCTGCGTTGTATCTTTAGTTTGAATCCTCAAACCAAGATACAGCGACTTCTGGGTTCGAATGACAGGCGTACGGCTTCGTACGCCTTCGGATCGTAGGTGCAATACTTCGGCGCCCGCTGGGTGGAGTTTGCGTAGTTTTCCGCGTCGGGTATGCAAATTAGCGACTAACGATGCTCCATGAACGTACGCGCGGTCGTCGCATTTTCTAACGTCGTCTGTAGTCCGGCGTATAGTTAAAGCTGGTATTTTGCGGCGTATAGATAGACTTGCCATGTTAAGTATGGCCGTCGTTCCCGCATCGAAATTTTAAATTATTATTTTTTTGCGTAAGTCGTCCGTGAATAGGGATGGACGTAATTCACGTCTAAGTTCAAAAAATTAAATGACATCCTTGCAACGTCATTTCGCTCAAAGCATGGCGGGAAATTTCTGGACGACGCATGCGCAGTTCATTCGGCGCAGGGACGCGCTTCATTTAAATAAAACCCGCCCCCTGATCGCCGATTTGAATTCCGCCGCCAGAAATACACTACGCCGCCGTAACTTACGGCGCAAAATCTTTGTGGATCTGGCGCAAGTGTAAATGTATGTGGATCTGGCCCCATATATTAAATGGATTTTTAGAACAGAGAGATGGAAGAAGAGCTTGCTCTGTCCACTCCACACATTGCTCTTGTATTGCAGTACTTCCCAGACCGGAAACAAAAAATAAATTATGGCACGGCCGCACATCTGCAAAGGGCTGCACATTTTGGTGTTTTGTGGGAAAGAGCACAATTTTGCACATGCTTCTGCAGTACACAAATGTGAACATAGCCAATGTGCACTATTGTTTCTTGGCCCTACTATGAATTCAAAGAAAAAATAATACACACATGTGGTATCTGCTCGATTGTCAGGAGTAAAAAAAAAAATTTTGTGTGTTTTTTTTTTGGGTGGTATATCATGCTAATGGCATAAAAATGTACAGCTAAATTTAAAAATATATTTCTAACTATTTTAAGCCAGTTATTCTTTGATAATAAAGGAAAATCAAGAGATATATAAAATGTACCACCAAATGAAATCCCAATAAAAAAACAAATGTACAGTTTTACTAACACATGTCAAGGTTACAAAATTCAGGTGTGCCTGTTAAAATGGTGCTAAAGCCTTAAATGGTCACTAAAGGAAAAACAATTTTTTGCTGAAATGACTGTTTACAGGGTATAAAGACATAATAGTTAACTGATTCCTTTAAAAATTATTACAAATAGATAAAAATCAATCATATAATGTACCTGCAGGTTAGTTTCACTTTTAAACTGGTTTCGTGTTCCTGTGAACTAGAGAGACACACAGAACAAAAACAAACAAATCCAGGGCAGCGTTTTGTTTTTAAAATGAATCTGATTGGTTCTGTTAAGTTTTAGACACACAGTAATGACAGCTTAGACCACAGTGAACAGCTCCCAGTACTGTGGTTATAAGGAAACAGACAACCAGGAAGTGTGGAGATCAGAGGAGAATTACAGCAACTTCAAAGCAAAAACGAACAATGAGGACATGAAACCAGTACTGCAGTAAGGTAAAGGAAGCTATTTAGCTAAAAAAAAAAATACTTTAGTGATCCTTTAAGCCTCATACACACGGTACGATTGTTGGACAAATTGTCGTGCCACAAACACGAACGTAGTGACGTACTAGACAAAATACGTGTTTTTTCAGCTATTTAGCGCCACCCTTTGGGCCCCTTCTGCTAATTTCGTGTTTGGTGAGCATTGATTCCAAGCACGCATGTTTGTACTTTTGACTTTTGTGTAAAGGATTTGTGTACTGACCATCCGAAAATCTGACACTGTTTGACAGAAATTTACTAGCCTGTCATCCAACATTTGTTGTCGGAAAATTGGACAACAATTGTCAAAAGGAGCGTAGTAACGGTAAGAATTTCGGACAACAGTCTGTCAACAGACAATCCCCTTCTGAAAATCTAACGTGTGTACAAGGCTTTAGAGAGGGTTATAACCCCCGTCAGATTTTTTTTTCACTATCTGTGTCCCATTGCAGAGACTTCCTGTCCCATAGCTAAACAGGAAATAAGAAGAAAACCCTGTATATTAAGGAAATTCCTTGGGAACCCCCAGGTCACCAGGACTAGTGTCACCATTGGACAACCCAAAATTTGGGATTTTCTTTTACTTTCACAGTACAGATAGAGTGGGTGAATCTCCTTAACGGGGACACAGACAGACAGCAATGAAAACTGACAAGCCTTCTAATCCTTCTCCACTCTATTCAAAACAAAAAAAAGTTTGCCTTTATTTATACTTTAAGGTAAAAAAAACTTCTGTTGCAGAGGATCCCCCCTTAGTTCCCCTTATACTTACCTTATCTCAATCAAGCACTGTGCTCAAGAGCAGAGGCTCTTCCGGCTCTCTCCCTCCTCACTAGGCAGTTAGATAGCAGCAGGAGCCATTGGCCTGAAGCAAGTTCAGGCTCCCACTTCTGTCAATCAAATCCTATGATGAGGGAGGCTTTGTGTCAATAGATACAATAGACAGCATGTCGAGGGAGCGAGCCCACATGAGTGCCCCCATAGAAATTGGCTTTCTATAGGGGCACTCGGCAGGTGGAGAGAAGCCAGAAGTTCCAACAGGAAACCTGAGAATAGAAGGATTGGGGCTGCTCTGTGCAAAACCATTGCGCAGTGAAGGTAAGTATAGCATGTTTGTTATTTAATTTTTTTTTTTAAAAGGAAGCTTTAATATCACTTTAACTACTTCAGGTCCACCCTATAGCAGTTTGACTGCTCCAGGGAAGCACCTGTGGCCAGATCACATACGTGATCATATACACGTGATTACACACAGCGAGAGCCCAGTGGCGGGTACCGCGGACTCTATGTCCACCCGGCATCCGCTGATGATTGAGCAGAGAGACAGAATGGTGGTCTGCCTATGTAAACAAGGCAGATCGTTGTTCTGACAGAAGGGAAGGAATGAATCCTGTGTCTCTGCAAAGCAGGAACTAGGATCCATGTCTTACCCTAGTAAAGGCACCTCCCACAGTTTAGAAAAACACAGGCTAGGCACATAGTTAACCCTTTGATCGCCCCTGATGTTAACTTCTTTCCAACCAGTGTCATTAGTAAAGTGACTGTGCATATTTTTTTAGCACTGCTCACCGTATTAGTGTCACTGGTCCTCAAAAAAAAGCGTCAGAATATCTGCTGCAATATTGCAGTCACGCTATAAGTCACTAATCGCTGCCATTGCTAGTAAATAAATAAATACAAATATCCAATAGTTTGTAGACGCGATAACTTTTGGGCAAACCAATCAATATACGCTTATTGATTTTTTTACCAAAACCCAGGCCTAAATATATGAAGAAATTTTGATTTTGTCAATTTTTTATGAATATGTTTTATAGCAGAAAGTAAAAAATATTGTTTGTTTTTTTTGTAGCGCAAAAAAAATAAAAACTGCAGAGGTGATCAAATACTCAAAAAATTATCAAAAAATACTACCAAAAGAAAGCTCTATTCGTGGGGGGTAGGAAAGGACATAAATTGTATTTGGACACAGCATTGTATAACCGTGCAAAAGCAACACGGTACCATATTGTAAAAATTGTCCTGTTCATAAAGGGGGGTAAATCTTTTGGAGGTCAAGTGGTTAACATTGTTTTGACCCTCATGAAGGTGTTAAGTGTAAAAGTTCACCTTGTTTTTTCTCCTTTTTGCACCTATGCACAAAAGAGTCGAGTCATATGTACCATGGAGATAGTTTAACAGCAGAAGTTCCTGGAGACCATTGTGTGTTTGGCAGTGGCATCCCTTCCTCGTTCCATGAAGTTGTAGAATAGAAGTGCAGTGTACAATGAGAAGAGAAATGTATGACATCAGCTGCCTAAATAAAGAAAAAAGCTGATTCACTCCATGGACAATGCTTCGCTCAAACTGCCACATCAACAAAGAATGGTTAGGTACACAGTTAAGCCCGAGGAATGAATATTTCGAAATACAGTAAAGACAGACTGATTTTCAGGAAATATTGTACATCGATTTGGTTGGATCATTGGTTTCCAGACTGCACCCAGCCAAGCATACACGGTATGGAAGAGGGGGTTGTCTGGAGGGGTAAGGTAGCTGCCGGTGACTTTTTTCATGGTAGGGAATGGGCATTTTTCTGGATGCAATGGGCCAGATTCAGGTAGAATTGCGTAAATCCGCGGCGGCGTAACATATCACATTTACGTTACACCGCCGCAAGTTTTACGGGCAAGTGCTTGATTCACAAAGCACTTGCCTGTAAACTTGCGGTGGCGTAGTGAAAATCCGTCTGGCGCAAGCCCGCCTAATTCAAATGGGGCGTGTATCATTTAAATTAGGCGCGTTCCCGCGCCGAACGTACTGCGCATGCTCCGTTTTGAAATTTCCCGCCGTGCTTTGCGCGAAATGACGTTGCACCGACGTAATTTTTTGAACGGCGACGTGCGTTACGTCCTTTCCTATTCACGGACGACTTACGCAAAAAAAAAAAAAATTGAAATTCGACGCGGGAACGACGGCCATACTTTAACATGGCTAGTCTAAATATAAGCCATGAAATAGCAGCCGTAACTATACACTGGGAAAAGCCGACTAGCGACTACGTAAGAGAATGCGTCGACCGCGCGTAACTTCGTGGATCGCCGTAAACAGCTAATTAGCATACCCGATGCGGAAAACGACGCAAACTCCACCCAGTGGGCGCCGAAGTATTACACCTATGATCCGAAGGCGTACGAAGCCGTACGCCTGTCGGATCGAAGCCAGAAGCCGTCGTATCTTGGTTTGAGGATTCAAACTAAAGATACGACGCGCAAATTTGAAAATACGCCGGCGTATCAGTAGATACACCGGCGTATTTCAGCTGTGAATCTGGCTCAGTGGGTCTTTGTGCAAGATCATAAATTGTTCCCCCTTCTCAAGATTCTATACAACACCAATCTATTCTGTGGGTGTATACACACTGGACGCTTAGTAGCGGTGGAGACTCTGGATTCAAGCCAACTGTGTCCCGGCTTGATCAGAGGTGCTGATCCCATGGAACTTCTCATGTAAGCAGTTACATGTGATTAGCACTGAACATTGATTTCACCCTATAGTCACCTGTCCCACTCATCCCTCGCTATCTAGTTGGAGGGTGGTAAAATTATGCAATTGAGCTGTGGTTTCACCTCTACTCCTTACGCTGCAAATGAACATGCCATATGCCATGGCAACGATGCTTTGCATCATGTTGGGCCAAAAATGATCCCCACAGCCTTCAGTGGGCAATACCTCCCACTGGCTTGACCAATTCTACTCAATGGGGGCAACTGGAATTGTCCTGCAATGTAAGGGGTTAAAGCAGGCATTGAGGCAATACAACTCCCCCTCACTGCCTGTAAAATGCTTTCTGAAGAGCAATCTTAATGTGGATCGCTCTTCAAAAAGAACTGGTAGTGTAAACGAGACCTTTGGGTCCAATCACCTCAGTGTCTGCGTTACATAAAAAGCAGCTGGTGTGCGTGTTGCAGTACTGGCAGTGCTGATGTGTCGATCCCAGCGCATCTCACTGTTTTTTTTTTTAAACAAACTTTATTGAAATGTCACACAGTGACATTTCATAAATGATATTGGCTGGCGTTCGGGGACTGCAGTGCACTGAAAAAAAGTAAATTTTTTTCAGCGTGCACTACACAGTAGTGTAAACCATAGACAAGGCATTTTGCTTTCGGTGGGGTGTGGTAGGACTGCTAGATTAGCCACCCAACGCACCTGGTGTGAATGGGCTCTTAGACTACATAATAATACTTGGTTTTACTAGATTTTGTCTTTTATTCTTTGTGATAATTTTTGTGGATTCTTAAAGGAAAAGCCTTACACATGCATCCACTGGCAGTAGTCTGATTGTGAGGGTGATATGTAGGCATATATATGTATGTATTATGTGCATAATTGATCAGCATATTGTCATCACTGCATCCACCCTCTTCGGATGGCGGGTGCAGTTCCAGAAAATGTGGATCTCCTTTTAAGCTGCATCTCACAGGAGGTTTCATAGCAAGGAGCACATTTTGTTTTCAAGTGCACAGTGAGGTGCCACCATGTGAACCAAAAAAGTGGACAGTGTCCCTCCCAAATAGAAAGGACACCCCTGACTTCCTGGGGCGCAGGACTCCTGACAGGGGCAAGGAACTCTGGTCCATCTAGCCAAAAGGCCTGATGGACCCCTCTCCTTGTGGCTAGCTAAAACCGACCACAGAGTACTAGGTAAAAAGCTCTCCCGAAGAGAGACCACCAGGCAGAGGAGGAAGGAACCTAAAGGCCAAACATCCACCCACTTGACTTCAGGGAAGACCACACACCCAATAATCCAGTTGCGTGAAAAAGCACACACACGTGGAGTGAAAAATAAGGGAAATAATTAAAATAAGGAGGAGCTCTTCCTGGATAGAATCCCCAAAGTATGCAGTGGCTACACAGTGGGCCATTTGTGTATAAAGCACACATTGGATACATGCCAATAGGAAGGAACAGTAACGATTGGAAGAGGCTTTCTAACCTGTTCAATCAACATTTCCTCTAAATTTGGCCATACATTTTACAATCTCTGTATGATCTTAGCCAGATTTACCTACATTTTGTAAAGTGAGTGAGGGCCTATCCAAGCAATATTCAGCTTGTGTCTAATCAGGCAGGCCGGGTTCACTACATAGCTGTTAGTAGACCTAAAATGAGATTGTACAATCAGATTGTAATGTATATGGTCTCGTCTGCTAAATATGGGTTAGCCAAAAGCTGTTGTGAGCACCTAAAGATAATTTTCTGAAATATCCAGATCTGTTGCCTGCCATGGATACCCTGAGGCTTGAACAAAACTTTTACGAGATAAGAAGAACCTGTGTATATAACGAGCATCTATGACTGTCCTCTTGTACATATAATAGAAACTGTACATGCAAACATGATTTTTTTTATTAAACAATGCTTATGAATATTACTTTAACACACCAATTTATGCTGGAGGATAAACTGTAAGGAATCCCATACATTAGAACAGTTAGCATTGTTGGTGTGTTAGCATTTACAGATTCATGTCATCATCCCCAGGTATCCTCTAGAACACATATGTCAAACACAAGGCACTCCGTATGTAACGCACCCCTGAACACTGCACTCTGTATGCAACACACTCCTGAACTCTGCACTCTTTCTGTAGCATAATCATTAGCACTCTGTACGTAGCACACCCCAGATCTAAAAGGCCCTTTGAAGGCAACCATCCTACGTATATGGCCCACAATGAAATTGGGTTTTACACCCCTGCTCTATAAGATAAATGTTACTTCTGAGTTGACTTATATGATTGATTTGATTGAAGCGTATCCAGATGGAGGACATGTGTTACTTTGTATCTCTTGGCAGATTGATACTGTGATACCATTACTGCTGTTACATAAAGGGAGGTTTTCCTCTGTTCTTTAAAAGGAAAAAATTCTGGGAATAAATTGTAAATTTCAGTGGAATGTGTGTATTCCTGTAACATGTGTTCCATATGTTGTGCTCCTCTGTAGCCTTTGTTTAACATAATAGATATCAGATCCGGAGTCGCTGATAAGTTACATGTTACAGGTTCCGTGTGTAGCGTGCTCGCTGTGCCCTGAGTGACCAGACTGGGACCCGAGTGGAGTGGATGCAAGTATAGCGCCCGCATCAGCTGTCCTCTATTACAGGGACAACGAATGACCGGTTATCAGTTTACAGTTACAGAGGAGGTCCAGTGCTAGAATTGTTGATGATATTCTTCGGATTGTATGCTGAGCTATACCGTGGTTATCTTGACGGCTAAGGTATTGGGAGACCAGACTTCCCACAGGCCCTATTAGACTGATGCAAAACAGTCTTTTCATCTGGTAAGCAGGCAATCTTATCCTTCCTCACGGGTGTATTGGTGACAGCTTACCTCACATCAATCAAGAGTCTTTCACATTGTCTGCACAATCCACTTCTCTTTCACAAGGAAAATTACTGGATAGAGTCATATGAACTTTGTTTCGTGGCTTTTTAAGACTTTTTCTTCATATATCCATCTGCATTTTTATGTTTTTTCCTATTCTGGCTAAATTTTCAGTTTATTCCAGAATGACTTTTTTTGTTTATTATTAATTTATATGAGCACAATATCACTCACTAGCGCTGCACTGTTTTTTTCTTTGATAAGTTACATGTGTCTGAAAGCTTTTAAGGCAGCAGGTAAAACAACCCCCTCATAAAATAACAACTTTTTTCAGCATTAAGGTAGAAGTCTCTATTAGGGCCGGTTCTCCCCAGAACACTGTGTGGGAATTGTGTTCTATACGCGTTTCCCGCACCTCAGGTGAATGAACTGCCTTTGAGATCTGCATGTGGGTGCCAATGTATTGGTAATGGCTACCCAAATGCCTGACGAACGGGCCCTGCGTGACTCCGAAACGTTGCACTGCTTTGTGCTGTGATCATGCAATAAAATCAGTTTGAATGCTACCTTGTTGATCCATGGTGTGCTGGCACGTTTCTAAATTCCTCCATAATATATTGGTAATGGTTACCCAAATGCAGATTAAAAACACGGTGCATTTGCAGACATCAGATCACACTGCTTTTCCCACGGTCCCGCAGTGCGTCTTGCAGCCCATTCAGACAGACTATCGAAATGCACTGCACGGGAATGCTCGGGTTCAAACCTGGTTTGAACCTGCCCTTAAAGTGAAAGATGTAATAACATAATTGGCTTGAATTACTGCAGCTTACAAACTCACAGCCTCTTAGCCCAATGCTTCCATTCTTGGACCATCTTGCTTAAAAAAACACAGTGATCTTGTCCATTCTGGGCAAAGGGCCCCCCGTGACCCTTTATATTCCCCTTACCTCACTTTCTCCTCCACAGCTGTCCACAATACCTGGCACTTATGGATATCAGGGAGCATGTGACTGGTTACAGCGCCCGTGTCTAGCAGCCAATTGCAAGGCCTGAGCTCTTTCATGACCTCTGGGTTGCTGACAACAGCCATTACAATTACATCCATGGATAGGAACATAAGAGCAGGGGATCACTGGAAATATTATTATAAGTGGGTTGGGGGGTAGGCCCATTGAAGAGACTCTTTCAATTTCCTTGTGTGGATAGGGTGACAGTATCTCTTTAAATGAAAACCTTTACTGGGAGAAACATAGGGGCTTCCATTGCTGATGTCTCATTCTGTCATTAGCAGTCATGATGGCCCTCTGGATTTAATACTAACTGTAGACCTACTGTACCCCTGGAGGAGCTGCAGGATATATTGGGTCCCTCTACCTGCCTTCAGTTAGTGCATCGGGGCAGAAGTGATGACCTGCCCCATGCCTGGACTTGAGAACACTGTCGCGCCTGTTATATTTTAAATGGGCTTTATTTGAGACAAATCCCTCAAAAAGGAATGTATAGTTAGACCATTGTTTTCTGTTTCAATAGTTTTTATTCCTTTTACAAAATAGAGTAATACAATGTAGTAAACATTTTTACAATGTTAAGGCTATCAAAAAACAAGATGGGCATTCAGTAGTATCTAAATCAAGGGATACCGGTATAGTCCTATGTCTCAATGAGGTAGTATTCTCAACCGTTACGCTGCAAGACTCAAGGAACTAGCTCAAGGGTATAAATCCAAAGTGAACCTGTCAAAAAATTCAACAATATAAATTCAAAGATATAACAGGTTCCATGCTGAGATAAACCTCCGATAGGACCAGAATTTCAGCATTATGATCAAAAATTATTTTGAAAGAAAGTCTCAAAAGAGCAAAAACAGCAAGAGAAAAGGAGAAGAAGGGGAACAAGGGATGTCAGTCCAGAGATCCAGAAGTCTGCCACCATCCTGTTAAGGAGACCACTTCTTAGTATCTGATTCCTGTGGATAAAAAAGCATGACAAAAAAATTTAAACGACCACCATTTTATACCCTAGGGTGTCTGTTAAAACAATATATATATAATGTTTGGGGGCTCTGAGTAATTTTCTAGCAAAAAAATATGATTTTTACATGTAGGAGAGAAGTGTCAGAATTTGCCTGGGTGGCAAATAATTATTATATATTGTTTTTAAGGTAAATTACTATATTTTCAAAATCTGTACTCAGGCATGCGGCTTAACGGATAAATTAATGAAGTTTGAAATTATAACTTCCAACCAGTAATTTCACAGTAAATAGATAAATAATAAACTATTATCATATCGCATAATAATATACATTTTTCTTTAATACATAAATATATTTTTACTGGATTCTGTTACATTATATATCCGCTCTTGCTTGTCACTTAACATACAGAATCCCGATCAACCCACAAAAGCCTCATTATCATTAAAACAATATATACAATACCAGTCTACTTACATTACCATACATCCTCATACCATTCATCACACATACAACATAAAGGAAAAAAAAAAACCCTCCCTGTTCCCCTATTTTCTCTCTTTCCCCATACTCGATTTTAATCTTTTTCCTTCTCCTTTATGATTCCCCTCCGTATTTTCCTCAGGATTCATTTCATAGATATTCTTCCATTCCTTTTGAGAGCCTGAATTTATCCCATTGTTTCCATATTAATGGCATTTGGCTGTTAATATATCCTTCTTCTCTTATTTGTTTTTCCATATATTGTATTTCGTTAATTTCACATATCCAGGCTTCAATGTTTGGGCTCTTATTTTCTCTCCATTTATGTGCTATTATTGTTCTAGTTTCAGATGTCATATGGTGAAAAATATCTTTCTTAATGCTCTATTGATTCTGGCATTAAAAATAATAGTGAGGTATGCAAATGTAGGCTCCTCTCTATTCCCGAAACCTTCTGATATTTTTCATGAACTATTTTCCAGAACTTTCTCACCATGTGACATTCATACCATATGTGTTCCATAGTCCCCCTTTCGGTTTTACATCTCCAACACCTTTCTGTTTGACCATTATTTATTTTATTTATTGCTACGTGGGCCCCAATACCATCTCATTTCTATTTTATAATTCTGTTCTTAATGTATATTCGCTATAGATGTTTTATGAATTATTTTTAAAAAAAAATCCCATTTAGTCTCTGCTATTGATCTTCCTAGTCCCTTTTCCCATCTTTTCATTCCTGTTAGCTCTCTAAGGGGGCCTGAAGGAAGTAATAATCCATATATCCTGGATACTTTATTTTTTGGTTGATGTTCTTCTGTTAATATTTGTTTGAATTTCGTTTTAGTTCTACTTATTAAAGATATTGTGACGGTATCGGTATGATATCCCCGTCAAAGATTCCCTTCTTCCATAAGAACATCACCCCAATATTCCACTAGGAGGGATATTCCTGAGATCGCCCATTAAGCCACACATTAGTCCAGGCTTACTGCTAGAACAAGACAGAGTTTATTGTTATAACACACAGCTTATATGTCATTTCCAAAACTGTTACAATGACAAATCTCCGCCCCCCTCACACTGGGGCTTCCATACAGATTATAGGCAGACACGACGGAGCCGAGTCTGAAAACACATTTTCTTTAGACAATGACATCAATGACGCTGAGTACTGAATACATTAACTAGACAACTCGACCCCTCATATAGAGAGATAATTACCACAATGAAGCAATCAGAATAATTAACACAAGTCACTTAAACACAGATCTCCTTCACACAACACAATAGATCAATTAACCTTTAGAAATAGTGAGGGGACATTAGCACTTCAATAACCGGATGGTAATCACAATGGCAAGCAGGGAGAATTAAACTGAGACATATAGGCAAATGTATCACAATGGCCCCCCTTTTTCTCCCTGCTCCGGAAAACCCGGTTGGACCTTCCCTGGTCCAGTAGGGTTGACGGGTTTAGAGCTTTTAGTCCGAGGTTAACTCCGTTTGGCATGACTGACCTCCCTTGGCAACTGCTTCAGACTCAGGTATGCCACCGGGTCGTCAGATCACACGCCGGTCAGTCCCCAAGTCTTTGTGTGATCTGCAGAGTCACCAGAAGTCAGTGTGAAGACGGCGAATGGGTCTGTGCGCCGCCGTCTAGGTGTCCCGCTATGGGAGGGGGCAGATTATGGCTCTGAAGTGACAGTCACAGGAGATTCATAAAAAGGAAAAAGTTATATTTGTTGAAATGCTGTAGCACTGGTGCTCAGAGTTGGGGGGGGGGCTATCAGGGCCCCATAGGGTCAGCCACCCTCTGCTCCCTCCGCAGCCGCCAGTTCTCCTCTTTGAGCTTCTCCAGCTCCATCTCCAGTTCATGGAGCCTGGGGGGGTCAGCCTGATGTGACCTCAGGTGGTTGTTCTCCTCCTCCATGCGGCTTATGCACTCCTCCAGCTCCATGTACTCATGGATCAGCTCCTGCTTGCTCATGTCCTGCAGGCTCTCCACGTGGTCCTTCATCATCCGGAACTGGGTGGTGGTGTAAGGGGCCACCGGTGGGCCCGTGGCGAACATCTCGGCCCGCATCTGGGACGCCCGCTGCGACTCCCTCTCCTCCAGTCGCTTCTTATCCTCCCAGGTCAGCTTGTTATACGGCTTCCAGGACCTCTTCTTCTTGGGGGGTAGCCGGCGGTGCCTCTTTCTGCCCAGCTCCCTCCAGGGCCCCTCCGGCTCATGGCTGTCGCCCATGACCAGCTGACAATGGTGTTCCCTGTTGTCCGTAATAACAGATTGTACCATGAGGGCTTCGTAAGGGGTGCCCAATGGTTCTTCCTGACCCAGCTCCTGGAGATCCCAAGCCGAGTCTACACAATGGGCTGCTGCTGGAGGGCGGTACCCAGGTTGAGACCAATTTGACCTGGTGTTGTCACTCATGGGGCAATTCTGCTTGAAGTGACCGAGCTGTTTGCACCGGAAGCAGCGTTGTTCGTTGTCCTCCTGGCGTGGATAGCGAGGGCTAGATGTCATCGGTCTGTTAGGAGGTTGGTATCTAGCGGCTGGTGGGTGTGAGGGCACCGTTGGTCGTGGAGGTTGTACCCGTGATGTGACCTGGTTTGTCTTGCGAGTATCCGCATATTCATCCGCCAACTTTGCGGCCTCTGGTAGAGTCATGGGCCTGCGATCTCTCACCCAATCTTTGACGTCCGTCTGGATGTGATTGTAAAATTGCTCCAGGAGCATTAGTTGCAAAATGTCCTCTGCGGTGGTGGCCTGGCTGCTGTTAACCCAGTTAGAGGCTGACAGGGACAACTGGCATGCCCATTCCGCGTAAGAGTCTTTCGTGGTTTTGCGTGAGTCCCTGAACTTCTGTCGGTGGGACTCTGGGGTTACTGCATAACGAGCCAGGAGCGCTTCTTTAACCCTGGCGTAGCTATGGATATCCTGATCTGGCACGGTCCGGAAAGCATCAGAAGCTTTGCCTGACAGTTTGCCTGACAATATTGCAACCCAGTCTCTTCTAGCTATTCGGTGCAGGTTACATTGTCGCTCAAAGTCTGCCAGGTAGTTATCAATCTCACAGTCCTTTTCATCAAAAGCTTTAAAAGCGCTAAACGGAATCTTCCTTGCGTCTGCTGTGCTGTACTCACTGTTTGGAGAATGTGCGGCTGCTTGTTGGACTGCTGCCAGTTTTAACTGTAGCTCTGCGTCTCTTATTTGTTTATCCTTCTGTAGCTCTGCGTTTACTAACAGGTCCATCACTTTCAGCACCACATACGGCGTTGGGTTCGGGCCGAACCATGCTAGCTTCTCTCTCATTAGCTTGTTGGCTGGCGATTCCTCCTCCTGAATCACTGGTGTCTCCATCTCTTGTACTGCTGACGTTGCTGCAATCCCGTCCTCCTGGTCTATCTCCATTGATTCTGCTATGATGACCCGTTCGGTTTTGTTGCTAGCAATCCTTCCAGTAGTTCTTCCAGTGTCTGCTTGGAATCCGGGTGTGAAGGGGAATAGAAGGGAAAATCCCACTGCTACCAACCAATTGTGATGGTATCGGTATGATATCCCCGTCAAAGATTCCCTTCTTCCATAAGAACATCACCCCAATATTCCACTAGGAGGGATATTCCTGAGATCGCCCATTAAGCCACACATTAGTCCAGGCTTACTGCTAGAACAAGACAGAGTTTAATGTTATAACACACAGCTTATATGTCATTTCCAAAACTGTTACAATGACAAATCTCCGCCCCCCTCACACTGGGGCTTCCATACAGATTATAGGCAGACACGACGGAGCCGAGTCTGAAAACACATTTTCTTTAGACAATGACATCAATGACGCTGAGTACTGAATACATTAACTAGACAACTCGACCCCTCATATAGAGAGATAATTACCACAATGAAGCAATCAGAATAATTAACACAAGTCACTTAAACACAGATCTCCTTCACACAACACAATAGATCAATTAACCTTTAGAAATAGTGAGGGGACATTAGCACTTCAATAACCGGATGGTAATCACAATGGCAAGCAGGGAGAATTAAACTGAGACATATAGGCAAATGTATCACAGATATCTATATATTTGCTGTAATATATGTATTTAATTGGTAATATTGAAACCATTTGTGTTTATGTTCTGGTCCCAGATCTTGAATTTCTGGTACTTTCCCTTCCACTAGAATCTGGGCTACCCTTATGTTCTCCAATATATTCCATTTCTAAGTATTTTTTGTGGTTGCTAAAGCTGGTGGAAACTCTGGATTGGAGAACAGCGGGGTCATTGGTCCCATCATGGTAGATAATTTCCCCTTTTTTAAATTTAGCTTCCCATATTTTTAAAGTAGCTCTTGCAAAAATTGTTAATTTTTTATTTCCAGGTCTTAAGTGAGGTTTTATCCAGGGGAGGGCTTTAAGTTGGGTTCCTATGATGTCTTGCTCTAAATTTACCCATTGCTTGTCCTCCATATTGTGATGCCAATCTACTATCCTAGTCAGGGAAGCGGCTTGTAAATATTTAGAAAAATCTGGTAATGCTAGTTCCCCTTTATCTTTCTCTTTTAATTCTTGGGGTTTTGTGGCCCCATATAAAACTTCCTATTGCTTTCCTTAATTCAATCTTTACTTTTTTGGGGATAATTAGGGGAATGTTACCTTTTAATAGTTTTGTAATAATTTTATTTCTTTTTGGATTGTCGCATTATGATTCAATTCTTGTAGTTTGTTCAGGTCTCTCGGAATATAAATTCCCAAATACTTAATTGCCGCCCACTGCCATTTGAATGGAAAATCATTTTGTAATAGTGATTGTATCTTTTGTGTTAGTGATATGTTTAGCATTTCAGATTTATCGTAATTTACTTTAAAATTACTTAATTCCCCAAATCGTTTAAATTCTTTTATTAAATTTGGTATTGTAATAATGGGGTTAGTAAATCATCTGCATATACTGCTGTTTTCTATTCTTCATCGTTAATACTAATTTCTTTATATCTTTATTTTTTCTTATTGCTTGTGTGAGATGTTCCATCACTAGTATATATAATAAGGGAGATAGTGGACATCCCTGTCGGGTTCCAATTCGAAATTTCAGTATATTCTTTTTTTTTTTTTTTAGTTTAATTATTCTTTATTTATTTTCTTGAATACAAAAGATCTGTTTGACTTACATACATCTTTATACATAAAATACATCATATAAAAAATGTTCACTATACCCATTACCCCGCCCCCCCTTCCCCCCCATCATCTTATAAGTACCTCTCACACAAGCTTTAACTCTACTATTGTTTAAGCTTGTTCCTTATCTTGCTACAGGTGATTTTATCCATTTTACCTATAAGGTGCATCTCTCTTTCTCTATTTACTCTCTCTCCCTTACCAGGCTAATCTCTAATTACTAGTCCCACTTCTACTCCCCTCTCTAAGGTGGGCACCCTGTTCTACTTAACCAGGGCTCCCACAGCGTTTTAAATTTATTAAAATTACCTTGCCTGGTTAGAGCTACTTTTTCCTTCCACACAGTTGTGTTTATCACGTTAACCCATTCCACTGACGTAGGCGCTTTCTGTGATTGCCAGTTTTGTGCTATCAAATTTCTGGCCTGGAACAGGCACCTTATAACTGCTACTGTGATGCCCCTTTGCTCATACCTCTCCTCTGTACAACCCAGTAGGCATACTCTGGTCTCCGGTTCCAGGGCAGTCCCAAAGGTTGTATTTATGATATCTAATACCTCAACCCAGTACCTATATAGTTTTGGGCATTTCCACATCATGTGTATGAGGTCTCCTGTATTTTGGCACCTAGGGCATTTGTCATCTAATTTCCTTCCAAACATGTATAATCTCTTTGGAGTGTAATAAACTCTGTGGACTAAAAATAGATGGGATACGGGGAAAGTGACACCAATGTCCCTTGCTTCAAAATCTGTTCCCATTTTTTCCGTTGCTATAGGGCCTACATCCTCCTCCCATCTATGTTTATTTTTTACCGTCTCTCACCCCCTATAGACCCATCGCTAATTTGCGCATATATAGCCAGATTCAGAGAGACTTACGCCGACGTATCAGTAGATACGCCGTCGTAAGTCCAAATGTGCGCCGTCGTATCTATGCGCTCATTCTTAAAATGAGATACGCCTGAATTTTGCCAAGATACGACCGACGTAAGTCTCCTACGCCGTCGTATCTTGGGTGCATATTTACGCTGGCCGCAAGGGGCGCTTCCGTTGATTTAGGTGTCGAATATGTAAATGAGCTAGATATGCCGATTCACGAATGTACTTGCGCCGTCGCTGTAATCTACGTCGTTTACGTAAGGCGTTTTTCCGGCGTAAAGTTAAACCACCAAAAAGCTGGTCTAAGTCGTTTAGGGTATGGACGTCGGAAGTGCCGTCGGATTTTACGTTGTTTACGTAAGTCGTACGTGAATGGGGCTGGGCGTGAGTTAGGTTCACGTCGTACGCATTGAGCAGTCGTATCGTAGGGAGAATTTGCGACGTGATTCTGAGCATGCGCGCGCATGCACCGTTCGTTCGGCCATGCATTCACATGGGGTCACGATTCATTTGAATACAACACGCCCACTGCCTTGCTACTTTGAATTAGTAGACATGTGCACACTGAAATATTTAATTTTGTAATTTCGTTTTCGTTCGAAAAATAAATTTATTTAGTTATTTCCAAAATTCGTTTTTATTTATTTTGTTTTTCGTAAAAAAAATGCATTCGTTCGAAAATCCAAATTAAGGTCGAATCTGTCATTGAAGGCTTATGGTGTCTGTCGAATGTTCTAAGAAAATAAAAAAAAAGATTCGACATAATCTTTAAAAAAAAAAAAAAATTTACTCTTCATGTCTCTCTATGTCGAATCTTCATGTCTCTCTATGTCGAATCTTTATGTCTCTCTATGTTGAATCTGTCATTGAAGGCTTATGGGGGCAGATTCACAAAGCACTTACGCCGACGTATCTCGAGATGCGCGGCGTAAGTGTAAATATGTGCTGGCGTATCTATGCGCCGTATCCCCAAAACGAGATACGCCTGAAAACCAGATTTTTCCGACCGACGTAAAAAAATTACACCGGCGCATCGTGGGCGCAAAAATACGCTAGACGCACCATTGTTTTGCTATGCAAATATGCAAATGAGGGAGATACGGCGATCCACAAAAGTACGTTTGTGCGGTGCAGGCTACGCACTGTGCGCATCAGCTGTACGTCCGGTCTAAAGTTATCCCTCATAAAAGCAGCTTTAACTTTGCACCAGAAGTGTGCAGGTCAGCTAAAGCAACACCGTTAGGGACGAGCTGAGCACCCACACTTGCAGGACAACAATCTGTATGCCAAGATGCCAGAGGCATCCATGGTCATAGCTATACTACTGGCTTTAGATGCGCGCAGAAGGAGGAGGGAACGGAGGAGGAGGGCACGGGAGAGGATATACCGCACACGCATTGACGTCTTTGGCATGTGTGATTCTGAGGTGTATCGCATCATCAGATTCACCCCTACTGTCATCATGGAATTAACCACAACCCTGCAGGATGACATCACCAGCCCAACACACCGCTCACATGCAGTGCAGCCACTGGTCAAGGTACTGGCAACACTCCATTTCCTTGCCAGTGGCTCGTTTCAGCGTACAAGTGGAGTTGTGGCTGGGATGTCACAATCCTCCATTAGCAGATGTGTGCACCAGGTTATCCCCACAATCCTCAGACGCATGGCCAACCAAATCATCAGACCCACCCAGGAGGACCTGCGGGTGAAGGCAATGCGTGATTTCTACAGAATTGCAGAATTCCCACGCACCGTGGGGGCCATTGATTGCACACATGTGGCACTACAGCCCCCCCGTGAGACAGAGCACATATACCGCAATCGGAAGCACTGGCATTCCATGGCACGTCCGTGCCAAACACCCAAACACCCAGGATCCAGCCATGACAGCTACATATACCGTCAAAGCCCCATCCCAACAGAATTTGAACAGAACATGTATGGGGACAGCTGGCTGGTTGGTGAGTGACATGGGTGTCAGGCATGACTGTCCGCCCCCATGATGTAGACATCACGAGGGGCACATGCATGACTAACATCCTCCTGTCTTTTCCCTTCCAGGTGACTCTGCATATGCACTTGGACCCCATCTCATGACTCCATTCCGGAATCCCCAAACCCCAGGAGAGCAAAGATACAATGATGCACACGCACGCACCCATGGAGTGGTGGAACGCACCTTTGGCCTCCTGAAGTCCCGTTTCCGATGCCTGGATAAGTCTGGGGGTACCCTGTTGTATTCCCCAAACTTTGTGTGCCAGATCATCGGTGCATGTTGCATGCTACACAACTTCGCCGTGAGAAGGGGCCTGGAGATTGACATACGTGATGACCTGACCCCCGAACCACCCAGTCCCCCCCTGACCGAGGGTACCCCGTCTTCTGAGGGAAGAGCAGCCAGGAGACGCCTCGCATTAGGCATCTTTGCACGTTAAACACACACATTAATCATGGCACAATGAGAATGCATGCATGCACACCACTGTGGTCCCTAGCACAGACACATCACATCCTCATCAAATTGGATTAGCACAAGCCCACCATGCAGGACTTGGGAGCAGAAATGCCACGCCAAGGCTCCAATTATGTCACTGTACATTCATACACTATTCACACGGACCTGGGGATCACTTCTCCCTGGTCCTGGGGATCCCTTCTCCACCAAAAACGAGGGTGACACCCCTTTTCCGGCAGGAATGTCACCCCCACAATCATACATCATTCACAAACATAAAACAAATCATAATCACAGTAACAAAAAAAGCCAAAAACTTAACGCCGCTGGCGTGACCCACGCCTGGGATGGCCACGGCCCCAGCCCCGTCTCCGCAGGGGAGACTCATGGGGGGGGGGGGTAATCAGGGGAATGAGGAGCTTCCCCTGGTCTCTGCCCACCTGGCGGCCTGCTCTCCAAGGCCACGGCTATCCTGGTAAGGCCCACATTGAGGGCTGCAGTGCTGGCCTGGACAGCCTGGGTCAGGGCACGCACATCCTGACCAATGCCTGCTGTGGCAGTCTGCAGGTCGTTGAGACATGTTATGAGAGCCAGGGAGTTGCAAGACATGTCCACAACTGACTCCTTGATGGAGGCCAGGCTCTCCTCCATCCGGCCCAAAGTCAGGGTGATCTCACCCAGATGGCGGGTCTGATGGGCCTGGTCCCTTCTTAGGTCTGCAGGCAGAACCTCTGCCACCCCCCTGGTCTTGCGGGTCGCTTTCCTGCCTCCAGATGAGGCTTGTGGCCTGGGAGAAGGGGAGACCCCTGGGGGGAAGACCTGTTGGGGGAGGAGTGGGAGGGGCTACCCCTGATGGTGGCCTGACTGCTGCCAGCCCTAGGGGAAGACTCCTCCAAATGGAGCGTGACATCATTCCCTCCTGACATACACTCCTCCTCAACCTCCTCCTCCTCAACCTCCTCAGAGGACTCCGGGCTTGCCTGGGGGTCTTCCTCAGCCTGATGTCCGGTGGAGGCTGTGGACTGGCCAGATGGCCCAGCACCCTCCTGCACATCTGTGGATGACACAAAACATACACAGGTTGGAGGATCCACACACTTGTCACATATTCCCATATTACCTGTCCTCACGGCCTCCTCAATGGAGTCAAAGCCAGGCAGCCCCTCCACTTGCTGCCCGTGGAAGCACTGGGCCACCGCACGCTCCTCAGCAGTCAGCCTAATAGTGCATGCAGGTCCCCCTCCAGTGCCCCTGGCATGTGCTGAAATCTTAGCCAGCTTCCCACGGACCACACGCCTGAGATCATTTATCTTTTTTCTGATCCCACTGAGGGTCCGGGTCTCAACCCCCAACGCATTGACATCGTCTGTGATGTCCTGCAGTATCTGCCTCCTCCTGGCCGGGGTGGTATTCAAACTCTCAGGGCCATGCAGCAAACGACCAAAGCGGGTAATGGCCCTCACAATAGTCTCCTTCTCCCGCAAGGAGTAGTTTAGCTTCCTCTTCCTATCAGTCATATTTCCACAACACTCTCCAAAAACAACACCAACACGACACAACACAAACCAACAAACAGCAACAGACAATGGAACAAAAGCACCTTGCTTCAGGAGGGGAAACAAATGGATGTACTTTTGCCATGGAAGGGCGTATGTCTGGGCCTATTTATGCACTGGGCGTATCTCACTAAGTACGCCGGGCCTAGTTCCTATCTCACTGATTGCGCCGGGCCGAGTTCTGAGCATGCGCAGAGAGGCTCTGACCCTTCATTTGCATGGGGTCACGGCTCATTTCAATGGGACACGCCCACGTCCTTCCCACTTTCAATTACGCCGGCTTACGCCTCCTAATTTACGTTACACCGGCGCATCGGCGGGCGCAAATACTCTGTGGATCCGGTACTTGCCTCTCTAAGTTGAGCCGGCGTAACGTAAATGATGCGCTACGCCGGTCTATATATGCGCCGATGTACGTGAATCTGCCCCATGGTGTCTGCCGAATGTTCTAAGAAAAAAAAAAAGAAGATTCGACAGAATCTTAAAAAAAAATTTGACTCTTCATGTCTCTCTATGTCGAATCTTCATGTCTCTCTATGTCGAATCTTTTCTCTCTATGTCGACTCTTCTTCATGTCTCTATAATGTCGAATCTTTTCTCTCTATGTTGAATCTTTTCTCTTTATGTAGAATAATATTGGACTAATAGAGTTAAGGTTAGGCACATTCGACCGCAACGAAAACGAAAATAAAGCATTTTTTATGTCGGATCTTTCGGTTTTAGTTTTCTGTGCTTTCGTTATCGTTTGTTAAAACGATAACGAAAATACCTGAAATTCGGAGGAAAATGCATTCGGACGAAAACGAATGCACATGTCTATGAATTAGGTGGGCTTACGCCGGCCCATTTACGTTACGCCGGCGTACATATGGGAGCAAGTGCTTTGTGAATACAGTACGAGCCTCTCAATGTTACGTCGGCGTAGCACATATGAGATGCGCTACGCCGGCACAAAGATACGCCGAACTACCTGAATCCGGCTAATAGTTCTGAAATAAGGCCTTTAAAAATTCCTGACTTAATTAGTTGTTGAAGGTGAGGAATTTTTTGCCATCTCCACGGCACCTTGAATTGGGTTTGAAGAGCATGCCTAATCTGTAAGTATGTATAGAACAAAGAACGCACTGACGTCACCACGTTAACGTGACCCCGGAA
Source organism: Rana temporaria (assembly GCF_905171775.1). Classification (NCBI taxonomy): domain Eukaryota; kingdom Metazoa; phylum Chordata; class Amphibia; order Anura; family Ranidae; genus Rana; species Rana temporaria. The sequence goes on along the minus strand of NC_053489.1, from coordinate 75,525,792 downwards.
CCACGGGTGTACATTTGTTTGTTTTTATGAAATTTTTGCCGGCTTTTTTAAACTGTTTAGTGTATTTGATACACTTTTTACAATAAACCCAGTTTTATGGTACTTCACCATCTCGAGCCTCTGTTTGCTTCCCTCTGTTATTCCTTTCGGGATACCAAGCTTTAGAGCGGATCGCTCCGAGGAGTTAGCCACCTGTACGGACCGGGTGAGGACCAACTGGAAGTCGAGGAGCCTACAGCCCTTAGGATCTCCCATCAGTGGATCAGGTGGATATATACCGTATTTATCGGCGTATACCGCACACTTTTTTGCCCTGAAAATCAGGGCAAAATCATGGGTGCGCGATATACGCCGATACCCGCTTCCAGCGCTGTGTTTGAACCACTGCGCCGACATATACCGAGCGCATTACACTAGGGTATAGTCGGGCTGGCTCGGCTCCGCTCGCGGTCACGTCCTGTGCGTCCTGTACGTCCTTTAAGCGAGAGGAGCCGAGCCTGCCTGACTATACCCGAGTGTACTGCGCTCGGTATATATGTCGGCGGAGTGGTTCAAACACAGCGCGGGAAGCGGGGATCGAGCGGGGAGGACACCACGATGGCCGCAGAAGGACGCTGCACCAGACAAGGCCGCCGATGGACGCGATGGATGGCGGGCAAGACACCGACGAGGGGCATCCAAACTGTAAGTATTTTTTTTTTCCATGAATTTTCCTTCTAGGTTGGGGGTGCGCCTATACGCCGGGGCACGTTATAGCAAGATAAATAAGGTAAGCTTTCTTGACCCCATCTAACAGGGGGTCCAACTTGTCTGGTAAGAGCACTCACTTACCTTTCCCTTGGTGTGACCCTGAGGAATTCTCCCTTTCAATCAACTTTTTTCTAAACCGGTGGTGGACTGTATTCTTTCATCCTTTCACTGTTTGGATTTATTTGAAATTGGACAATTTTTTCATTTAATTTTTTATTTAATTTTCACTCATTTATATCTGAAATTACACTTATTGATTGAACACATGGTATCAGTTTGATCTCTCAGAGGGATCACTTTTCCATTTTTTCTTATACCTGGACTTATTTTCACTTATTTATGATTCAGCGTTTATTCAATGTTTATGTATGCACTTTACACATATATTGGTCAGGTTGTGTAGAGTTTCTAGCGCAACCCATTACCCTTTTGTTCTTTATCTTGTCACATGTATATTACATGTTTTTTAGGTGTTGTAGCTTGATTTATTAATTTAATTTATTTTCACTATTGTACTTATCAATTTGCATATTTTCATTTCCTTAGCGCAATATTTTTTCCCCTTAGTCGATTATGGAGGTCATAGGTTGTTGATTTTTTAGAGTTCTTGCTAATAATTTCCCTGTTTTATTACACTGTAGGTACCATTGTGTTTTGTTCTTACCCCTCACCCGAAGGGAAGCCTCATCAAGCAAGTGTTGAAGCTGTTTCTGTTTTTCTTTTAGTGCTATTTTATCCCCGTTTTTAAGGGTCTTTTTATGTTTATTTTACATTTTATAATTTCCATCCCTAATTGGGCTTGCTTCTGATCTTTTTCAGCCTAGATTCATGTTTGATGAAGATTCCCCCGTAGCACACATTTAAGTGTTTCCCATTGTATAGGGGTTGAGGTTTCATCGTTCTCATGGTCATATATGATTTAGCTTGAATATAACAGTACCTTTTCAGCAGTCAGCAGATTCTCCCTCTTAACTGTGTGAGAAAAACATGGGATTGTGGGAAAATCTTATACCCATAAACACATGTTTTTTCCTTGTAGTTAAAAGAGAAGTATGGGTTTTCGTCTTTTTTATATTCATACTTACCTCGGTGGATGGAGCATCAGACCGATGCTCCAGCTGTCCCCCGCCGTCTGTGCACTGAGAACCAAGCCACCGAACATCGCCGTTGGCTCAGTTTTCACAGATCCCCGAGAGGAAAGAGGCTGACTCTCAGTCAGCCTCTTTCCTCTCTGCTTCTCCACGCTCATTGGAGTGCTGAAGAGTGGAGGGGCGGGGAGAGGCTGTCTCAGCAGCTCACTGATACGCTAAGACTGCTATCAATCAGGACAGCTGGCGGATCCCGACTTGGAAGTCATGATGACGCGCTAAAAAATAAATCGCTAAACTTCCTTTGTAAGTAACAAAAGGCTCAAGTAGTAGTAGTTTGTCAAATTCAACTGGACTTGTTCTGTTGTGTTGAAGACATTTACTAGCATATCCAATGGTTGTCAGGAAAATAGGCCAGCATTTATAACAGAATTTCCATGGTGATTGGATTAAAGTGGTATTGGACCCAAAAGCAAACATTTATTATTGTATATTGCAGCTTACCAATTCTTAGAAGTGATGGCTGTATTCATCTTCTTTTTTGGGCTTTCTATTCTTCATTCTCATCTGGTGATGCTGCTAGGAAGTAGGTTGCTTTTCAACAGTACAAGTTTCCCTATGTAGCAGTTAGAGGGTTGAGACAAACCATTGATTTATATAAAAAAATCTTCCTAAAAGGAAAAAAATGGCTATTGTAACTGCTTATAAAGTGTGAGTTGGAGTTCAGCTTCTATTCAGTAGTGTATCTAAAACTGTTCTAACATTTCCCTTCCTCCAGACTGACAGTGCTGCTGTCTCCCTTGTGCTCCTTCATCCAGAGTGGGGGCACTCTAATACAGGAGGTGTGTTACTGCACTCCCTGATGTACTGACTCCTCTGCCTAGTGGTACTCAATTCTTGAGGCCAAATGCCAGGACAGAAGAAATACCCCCCAAATGACCCCCTTTTTTGAAAGTAGACAGTCCAAGGTATTTAGTAAGAGGCATGGCTGTTTTTTTGAAGTTGTAATTTTTTGTCATAATTTTGGGGGGAAATTAATAAATTACTTCACTGGTGACAGTATTTAAAAAAAAAAAGAAGATGATTTTTATTTATTTTTTAAATATTGTCACCAATGGAGTATAGCATCATCATATAATGGGTGTGGTGGTGATCAGGGACACTGACTGATGACTGTGGGCCAGATTCACAAAGCACTTACGCCGACTTATCTCAAGATGCGCGGCGTAATTGAAAAATGCGCCGCGCGTATCTTTGCGCCGTATCCTCAAAACGAGATACGCCTGAAATCCTGTTTTTTCCATCCTACCTAAAAAAATTACACCGGCGCTTCTTCGAGCGCAAAATACGCTAGACACACCACTGTTTTGATAGGCAAAGATGCAAATGAGGGAGATAAGGCGATCCACAAAATTAAGTGTGTGCGGCGTAGGCTACGCCCTGTGCGCATCTGCTAGTTTCATGGTGTAAAATTACACTTTATAAAAGGTGCCCTAACTTTGCACCAGCCGTGTAAATGTCAGGTAAAGTAACACCATAGATTACGCCCAGGGCGTAATCTACGGCGCACACACTTAATTTTGTGGATCGCCCTATCTCCCTCATTTGCATCTTTGCCTATCAAAAACAGCGGTGTGTCTAGCGTAATTAGCGCCCGAAGAAGCGCCGGTGTAATTGTTTTAGGTAGGACGGAAATACCGGAATTTCAAGCATATCTCGTTTTGAGGATCAGGCGCAAAGATATGCGCCGTGTAAATTTAGAAATCTCGAGTTAAGTCGGCGTATCTCTTTTGAGGATCTGGCCCTTTGTTTGTGCTTTTTACAAAAAAAAATGTAATCCACTGTGACCAGAGCAATATTACCATATTAACATTTTACTGCTCTGGGGAAGTGATCAGGATTTTTTTTTTTTTTTTTTTTACACATTATGTTTGCTTGTAGCAAAGTATTACATTGCTATAAGCAAGCATTTTCATAGAAGTCATATGAAGTCCAGTCAGAATGGGAAAGCCACCACCTGGTCATCATTTTGCTCTAGGCCGAGCATGTAGTGGTTAAGGTGTCAATGCTACCGGTGTGAATATAAATACCGGGGTATTTTCCTGACAGTCATAAGAACTGAAGAAGTGACTCGGATAAGCAACAAGCTACTAGTTATACCATGACCTAGCTCAGGGGTCTCCAAACCTTCTAAAGAAAGGGCCAGTTCATTGTACTTAAAAATAGGGGGGGGGGGACAGACTGTGGCCAGCAGGAGTGGACATTTTTCTGGCATCCGTAACAGTAAACATCACCATATTTGGTATAAGGTGACAGAATAGTGCCCTATCCTTGGTATCATTGGAAAGAATAGTGCCCCATTGTTGGTTTCATTGGAAGGAGTAGTACCCCATCGTTGGTATCATTGGAAAGAATAGTGCCCTATTGTTGATGTCAGTTGGCAGAATAGTGATTCATATCAGTGGTAGGAACAGTGTCCCAAGGACCAGATAAAGGCAAGCAAAGGGCCACAGTTTGGAAACCACTGACCTAGATAATTGTGAGCCTTCATACATATAAAACGCTCCAATAGTTTAGTGATTTGTAGAAGATCAAGTACATTTTCTTTATATTTTATTTAATCTTTCAAGCTAAATAAATCAAATTTTTGGAGGCATGTATGAATGTTTGATGCAGAGGAAAAGCAGAACTATCCATAAACAGGATGATGAAAGATCGCTCATCATGTCAGTAAAATAATATTATCTCACTAACATTCCAGAGATTGCCAAGTCCTGACTCCCATGGGCTTCCAGCAATGCCTGGTATTTCTCTATGGTTGCACTGTAGTTTGCTGGGGAAATGAAAGAGCTGCTTGTACACTGACATTCATAAACACTGCCCGGCTTAGAGCTGCTCTGTAAATGTTGTTTGTTGCTTTCATATTGGGAGATTTAACAGTACAAAGAGTCAAATTCGCCCAGAACCGCAGAACAGTGAATTCCCTCACAACACGCCTATTCTCACTGCAGGGTAAAGAGGTCATTAATAACAGCTTGTAAACTTTATGAGGAGGACAACTTCAGACATATACTTACTATGGCATGGTAACATTTCTAGCTGCTTCTGTGGTTATTATTACTATTTTATGGAGTTTATTGCAGTAGATTTATTCACCTCTGGAGCCTCCTAATGGTTAATAATATGTGGTTTAAAAAAGATAATTCTATTCAAGTATGTATTTGTAAGCAGGGGAATTAGTGTGGCTGTATTACAGAGAGAATCACACTGTGTTATGTCGTAAATGAAGTAACTTTATTGCCGGATAAGCAGCAGTGGAAAATTCTATTTACAAAAGTGGAGTAAACAGTTCTCTTGTTAGCATATAAGGCACAGATCCACAGTAATTTCAACAAAGATACAGAATGCAGCTTAGTAAACTGGCACTGTAGTTCTTATTCCTCGCTTCAGTTTCAATCCCCTGGTAGTGCGCCTGGGTAAGCAAGGCTCCAGAACTTGCAACTGTCCATCTCCCTCTGGGGACACAGGACACAGTTCCTCCTCTGCATCAGGATCAACAGGCGACGCTTCATCCACAAGAGGCTCAGTTTCAACAGGAGTGAAAGAAGCTTGATTATCTGTAGCTCTCTCAGCTGAGGATAAATCCTCTACTGGTGGCCAGGGATGGACTGGCCATTGGGACTACAGGGAGTTTCCCGGTGGGCCGATGGCTCAGTGGGCCGGCTTCAGTGACAGTGGACCGCTGCCCCCTTCCGCTCCTCTGTTTCTCCCTCCCTGCAGAGCTCACCTCCTCTCCCTCCCCGCAGCGCTCACCTGGGGGGAACAGAGAATCAGGGGGAGGACCAGAGGAGCAGGGACGACGACAGAAGAGCATGGGGGAGGGGACAGACAGCTGACTCAACAGCTTTGGCCTGGGAGTTTCTCACTTCTGCCTAATCTTGTCCCATAAGGGGGGGCACCGAACTGATCCTTTGCCCCAGGTGAAATAATGTCTAGCTTCCCCACTGGTACTGCCTATAAGAGTACCAGTACCAACCGTTCTATTCTAATAAAGTAGAACGGCTAGTGGCTAGTGAAGGGGGAGAGGGGGCTTGGGTGGCCGGGGGGGGGGCGGGTGCGGGAGTTGTCTGGCCGCCATAGGAGAGACATGTCAAAGTGGGCCAGTCTGGATGAAGTCCAGGGCCAAATTTTTGTCCGAGTCCAGCCCTGCTGGTGGCAGAGGGAGTAGGTACCACTCTGCAGAATCACTACTGAGTATTTCCTGGCTGCTGTCCCATCAGGCAGATGGAGGAAAATCAGGAACAGGTTTAGCCGACAGTGAATCAGCAGTGAACACATATGGGCAAAGTAGGTCTCTTGCGATGCCCATTTGGCGTCTCTGAAACAACGTCATACAGGAAGTCCAGGAAAAGGTAGCTTCTCAACCCAACATGGGCAGGGCTCCTACTTGGATTCCAGCTTGTTGCCTCTAATTTGTCTGGGGTTGCACACCAAGACCCTGTCTCTTGGTTTTAGCGGCAGCAAGTTGACAGTAATTTTGTCAGCCAGATCCTGATGCCTCCCTAGCACCATTTGTTTAGCTTGGGCTAAGCAATGCCAGTGGTCTTTGACCCATTCGTAAAGGTGAGTTTCCAATAATAAGTCTACAGGTAAACAGCCGCAAAGACCAAACATCAAAAAATGGGGAGTATAACCAGTTGCTCTATGCACTGTCTGATTATAAGCCCAGACAACATCACATACTGTGGCCATCTTTCTCATTGCTCTTGCTCCAAGTTGAGTATCAATCCCAACAGGGTGCGATTAAAGCGCTCACAGACACCATTCCCTTGGGGATGATAGGGGTGGTGTAAGATTTTCGATTGCCACTAAAGCGACACAATTCAGAAAACTGGAGACCAAAAATTTGGGCCTTGGTCAGACAAAATCCTCTTGGGGTACCCATATGGTTGCACCACATGTTTCCAAAACAGTTTAGCTGTGGTAATGGCAGTCTGATCCTTGGTTGGCAAGACAATGGCAAAACTTAGAAAAGTGGTCCACAAAAACCAACCAAGGCATAGTGGAGCCTTGATGTTTCAGCCGCTGTCAAAAAGTCGAATGGTAATAGAATGTATATAATCAATAGGATGTAATATAAATATGGAATTATGAACATGTATGATTATGTCTTCTTGAAACAATGATGAGAAACTTATGAAAAAGAAATAAAGAATTTATAACAAAAAAAAAAGTCCATGGTCAGTAATTCAATGGGCTTCCCTGTGATCACCACCAGAGGGGTGGTTTTCTCAAATTTTCCTTTGTGAGTGGCACAACTCTGACCCTCCTGACACATCTTCAGCACCCACTTAGTCCAGGACAAAAAACATACTTACGAACAAAAGCCTCTGTCCGTTCGGCACAGAAGTGTCCTCCAGTACAGTGGAAGACCTCTAAGGCCCTGTACACACGGTCGGTTTGGTCTGCTGAGAATGAACCCGAAGTTCAGTTTCATCGGACCAAATCGACCGTGTGTATAGGCTAGCGGTCTGGTTTCCTTTGGTCCAAAATTTCTAAACATGCTTCAAAACCGAACCGCTGGACCGCTGCCCCATCGGACCAAACCGATGGTTAGTACACAAAAGCATCGGTTGAAAACCCGCGCATGCTCAGAATCAAGTCGACGCATGCTTGGAAGCATTGAACTTTGTTTTATTCAGCACGTCGTGTGTTTTACGTCACCGCGTTCTGACCCGCTCGGATTTTGGACTGATGGTGTGTACACATATCAGGCCGTCAGGCCACTTCAGAAGTGAACCGCTGAAAACGAACCGACGGACCAGTCTCATTGGTTTGGTCCGACCGTGTGTACAAGGCCTAAGGCCTCCAACTGAGGGATGATCAGTTGATGGATAATCCGTGGTTCTCCTGGAATGCATGTCTTTCGGTATAAGAGTTCATTATATCTTTCCAACTTATTCCACTGCTTAAGAAGCTGACACAAGGTTGACAAGAGCTTTCTTTGCTCCCTGTAGTCTGATTTTCTATTCCTGTCCCAATATTTCATGAGCTGACCAATATCGGAGTCTTTCCACCGAAGTTTAATCCATTCTTGAGGAGTATGAATTTCTGGCCCTCTTTGAGGGATTTGGTCACTTTGCAGAGCTGAGGATGCTCGTTGCTCTCGTAGGTTGACCCCAGAGGAGAAAACCTCATACTCTTCAAGATGCGGATCTATATCCTCCTGAGGCTGGTCATGGGGAAACATCGAGAGGGCGTCAGCATTGCCATTGAAGCGCCCTGGCTTGTAGTGAATAGTATAGTTGAACCGGGCAAGATAGGTCACCCAGCGTTGCTCCAAGGCCCCAAGTTTAGCAGTTTTTAGGTAGGCAAGAGGGTTGTTGCAAGTATAGATGTCCACTTGTCCACCGACCAAATACGCAGCAAAAATTTTGGTTATAGCCCAGACTACCGCTAACAGTTCAAGTTTAAAAGAGCTGTAGTTGGCTAGATTACTTTTCTATAGGTTGCAAGCTGAGACTAGCATATACTATCACTCGTTTAGTCCCATCTTGTTCCTGAGCAAGCACAGCCCCCAAGCCTTGGAGACCATCAGTGTATACCCTGAAAGGTTTACGGTAGTCAGCATTAGCCAGTATGGGCGCCAGGGGCGTTGCTAGGTGGCAAGAAGACCAGGGACTTCAGCCCGAGGCCGGCACCGGGGGGGGGGGAGATCCGGGATGTTCTTGGCGCAGTTTTTTTTGGCTGGGCGGTGGGGTTGTGTGGTGGTGGGTAAGCTCACTTGCTGGTTGCTGCCTGGCTTACCATTGCCCATCAATTTTGAACACTAAACTCACCTACCTGACACACTGACCATTACACTGACCTACCTGACATACATACACCTACCTGACATACATACAACGACCTACCTGACATACATACAGTGACCTACCTGACATACATACACCAACCTACCTGACCTACATATCCTGACCTCACCTACCTGACATACATACGCTGACCTCACCTACATACACTGACCTCACCTACCTGACCTACATACACTGACCTCACCTACCTGACCTACATACACTGACCTTGCCTACCTGACCTACATACAATGACCTCACCTACCTGACATACATACACCCACCTCACCTACCTGACATACATACACCCACCTCACCTACATACACTGACCTCACCTACCTGACCTACTTACACTGACCTCACCTACCTGACCTACATTCACTGACCTCACCTACCTGACATACATATACCCACCTCATCTACCTGACCTACATACACTGACCTCACCTAACTGACCTACATACACTGATCTCACCTACCTGACCTACATACACTGACCTCACCTACATACACTGACCTCAGCTACATACACCTACCTGACATATGTGGGGGTGCGGAGTGGTCATGGAGTTTTTTTGGCAGAGTCATGTGTGTCCAGAACTGCAGGTAGGGGGCACAACTGCTGACCCCAGAGGAGATAGAGAGTCTGGCTGCAGGGAGCTACGCATGGTAAAACAAGATAGAGCAGAGCCTGAACCATGGAAAGGACTGAGAACTCCAGGGAGGGGGGAGAAAGCCTCTAATCTAGCTAATGCTGGCAAATGACAATGGAGGGAGTCATATGTGCATTGCGTCTGGCCTTTAGGGGGCCAGCAGAGACAAGCGTGTGTGGTGAAAGGTCTCTTTGCCATTAGCATTTACTTTGCTGCCTGTTGGACCTAGTTGCCTTTTAAATACCTTGCTACCACCCAGAGATGGCCCAGTACCCTTTTTGGAGTATTCTTTACCCAACTTGGGATTATAAACACTCTATATAGAAAGTTCTCCAACAGAAATACCTTTCTAATCACCCGATCGCTCCTCCGCTGGCCTGATCTCTCCCAATCGCTCTGAAAGCCGCCCGCCCGAGCGGGGTTGTGGCGCGGCGGTATTGTAATTCCTGCCTTTTGGTGCTTGCAGCGCCTATGATGGACGTTACACGTCCCGCGGTCCCGGCATTGGACCAGTGGGAAGTCCATCATAAGTGTTGCAGGCTCCAGAAGGCGGGATCTGCTATCACACTCGGCAGGACTCGTCGCGGCGGCACTCTGCCGCTATGGGGATCAGATCGGTCCCGGTGCTCAGGGCTAACAATGGCGAGATAAATGCCTGAGACTCAGGGGTTTACGGGGACCCATTCGGGGCTCCAGCCCCCTAAGCCAGGGCCTCCCGACACCCCTGATGGGCGCAGAAGTCAACCTTGCCTTGAGGGTCTCAAATGCTTTTCTTTGTGCTGCTCCACAACTCTCATTATTACTTGGGGACAATGTTCCCTCTTGATGGGCAGGTTGACCACACAGAAACTGGGTGAGTGGAGCCGCAACACTAGCAAAGCTCAGAATGAATCTGCGGTAATAACCCACAAGCCCCAAGAAGAAGCAAAGCTCTGTCACTGTTTTTGGGGTGGTCCATGCCTGCGCAGCCTGAATTTTTTCTGGATCTGGGGACACCCCCTTTGCCTCAACCACATACCCCAAATAGTGGATTTTGGTGTTCAAAGGATGACATTTTTCTGGTTTAAGCTTAAGTCCTTGTTGAGCTAGACGAGAGAGGACTTGGTGCAAATGATTAGAATGGTCCTCAAACGTTTTGGAAAGGATGATGATGTCATCCAAGTAAATCAGGACAGATTAAAAATTCAAGTCTCCCAAGCAACGTTTCCATTAGCCTTTGGAAAGTGCCGGGGGAATTAGTCAGGCCAACAGGCATATGATTAAACTCATACAGTCCCAGAGGGGTAATAAAGGTTGTTTTTTCACAGTCGTCTTCCTTTACTGGGACTTGACAGTATCCGCTGGCTAGGTCTAGAGTACAAAAATAGTGAGTCTGGCCTAAGGCCATTAGGGATTCTTCGACCCATGGCAGCAGGTAAACATCTCAATGAGTACATGAGTTCAGACTGTGATAATTCAGTGAATCCAGCACATTGCAGATCACAATATAATTAATAAATAGCAGTAACTTTATAGTGCTGAAACACCTTAGTCTATAAGATGAAGGAGGTAACATAAGATAAAGCCAAACAACAACCAGGTCAGACCTTCAAATTATCAGACGGCATTTATAAATATGCTCTGGTTTGCAATCCATCTTGTATATTGTTAGAGCTTTATTTGAATAGAGCAGACTTGCATGAAAAATAATACTCCATCAGGATAATGCACATTCTACACTAAGCATCGTAAATGAAATGTAAAAAAGCTGCACTGGTATTATGTTCTGGAGTATAAAGCCTTGTCTTGCCCGTTCAATGGTATTTATTATAATTTGGCATTAGGAATGTTGAACTGATAAAAGGCCTAGATTTCCTGTTTTGCAGGTTATGTGATACATATTGATCACAATCTTACTCCACCACAGAAAGCTTTCTGTGTTTCTGATAACGCTAAATTTAGTATGGAAACCTTCTCTTTGTACTCTGTTTATATTAAACATGTTGACGTCACACATACATGCGGTGTCACAGAAGTGGGTCTTCTTCCATTGTGTGCATTTATGCCTACCTGGGTTTCTTCTGGAAGCACACTCCATGCCATGCCCCCAGTCACTGACAGCTCCGAGATTCATACGATTGATTGAGAGCTAGGAGGACTGGCTCCCAATCACATGATCACTGTGTTAATCTGTGATTGACTATCACAGAGATTACTAGCTGTAAAACCCTTCCCTGCACTCCTCCTCTGAATGAAGAAAAATATATACTGAGGGGAATTTACGAAAACTAGAGCAGCCAAAAGCTGAAGTAGTTACATAGTTACATAGTCAGGTAGAAAAAAGACACAAGCCCATCAAGTTCAACCATAAGAAAGAAAATAATAACATCGTACAATCACATACTGTATACCCAATTCTATACCCACAGTTGATCCAGAGGAAGGCAAAAAAAAACAGCAAAGCATGATCCAATTTGCTACAGCAGGGGAAAAAAATTCTTCCTGATCCCCCATGAGGCAATCGGATATTCCCTGGATCAACTTTACCTATAAATGTTAGTACCCAGTTATATTATGTACATTTAGGAAAGAATCCAGGCCTTTCTTAAAGCACTTTACTGAGCTGGCCAGAACCACCTCTGGAGGGAGTCTATTCCACATTTTCATAGAAAGCTGTGTAGCTGTGCATAGTAACCAATCATCTTCTATCGTCACCTAGTTCAGTTTGTGGAGAAGTGCAGCATGGTGAATAGAACTTGTAGAGTTCAATAATTTGCAACAAGCTCTTCGGCAAGGCGCCTGACCGGGAACACTCACAGAATGTACCGGTGGTGTGTAGCAGAGCAGGTCTCATGTGTGCCAACAGCATCTCTCTTGAGGGGCAGAATGCGGCCTGGCTGGTGGGTACTGTCATGGACCTTGCAGTGCTGGAATGTTTCTACTTGAAATCCTAATTCATGTATTTCAGAAGATGGGACATTACTGACAGTTCATTGCAGGAGATACTGGACACATTACAAGTGGTTTAGTTGTCCTGGCTAGGTCAATAGACAATGACCCTTCAATGCTTAGCTCAGACTATTGAAATGCTAAGTGGAACCGGCTTGTGAAATACCTTTTATTGTGTTCTGCAGGTTACAAGCGGTTGTCAGAGACGGGACGTCTCTAGGAGATAATTACCTCCACTAAATGACTTTTAGAATGTGTGTTTGAAGAGGTATGTGTTTATGCTAAAAGACTTTGTATTGTTCTAAAGGTCAGAAGTCTCCTGTCAGGAGAATTGAATTTGCATGTTATTATCTAAAGAAATGTAACCTCTCAGAGGTAGTAATTAAGTTCTGCTAAATAGACCGGGGCTATTGTGTACATTGATTACCCCCTGGGGCTTCTGTCTCAATACACATAATAGTCTTTCTATCCAAGCTATTGGACCAATCCCTGTTGACTATTTCAAGTCCTCATTTGCATGATTAAGGAGGACCTGAGTGAGAACTGCATATACTTTACAATTGACCAATAGGAAAGCGGTTGTTGGGAGTGGGATGTTCCAAATTCTGTATAAAAGTGTGCTGTGTACTTCAAAATAAAGAGTCCTGTTTGAACTTACATACAGCCTGCCTGGTGTTTGTTCTTAATGGGTCTGAACGGCACATAGCTGTAGTTCGGATCCCGGAACCTTGGATGACTGGACCATCAGACGTTGCAATCTGCAAGCTGACTCAATAGTAGCAGAGGAGTGTCGGAAGAGCAGAACCGGGCGAGCAAAGGATCTCGTCACAGGTACCTAAGCAGGGAGATGTCCAGGAAGGATGGCATGTCCCTATCCTTTCTTTACTCCTCTATAACTTCCCCCCTGCTGCTAATTAATGTCCCTGTCAGACAGGTGACATGTCTTTTCAGTACCCAAACATGAAATATGCGCCAACCCTGGGAGCCAGGGCCTAAAATAGGTTCCGCCTGACCCAAGATGGCTGTGAGAGTTACATGGAGCGGCATCATCCAATTTAGATAGCTTCCCCAGTCAGTGGACCCAGGAAACCATAGAGAAACCATGTTCCTCTTTACTTCCCCTCCAACTGCAATGCCACTGCGGTCAAGTACCATCTACAGTGGAGAAAATAGACTTATAGGCTTATAAGTTAAAGGTTTTCTAAAGGTTCGTTTTTTATTTTCTAAATAGGTTGCTTTAAGCTAGTGCATTGTTGGTTCACTTACCCTTTCCTTCAATTTCCCTTCTAAATGTGTTTTTTCTTTGTTTTCTTTGTCTGAATTTCTCACGTCCTGTTCCTCCTCAACTCCAGGGCATAACCCATTCTGCTGAAATTCATAATAGTGAAGCACGCAGACAAGAGGGAAATTCAGTCTACTTCTTTCGCTATCCCAACAGCAAGAGAGCGAGCTTTATTGAAAATCACAGCTTTATAGACAGAGTGACATCATTCATATAAGTACATCTGAATGGTAGATCAAGAAATAAAAGAAATAAAACAATATAAGAACGGAAAGCAATATTTGAGTGGTTAAGAGAAAAATAACAAACACAAAGGGCCAGATCCACAAAGATCTGCCTATCTTTAGGCAGGCGTAGCGTATCTCAGATACACTACGCCGCCGTAACTTACAGCGTAGTTTCCATATCCAGAAAGAATTTGCGCCGTAAGTTACGCTGCTAATTACTGTCCCTGTCAGACAGGTGACATGTCTTTTCAGTACCCAAACATGAAATGTGCGCCAACCCTGGGAGCCAGGGCCTAAAATAGGTTCCGCCTGACCCAAGATGGCTGTGGGAGTTACATGGAGCGGCATCATCCAATTTAGATAGCTTCCCCAGTCAGTGGACCCAGGAAACCATAGAGAAACCATGTTCCTCTTTACTTCCCCTCCAACTGCAATGCCGCTGCGGTCAAGTACCATCTACAGTGGAGAAAATAGACTTATAGGCTTATAAGTTAAAGGGGTTGTAAAGGTTCGTTTTTTATTTTCTAAATAGGTTGCTTTAAGCTAGTGCATTGTTGGTTCACTTACCCTTTCCTTCAATTTCCCTTCTAAATGTTTTTTTTCTTTGTTTTCTTTGTCTGAATTTCTCACGTCCTGTTCCTCCTCAGTAAGGTGTTCAGTAAGCTGTTCTAAATGACTTTCCACCGCTCGGATGATGGTGGAAAACAAAGAAAAACAACATTTAAAAGGGAAATCGAAGGAAAAGGTAAGTGAACCAACAATGCACTAGCTTAAAGGAACCAATTTAGAAAATAAAAGACATACCTTTACAACCCCTTTCAGTTTTGAAAATTAAAGCTAGAAGCTGATTGATAGCCATGTAAAACTGCTTCAGTCTTAGTCATACCTCCCAACATTTTGAGATGGGAATGAGAGACACCTACTGGCAAACGTATGTAGGCAAGGGGCACGCCCCCTGCCACACCCCCTTAAAGGGGAAATTGGCAAAAACAAGGTTAATAGATCCACAAGTGCCTTTTCTTTACCACTACTTATTCTTTATATTGGCTTTTCAGATTGAAAAATGCAGCAATTTAGAATTTGGATGAAAGGTTTAGCACTGAGAACATTTTTTCGAAAGATAAAAAGTGCATTTTATATACAACTATATGGATCAGACCAAAATGAGGGACTAATGAGAATGAAGGAGGGACAGAGGGACATTGTTCCAAATCATTTTTTTTAAATAACAAACATGTTATACTTACCTCCACTGTGCAGCTCGTTTTGCAAAGAGTGTCCCCGAACCTGATCTTCTGAGGTCCCTCGGCGGCTGTCTCGGCTCCCCCCCCCCCGCGAGAGCTTTCCACCTTCATGCGAGCGAGCTCACATGGTGGAAAGCTCTTGCGGGCGTGCTCTCGTGATACAGCGGCGGCCATAGCCGGTGACTGTATCACTCGGCCCCGGCACGCTGCGTCATTGGATGTGATTGAGAGCAGCGCCAGCCAATGGCTGCGCTGCTTTCAATCCGTCCAGTGTAGCCAATCAACGGCCAGGCTGAGAACCAAGGAGGATGACAGGGCGAGCACAGGACTTTCGAGGGGTCAGGTGTGTAAAACGGGGGCTCGGGGGGGGCCGGTACTGTCAGATGTTTTTTCACCTTAATGCATAGGATGCATTAAGGTGAAAAAACATTTACCTTTACAACCCCTAAGCTCTTAAAATAAAAGTTAGAAGCTGATTGGTTGTCATGCACAGCTCCTCCAGATGCTGTCTAATCCAATAATGATAAATTCCCCTTGATTCACATCTTTTTCTCCTTGCTAAGCATGTAAAAAAATAATAATAATTAATAATATGAAGTAGCTTGATCAGTACTTCATGTAGGTTAGTGTCTGTGTTTTAGGTAGGCAATAAAAGAAGAATGCACACCAGTGGGGCAGATTCAGATAGATCAGCGGATCTTTAGATCCGCGTAATCTATCTTATTTACGATCCGCCAGCGCAATTTTTTGAGGCAAGTGCTGTATTCACAAAGCACTTGCCTCAAAAGTTGCGCCGGCAGATCGTAAATCCCCCGGCGGAATTCAAATTCCGCGGCTAGGGGGAGTGTATTATTTAAATCAGGCGCGTCCCCACGCCAATCGTACTGCGCATGCGCCGGCCGCGATTTTTCCCAGTGCGCATGCTCCAAATGACGTCGCTAGGACGTCATTGGTTTTCACTTTAACGTAAATTAGGTCCGGCCGTATTCGCGAACGACTTACGCAATCGACGTAAAAAATTGAAAAATCGGCGCGGGAACGACGGCCATACTTAACATGGGATACGCCGCACTTACCGCTGCTATAGCAGGGGTAACTTTCCGCCAGAAAAAGCCGAACGCAAACGACGTAAAAAAAAAAACGACGGGTGGGCGTTCGTTTCTGAATCGGCGGATCTCCTCATTTGCATATTCGTTGCATATACAAATGGAAGCGCCACCTAGCGGCCGGCGGGAGAATGCAGCCTAAGATCCGACGGTGTAAGTCACTTACACCTGTCGGATCTTAGGGAGATCTATGCGGAACCTGATTCTATGAATCAGCCGCATAGATCCGACCGTCAGATCTCAGAGATACGATGGCGTATCAGGAGATACGCCGCCGTATCTCTATCTGAATCTGCCCCATTGTGTCTGAGCCTTACTACCAGTACAAACAACAAATAACGCACATGTATGTGATACCACCATGAACATCGTGAGTATTAGAATTTTTTTTCATTTTTTTTATAATTCAATACATTTGAAGTCACATACAATAAGTATGCGGGTTAAAGTCAAAAATCCTTATGTTCATATTGATAAGGATACCCCCTGGCACAACTCCAGGGCATAACCCATTCTGCCGAAATTCATAATAGTGAAGCACGCAGACAAGAGGGAAATTCAGTCTACTTCTTTCGCCATCCCAACAGCAAGAGAGCGAGTGACATCATTCATATGAGTACATCTGAATGGTAGATCAAGAAATAAAAGAAATAAAACAATATAAGAACGGAAAGCAATATTTGAGTGGTTAAGAGAAAAATAACATAAACACAAAGGGCCAGATCCACAAAGATCTGCCTATCTTTAGGCAGGCGTAGCGTATCTCAGATACACTACGCCGCCGTAACTTACAGCGTAGTTTCCGTATCCAGAAAGAATTTGCGCCGTAAGTTACGGCGGCGTAGTGTAAATGTGTTGGCGTAAGGGCGTGGAATTCAAATGACTAAGATGTGGGCGTGTTTTATGTTAATGCATCTTGACCCCACGTAAATGATGTTTTTTTTTAATGGTGCATGCGCCGTCCGTGGGGGTATCCCAGTGCGCATGCTCGAAATCACGTCGCAAATAGTCAATGCTTTCGACGTGAACGTAATTTACGCAAAGCCCTATTCGTGAACGTTTTACACAAACGACGTAAACGACGGAAAATTTAAATAAGATAAGCTTCAAAACAAATGGTGCAAAACCCACATTTTTAAGATACCAATCATCATCCACATACACTTGTACAATGTAAATGTATGAGAGAGAGAGCTCTATATTAATCAAAAATACTAAACTAATAAGGGCTTTCTTTAGATCTTTAAATGATTGTATACAAGTTATCTTTTATTATTAAAGAAAGATTTGCCCTATAGTAAGCCTTTATAGTTCATTAACATTTATTTAGACAGATACTTCGTCTTCAAAATTTCAATGAACTCTCAAGAAAAGTTATTTAGTTATTTTCCTGGGTAACCATAAGTAAATTAGAACAATCTACTACCTGTATTTAATAATCAAATCCAAGTTTGGAATCTTTTGTAAAAATTGCTCAATCCTTAACTTATTAATTCCTGCAACCAAATCTGTAGGATTTTCTGTTAAATATTAAATACCATGTTGTTTTCCATTATCTGGATTTTGTATAGTTCTTTACACAATCTTAATCAATAATTTGCTCCTAAAACTTTGTTCTGATCCTTGCTTGCGCTTTAAATGACCACATGTAATAACACATTTTCAGTTTAGGGCTAAAATATTCATAAACATTTACATGCAGCATTAAACTTAGTTTCCTCATTAAAGAACTTCTTTACATTCTGACATTAATTAACTAATTACCCTATGGAATATATCACAGTGATTATGGGACTCAGGGACTCAAAACCTACAGCTACTTGGTCTCTTGCTTTAAACTTATCCGGGACCCCCCTTGGGACCCCTATGGCATCTATATATACATATGGGGGTCAAAACTACCAGCTGGGGCACTTCTACGCTTCCCGTTGGATTCAGATGCTAAGTAATGACTCTCCATATTTATCTTTCTTGTTCAGAGAACTCTATGGCCTATATCCCCAGTCATCAACTGTATTCCAACCCACAGATTCCCAGTGGTCACAATCATCACATATGTCACACACATATATATGGTTCCTGAACATATTACCCTGCAAGTCTAATAGAGGGAAGGAGATTATAGTACAGTAATCAAATATAAGAAAAAAGATATATAGTTTCATTCTGATGCGGGTGGCACGGTTCATCATATCTCATCTCCAGAGAATGTTTTAGAAGGAACTTCTTAACCATCACCCAGTCACCAGGGAGTATGCGGTGAATACCTGTATCTAAATCAGGATCTGGAATGCAAGAAAATACTCGTACATGGATATTAGTTAATTATTTTTCAAGAGCGGTCACATAATTTCTCAAAGTATCAGACTGTAATTGCAACTGTTGTGGATAATATCCTAATCTGTTTCAAACAAGATTTCAAAAGGGGATAAAGAATGCTCCCGTATGGGGCCACTTTCCCACTACTCTGAGGGTAGTAAGGTGTGTGAAACGTTAATGTGGTACCTAGGACTTTGATCACTCTCTATCACCTCAGTTACCCCATATCTGAATCTGGAGCAATCTACATACAAAGTGAGTTTAAGGCATTGGGGTTCGGGCACACAGGACAGAGGGTAGATGAGCAGATTCCACCTTCATGAGTTCAAAGCAATCATGTTCATCTAGGGTAGGAGCAGGTAGGTCTGCGCCATTCTCTTCTTCCTGCTTTGTCCAGAGACATGGCATGATACCCCCCTTGGGCAAAACGAAGGAGAGTAGCAGGGTTGGCGGGTTACAGAACACAGAATCTGGTATGGGCAATGGCCGGTGGGAAGGCTAGGATGCCATCTGCACTCACAGGGGGATTAGGGGGTAGTTCAATACTGGGCAGGGGTTGGGCAGGATGGGTCAGGCTGTAGCAAGGCCTGTTTGCAAGGGGAGGGACCTCCAGCATAGAACAGTATTCGTGCAGAGCCCATGCTTCCACAATAGCAGTGGTGTTGCTCAGCATACACACAGCAGTTTAAACCTTGGCCAGATCACCACCCGGTACAACAGTCGGTGTTCAATAGGTTATACCAACAGTGAAAGCAGTAGGCTTGGCTTGATGGTGGCAATCGCCGCATTTACAGCCTTTGGGCACCACATTATCACAGTATAACAGGCAGCAAGCCATATATTTATCATGTCTTAGGTCACATTTCACCATCAGGGTAGGTAGCTCAAAACAAGCATTAGTCAGCCACAGTGAACTGCTCATGTGAGGATGTCTCAGCTGAGATGGCTGGGTATAAGGGGCAGTGGCATGTGGAAAGTGGCATACAAAAGAAGGGTGTTCTGAAACTCTACAGGCAGGGATCCATAGATCACACAATCTGACTGATAAAACAACAAAAATCAATGTAGGCTGGTCATCATTCAATATTTAAATTAAGCTCAGCTTAAAAAATAAGCTTCAAAGATAAGCATTGCGAGTTACTAAAACTCCTTCTTATGCATCACCATTATCAGTTGCTGTGGTGTGAAACAGATAAACTCATATATATACAACAGTTGCAATTCGTCTGTTTTACTTTTTAAAAACCATTTCCCTTTTTCTTTTTTTTTCCTCAAGCTGCCAGCAAACACAGGGTTAATCGGGCATTTTAGAATTTACAGACAGCAAGAGAAAGGGGGGGGGAGAAGGGTGTATTTCTTTCAAAGCAGAAAGGACGGAGGAAGAGGGCTCTGGCTGCTCTTATTCGTTTCCCTAAATGAACTTTTATGATGCACAATAGCTTATGACATAAACAAACAGCAGACTACACACAGTTAGAATATGACACACTATTTCAGCGATAATTTTTCCCCTTTGTCTGTATGGAGGTAATTATTATATACACAAACATGCGTTTACCATAATATTTTGAACACCTTCTTTAAATCTGTTTTCTTTCCCTTTTTTTTCTCTTTTCCCTTTCCCCTTCAAACACAGAGATGGTAAGGCATCTGTGACTCTTAAAAAAAAAAAAAAAAAAAAGGAAAAGCAGACAAGGCAACTGTGTCTCTATATTACATATCTGTATTTATAATTTTTTGTACACCATCTTTAAATCTGCCTTTCCTTTTTTTTAAAACACAGAAATGTTAAGGCATCTGCGACTCATACTGGTCACCCTCTTAAAGCCTCTCTGTGTAAAAAAAAAAGGAAAAGGAGACAAGGCAACTGTGTCTCCCTTCTCATACAGACATCCGCTGAAATAGCCACATTCAAGTCAACATAGGACACAACATAACATAAAATATCAGCCGGCAGAATAGGGCGACAGGTTCTCTTTAAAGCGACTTTGGCCAAGAAATAACCCGTCTTTGCATGGCCTAGAAGCAGCAGACAAACCATGAGCGAAGGGAGAGTATGTATGTGGAAGAATATGGGCAAAGAGTAAAAATAAACTTCTCTTACCGCATTCTTAAAGGTGATCAAGCTTTGTTTTCCGCATAGAAGCACTCCATCCACATCTCGGTCTGCAGCGACTGGTCAAAAAAACAATGTTCACGTTGGGCGTCAATTGATAAGGATACCCCCTGGCACAACTCCAGGGTATAACCCATTCTGCCTCTGAGCCAAAATTCATAATAGTGAAGCACGCAGACAAGAGGGAAATTCAGTCTACATCCTTCGCCATCCCAACAGCAAGAGAGCGAGCTTTATTGAAAATCACACATTTATAGACAGAGTGACATCATTCATATGAGTACATATGAGTACATCTGATCCATATATTAGTATTGTAATACACCCCCACACACACACACACACATATATATATATATATATACACATATACGTATACATATATATATATATATATATATATATATATATCTCTCAAGAAATAAAATAAATAAAACAATATAAGAAAGGAAAGCAATATTTGAGTGGTTAAGAGAAAAATAACATAAACACAAAATAATAATTTTATCGACTTCATCACAATATTTGTTCCAGGTCAGTATGCTGAGTTATTTTGCTGTTCCCTCGAAATAATTTAACATAAAGACATTAATGTCTAAAGCACTGTCAACAAAAGTGAGAACACCCCTAAGTAAAAATGTCCAAATTGGGCCCAAAGTGTCCATATTTTGTGTGGCCACCATTATTTTCCAGCACTGCTTTAACCCAGAGAACAAAAAGATTGTCCGGATGGCTGTACTCCAAAATAAATGCCTTTATTAAACGATGGTCCACACAAACATTAAATAAAAAGCTAACATGTTTCACACCATTAACGCCTTAACCCTCTTGGGCATGGAGCTCACCAGAGCTTCACAGGTTGCCACTGGAGTCCTCTTCCACTCCTCCATGACAACATCACAGAGCTGGTGGACGTTGGAGACCTTGCGCTCCTTCACCTTCTGTTTGAGGATGCTCCACAGATGCTCAATAGGACTTAGGTCAGGAGACATGCTTGGCCAGTCCATCACCTTTACCCTCAGCTTATTTAGCAAGGCAAGGGTCGACTTGGAGGTGTGTTTGGGGTTGTTATCATGTTGGAATACTGCCCTGTGGCCCAGTCTCAGAAGGGAGGGGATCATGCTCTGATTCAGTATGTCACAGTACATGTTGGCATTCATGGTTCCCTCAATGAACTGTAGCTCCCCAGTGCCGGCAGCACTCATGCAGCCCCAGACCATGACACTCCCACCACCATGCTTGACTGTAGGCAAGACACACTTGTCTTTGTACTCCTCACCTGGTTGCTGCCACACACGCTTGACACCATCTGAACCAAATAACTTTATCTTGGTCTCAGCAGACCACAGGACATGGTTCCAACAATAACACCAAATTTAACACACCTGCTCCCCAGTCACACCTGAGACTTTGTAACACTAATGAGTCACATGAGACTGGGGAGATAAAATGGCTAATTGGGCCCAATTTGGACATTTTCACTTAGGGGTGTACTCACTTTTGTTGCCAGCAGTTTAGACATTAATGGCTGTATGTTAAATTATTTTGAGAGGACAGCAAATTTACACTGTTATACGAGCTGTACACTCACTACTTTACATTGTAGCAAAGTGTCATTTGTGTTGTCACATGAAAAGATATAATAAAATATTTTCAAAAATGTGAGGGGTGTACTCACTTTTGTGAGATACTGTATGAACTAGTAAACTGCAATATATACAATTTTTGCTCTGGCATTTAGTTCTTCTTTAAATTTCTCAGTAGCAGAGAAATGCAATTGCATAGGAAGCCCCGGGCTATCTCTTTTCTACCTCCTGAGAGTGTTTTGATCTTACAGTGCATTTGAACTCTTTCTCTCTGTTGCTGTGCTATGAGTCAATTGTGTGAAAGCCACAAAGGCAATCTCATTCAGCAGAAATATACAGGTATGAGAGTTAAAATCAGTAATTTCTTAGCTAGCTTTGCTCTAAATACTGTACATCCAAAAGTACATACAATTCTGGAAGAGAACAGTATATGCTGTTATGAAATTGCACTTAAAGTGATTATTCCCCAGAGGTTAGAGCTTCTCACGTCTCTTAAAAATACCCTAAATAGGCCTTGAAGCTAGTTTCTGAGAACTAGAGCATAAAGGGACATGTTTGAAATAAATATAGTGAGGAATGCTGCAATACAATGCCCTAGATACATATCATTCCAATACCAGAATAAAGGAAAATAGTGAGATATCTTGTAGTCAGATTGCTCAAGACCTTAAGTAAAATCAGTTTCTAAAAGTATTTTGAATAGAAAATGTTCATCTGCCTACATATATGTTTAGAGAGATAACAGTGGGGTTGATTTCCTAAAACTGGAGCCCTCAGAATCTAATGCAGCTGTGCATGGTAGCCAATCAGCTTCTAACTTCAGCTTGTTCAATAAGGCCCCTTTCAGACTGGGGCGGGAGCTGCGGTGGCGGTATAACGCCGCTAAAAATAGCGGCGCTATACCGCCGGAATTGCCGCGGGTATCAGCCGCTAGCGGTGCGGTATTAACCCCCGCTAGCGGCCGATAAAGAGTTAATACCGCCCGCAATGCGCCTCTATAGAGGCGCATTGCGGGCGGTATTGCCGCGGTTTCCCATTGTTTTCAATGGGAAGGAGCGGTGAAGGAGCGGTATACATGCCGCTCCTCTCACCGCTCCAAAGATGCTGCTGACAGGAGATTTTTTTTGTCTCCCGCCAGCGCATCGCCTCAGTGTGAAAGCCCTCTGGCTTTCACATTGAGTCTGCAGTGAAGGAGTTTTTCAGGCGCGATAGCAGCGCTATTTTTAGCGCTGTACCGCCTGAAAAACTCCTCAATGTGAAAGGGGCCTTAAACCTGGAGGCTGGTTGGTTTCTATGCAGAGATGCACTAGATTTTGCAATCTCCAGTTTAAGTAAATCACTCCCCAGTGTCCTTT
Organism: Rana temporaria; assembly: GCF_905171775.1. Classification (NCBI taxonomy): domain Eukaryota; kingdom Metazoa; phylum Chordata; class Amphibia; order Anura; family Ranidae; genus Rana; species Rana temporaria. The sequence continues at coordinate 75,502,283 of NC_053489.1, read as the reverse complement.
TATAAGTTGGAACTGATGACTCTGAAAGGCCTTCAGTATTTGGCAGGAATTTTTCCCAGCATATGATTGGTGATGAGAAGCATAACTCAAATTAAACACAAAGGCATTAGAGGCAAGAGCCTAGGGTCGGAAGTAGTGCTTCATCATTTGCTCCTTCACCCCTCAACTTTAGATGCCATGACCCACCACTATAACACAGCACAGCTTATCTAGTCTGGCAGCAGATTTCAGGATCTTTCTCCAAGGCCTGCTTTAAACTGACCTGTGACAATGCTGTACACTGCCTCTATGTTAGTATGACTTAGACGCCTTTCACACTGGGGTGTTTTTCAGGCGCTTTGGGGTGTAAAAGAAGTCTCATCTGCAAGCCCAATGTGAAAGCCTGAGTGCTTTCAGAGCACTTTCACACTGCCAGCGCCCGAAAAACGCTGGTAAAGCTCCGCTAAGAGCCCTTTCACACTGTGGCGTTTTTCAGGCGCTTTGGCATTAAAAAAAGCGACCTCAATGGGAAGGGGGCTTTAGGAGTGGTGTATTCAACACTCCTAAAGCACTGCAAAGAAGCTGCTTGCAGGACTGTTTTTTTTAAGCCCTGCCAGTGCAGCGCCTCAGTGTAAGGGCACTTGGGCTTTCACATTGGGATTGCAGATGAGGCTTCTTTCAGGCGCTTTACAGGGGCTTTTTTTTAACGCTAAGACCTCTTTCACACTGGGGCATTTTTTAGGCGCTTTAGTGTGAAAGCACTTAGGCTTTCACCTTGGGATTGTAGATGCAGCTTCTTTCAGGTGCTTTACAGGTGGGGGTTTTTTACCGATAAAGCACCCAGTGTGATAGGGGTCTAAAGATCACACAGGGTTCTCAAGGATGCAGGTTGCGGGGCTTTAGAATATTTTTTATGAATGGAGAAAATCGTTTTTAAAGTTGTCTCTGGGATTGGGTTCTGGAATCTGGAGGCTTTGCAGAGGCCTGTGTCCAGGTTTTAGGCTAGGTTCAAACTTGTACTGCTCTGCGAGCCACGTTTTACATGGGCACGGCAGCCTATTTATTTGAATGGGCTGTTATGGCTCCCAAAAATGCAGAGAAAAGATCCCTGCTTAATTTTTGAAAATGCTGCCTGCACGGAAACCACAGGTGCAGTGCGATTCCCAGTGTGGGAAGCTGCTCTGTGGCTTCCAGTACATGAGATTGTCATTCAATTGTAAGCTCCTTGAGGGCAGATACTGATATGGACAATATATATGTAAAGCACTGCATAATTTGACAGCTCTGTAAAAGTACCTGTAATAAATTGACTAAATACAGTAAATTAGGATTAATGGCAACCCCACACATCTCCTGAGTGGAAGAGTGTTTTTCTGTGTGGGTGGTTGTGGCTGTGGGAACAGGTCCAGTTCTGCAGTGGTAATCACCCACACAGGTGTGAGCTTAGCCTTACTGGGGACCAGAAGGCCTAGTGTGCAGGTGTGCATAGCCTTTATAATCAAGGGCCTGACAGTGATTCAGGGCTCCACCCAGGAGACCGGAGGTCCACTGCCCAGTACCCGACACTGCCAGTGATGCTTTTGAAATGCAGTGTGAGACTGTTGCCACCATAGAAGAAAATAAGTCCTATGCCCACAACACTTATTTAAGTTTTAGAGGTAAAATAAAAAAGATCATGGTTTTATTGTTAACAGAAGTATAGACAAACATTTATGTTAAGGTTTTGGTTTAGATGCACCCACTGTTAAAAATAAAATTTCACATTTTCCCTTTCACCAACTGTGCTTTGAGAAGTAGAATGTTCTAACAGTGCAATCATCTTTGGATTTTCTAATAAGGTCACCTGCAAACACAGAGTTCTCTGCATATAGGCACACACTCCCTATGCTAACTTATCACTGTCCTGCAAAAATGAGAAGGAATGGATGCGAAGTCTATTTTATACTGTATAATTCTGGAAAAAAAATTGACTCACTTTAATGCCATGCAACTGTTTTTTTTACTCTCTAATTACTGAAAATAAACATTAATATGGCAAATAACAATCTTTGTAGCTTATTGATTTAAGCCTCATCTCCTGACCCTACTTTTAGAGCAATTATTTTGTACATGCTTTCAGACAGTATACAGAGGGCATGTGCTGCATAGCATTGGTGATTAGGACTGATGCCAAGGAACTAACAATGCGCAAGGAGCTACATAACCTCCATTTTTTATTCCATCATAAAGAAGAACACGTTAATTTACATATGCAATTCTCCATGTTGCAGCTTTCTCCCCAAAAATGTTGAAAACAGGTACACCTAAACAATGGGTGACCACATCAATATGCGCCCTTCATGTGGTTATCGTGGATTTTCATTAATTCGGATATTTCCGAATTAACGAATTTGTCGAAAATTCGTTAAAAGTCGTAAAGAAAAGCGAATTGCTCATGTCTACTCTCGGTTTGTCGTCATCTCTTGTGATCATTGGCATGGGGACAGGGAGAAGAAGACCATAATTTTATATATATAATCAGAATATAGTCAATGGAACAGAAATAGAGGGTATTGGTGACCCCTGTTAAAGTAGCATCTAAAGCTAGCTATACACTAGTAGATTTCTAAATGAACATTCGTACAAATTTTCATGTGAACATTAATATGAAAATTCTAAGTACATTCCATTACTTGATGAATGTCATTAAGTAAGTACTTCAAAATTAAATTTTCTTTTAACATTTGATTTTGGAACAAAATTATGTTCCCAAATGAAAACCACATTAAGGCTGGATTCACACTTGCGAATTTCAGCTCTCTTATCTCTGCAGAGAGATAAGAGAACTGTTCAGCAGATCATCTCCATTTTAGCTGCAAATTTGGAGACCTGGGAGAGGGGAGGGGAAGGGGAAGTGTTTTGAGGTGAATGAGACAAATTCTGAAGAGAAATGAACACATCTGCGAATCAGATGCGTACCCATAGAAGATAATGGGCCTGAATTCTCACCTGAGCCGCACCGCAATGCCTAAAAAACGCACACGTTTTTCCGGCAATGCGCAGTGCAAATGCATTGCACATATGTGAACCAGCCTCATTGAAAACAATGTATTTAGAAATGTTCTGTGAATTGGATGCGGTTTAAGCCGCACTCAATCCGCATAGGTGTGAACCCGGCCTTACTGTTAGAAATTTGTTTGAGATAAATATTGCAAAAAAAAATGTACATCCTGTTTGCAATTTATGGTCGAAAATAAATGTCGATTTGACCCCCACAAACAATTAGAAAGTCAACCAAACATTTAAAAAAACATTGAATTCAATTCTAACTAATGTATAGCCAGCTTAGAGTTTAAAACCTCACATTTTAAAACAACCAATTCAGTTTATAATAGAAATGAAAGGCAAAACCCTGTCTAAATATCTTTTTTTTTGCTTTTTTATAAGTCATCGCATAATCTCTGTTCTCAGATGCATAAGAGGCTTAGAGAGCTAGGGATGGAGAAACAGAATTACAGTGATCTTCCCAGTGAATGTCTATGTAGGGGAGGGGTATAAAAATGACCAAGCTGGGAAAGATGTGTTCGTTTGCCTAGAATGGCCAGTTTGAAATTGAAAATCAAGGAGACCTGCAGGAACGCCGGGGATTTCACACAAAGGAAGTAATACAAAGAGAACAGGATACTTTCTCATACAAGTACATGAAATGGCAGACACATATCAAGAATATGAAATGTTAGGAAACATTTTTTAATCACTTTGCAAATTTATTCTTGTTACATATCCAGCATAGAAATGAAGGGAAACCAAGCTCAATAAAATCTGTGTTTTAACACTTTCCTATGCTATCCAAAATTAAAATAAAATGCTTTGGCTATAGATATGCTTTAGTTGCCTATAACGAATGTTGGTACGATGTGCTCAAAATTTTAAAACTGTCAGTTGACTGTCAGCTCTGGACTGCATCATGTGAATGATCTGGACAGTCTAAAAGCCCAATTAATAATTAATACCCACCCTGATTGATAAGAAAGGTTTATTCCTGTATGAAGCAAACACTAATGTGCGGAAGTTATTTCTGAGAAGACAGTCTCCATATCACCATTAGTTATGCTTTTCATGTAATGCTGTCAATACCTTTAATACCTCGATCATCTCCAACCTATCTGTAAATGTGTTGTAACTGAAGAGTAAGCACTTATGTAAGGAGGGAAAATAATGCTAATGACGATGTGCTGTAACAAGCCTTCACTCATGTGGGTCTATGCTATAGTAAACCCATCACTTCTATTTTGTCTTCTTATTTGTATCTCTAAACATAAATAAATAAATGTACTTTAACCACTTCAGCTCCGGAAGGATTTGCTCCTTTAATGACCAAAGCATTTTTTGCAATATGGCACTGTGCCACTTTAACTGACAATTACACGGTCGTGCGACACTGTACCCAAACAAAAAAATGTACTTCCTTTTATTAGAGCTTTTATGGTGGTATTTGATCACCTCTGCGTGTTTTTTTTTTTTTACGCTATAAACAAAACAAAAAAACAGACAATTTTGAAAAAACATTTATTTTTTAACTTTCTGCTATAATCTATATCCAAAACAAATATATAAAAATGGAATTGATTCATCAGTTTAGGCTGATCTATATTCTTCTACATATTTTTGGTAAAAAAATTGTAATAGGCGTATATTGATTGGTTTGCGCAAAAGTTATCGCCGACGACAAACTATGGGATAGATTTAGGGACTTTTATTTATTTTTTATTGTTTTTACTGATAATGGTGCAATCTGCAAATTTTAATGGGATTGCGACACTGCGGTGGACAAATCTGACCCCAAATGACACTTTTTGGGGACCAGTGACATTATTACATTGATCAGTGCTATAGAAATTACACTGGCAGGGAAGGGGTTAACACTAAGGGTGATCAAGGGGTTAAGTGTGTTCCCACAGCCTGTTCTAACTGCTCCTGATCACTTGTTTACATAGGCAGTTCCTTGTTCTGCCTCTACTCGCCGCTATCGCAGGCCGCTGGTGGACACTATCCTGCTATTACGGACTGATGTACAGGTACGTGAGTTCGCACAGGAGAGCCGACCTGCCGCAGTACATCTGCTTGAGCAGGTCGGCAGGTTGCTTGAAGTGGATGGGGCCAGTCGGGTCCTTTCCACGTGTCTTTCCTAGGGTGACCACATTTCCCAACTACCATTCAGGGACACCCTCCCTTCCCAAAAATCAGCTTGTGCTGTAACAAATCACAGCACAGTGATTGGACACAAGAGGCGGGATTTATGATTTCTTCAATCACAAGCAGGGGGCGGGATTGTGCTCCTCCAGGCATTCCTGGCCAGGACAATTACTATCAGTGTGTAAAGCGGTGATGTGGCGGCCTTTTTTGGGGGCATCAGATTGGCCCGGGGGGGGAGGCTGTATCAGTTTCATTCCGGGACACTGTATTGTCCTGGAATGAATGTGCCCGGGACAGACCTGCAAAATGCGGGACTGTTCCGGGCAATCCGGGACACGTAGTCACTCTACTCTGTCCTCTGAAGTTATTGGCACAGTGATGATGTCACATCTACTTTTACAAATTAATAGCTGTTTTTTTTTTTTTTTTTTTACGTTTTTTTTTTATTCTTTCACATGTCTACATCCATCAATATTATTCATTATTAAATCTTTTCCAATTTCATAAATACAACCACATCAACAGAAAAAGTGTCATTATACATTACATTCCACCTTGAAAAAGAAAAAACAACAGATAACAAAAAGGAAACAAAACAATAAAAATAAACTACCCCGTTACCCTGGTTGCAGCGCCCCCCCCCCCCCTTTACTGACTTCCAATAATCTGAATATCCTTCTATTAGTGCCCCTCTTCTACTTATTCACCACTAAGAGTTTACCCCGAGTTCAACCACTCATTCCAAATTCTATAATATTTCTGGGGTGTTCCTCTATGCTCGTACAATAGTTTCTCATATGGAAGGATTTGATTTACCACCCCAAGCCTTTGTCCCTTCGAAGGAGGCGTAGGTTGCATGCATTCAAGTACAATTTGTTTGCGGGCCATAAATAAAGTTTCTTGTAAACAAGTCTTAGCATATACATTCCACCTCTAACTCTCGATTAACCCCAATAGACATACTTCTGGAGTAAATGGGATGCATCCTCCCACCACTTCTGATAGTATATCCAAAACCTGTCTCCAATATCTACTGATGCCCGGACAAGACCACATCATGCTCAAAGTCAGCCCTTGGTAGGTGACATCTTGCACGCTCCGCGTTTACTACTCTCCCCATCAGGCTTAGTTTATACGGTGTAAGATAAACCTGGTGTATTATGTAAAACTGTATCGATCTATTCTTGCTTGCAGGTTTTACTGTCAAATGTGATTTGCAGGCTTCCCCCCAAATCTCATCCATCATAGATGGACATATCGTTTGGCACTTCCTCTTAATCTGAAGCGGAGAGTCCCGTATTTTGGCCTGCATAAAATATGTGTACAACTTGGATACTAATCCCTTTGGTCCTTGAGTTCTCCTAATTCCAAAGTTATTTGGTGCACACAAAGTGCATTTACACTACATTGTCAAAATTATTTGGTGGAGGGGGCATTATGGTGTGGGTTTGTCTTACAGGGGTTGGGTTTGCCCCCTTAGTTCCAGTGAAGGGAACTCTTAAGATGTGAGTAAAATTACCGGGGTCTAATAATTATATATATATATAACCTGTCACTTTAAGAGGTAATATCTGCACTTGTTTTTTCTTTACACAGGAAACAAAACTTCTGAGTCTGTGACAACATGCATTGCTGATAAATCTCCAAGAATAGACTTTCTTATCAAACCAGTTTGAGCCATTAACTGTAATGGCGACTCACGTCTAAGGTTTCACTTTCTGTCAGTCACATGATGTTAACACCCATTTAACTGTTTGCTATTAAGAAGAAATGTACTCTGATTGGACCAGCTTAGAACATGCCTAGATCTTATGCATATTCATGACTATAAATTGTATAGCCTGTAGTTGTAACGTAGTTGTAACGGCAGAAAGACACTTTCACTTTCACTCAGTTCATATGAGTAGGGTTGCCACCTTTTCTTCAAGCCAAACCCAAACACTTTACTGGCGCACAGCATTTTTTTTTCTTAGTATACACTATATACGATAGGATTGTTAAAGACCTTGGAGTGGGAGTGGACAGGGGGGGTAGTGAGATGGACAATTCTTCTAAAAAAAAAAAAAATCAATGAATACTTTGCAAAACAGCCTTTTTAAATGTTAGGTTAAATCAGCCCAGGAGTGGAGTATTGCTTACCTTATGGGGTTGGTGGGCCTGGGTATAATACAGGGGTGTTGCTAGAACTATACAAGACCTGGGGCACCTTTGGGCACCCAAACTTGAGCAGTAATGTGGCATGCACAGCATGTCACGGTGAACACTGGGTGCTGGCCCTATTACAGAGAACAGTGAATGGGCTTAAAGGAGTATGGTTTAATAAATCATAAAATAGGCTTTGATTGCTGTGCCACAAGAAATAGTCTCACAAATATGCATACCCACCATTGCAGCCTCACTGTGCCCACCATTGCAGCCTCACCGTCCCCACCATTGCAGCCTCACCATCCCCACCATTGCAGCCTCACCGTGCAACCATTGCTGACCCACCATGCCCCCATTGCGGACTCACCGTGCCCCCATTGCGGACTCACCGTGCCCCCATTGTGGACTCCCCCATTATACCAGGTCAGTGAGGACCCTCTGAGTGGATTCCCCCGATGAATGGGACCCTTGTGTGTGTTTATGGTGGGTAATGATGAGGCCAAGCCTAAGGAGATTAGACAAATCCTTCCCAGACTGAACAAAGTGCAGCTTTCCTGTAGAATTCACCCTCCACATCCCATGTATGGGGGCAGACTCCGGGGGGCGCTCCTCTCTGAGTCCTGAGTGTCAGAGACACAACCTGCTCTGCATCTGACAGTCTGACCATTCATGCCGGCTGATCCTTTTTAGAGGAGGAGATTAGAGGGAGAGGAGGGTGACACTGGGAGAGGAGGGTGACACTGGAGAGGAGGGTGACACTGGGAGAGGACGGTGACACTGGGAGAGGAGGGTAACACTGCAAGAGGACGGTGACCCTGGGAGAGGACGGTGACACTGGGAGAGGAGGGTGACACTGGGAGAGGACGGTGACACTGGGAGAGGAGGGTGACACTGGGAGAGGAGGGTGACACTGGGAGAAGATGGTGACACTGGGAGAGGAGGGTGACACTGGGAGAGGATGGTGACACTGGGAGAGGAGGGTGACTCCTTTGAGAGGAGGGTGACACTGGGAGAGGACGGTGACACTGGGAGAGGAGGGTGACACTGGGAGAGGAGGGTGACATTGGGAGAGGACGGTGACACTGGGAGAGGAGGATGACACCGCTCTGCAGGGAGGAGACATACAGCTATACACACGGGGGACTACAAGTACCAGGGGGGCTGCTGATTGGTGGCTGCACTTCTATTGTATTTCTCTGATATTCTGATTGCCCCGATGGCATAAAGAAAGAGGAGAGCTGTAGGATCGCAGAGCGGTAAAGCCCGCTCTTACAACTTGCATTGAAATTTCCTCTGCCGACAGCCCTGCCTCCTCCTGACCCCGCACCTGTGATAAACACATCTCAGCATTGGACTCGCATTCTGTCTATCACATGAGCGGGGTCAGGAGGAGGCATCTAAAATAGGTCTCTGTACCATGGCACCTTCTCTTTTTTCCTCAGAAGGAGAGATAGAGACCTATCGGAAGCACTGAGATCAGAGCAACCCACCCAACACCCTCCCCCTATAATAAATAATAATTTAAAAAAAGAAAAAAAAAAACACCCCCCCCCCTGCCCCTCCACATCTCATCTAAAAAAAAAGTGAAAAGAGGGGATAAGAAAGAGGAGAGCATATCCGGAAACGTATTTTTACGTATATCCACACATGATCCCCCCCTTACACCCATTCCATTACCATATATTTATACCTATGTATCTCTTGTCTTCAAACCAAGAGAGAGATTCCCCCTCCTCCCACCTCTGTGTATTGTTTACCCCTCTTAGTGTGTATCCCATTTCTTTCTATCTCAGTGCCCCTATGTGTATCCTTACTTTTAAGGAAGGGAAATGGGGGCTCCTTCATCTTCCCCCATATCTCTTTATATTATGTGAGAGAAAAAAAAAGAGAAAAAAAAAAAACCCACCCACCCCCTGCCCCCCGCATCTCATCTCCCCCAAAAAAGTGAAAAGAGGGGATAAGAAAGAGGAGAGCATATCCGGAAACGTATTTTTACGTATATCCACACATGATAGCCCCCCTTACACCCATTCCATTACCATATATTTATACCTATGTATCTCTTGTCTTCAAATCAAGAGAGAGATTCCCCCTCCTCCTGCCTCTGTGTATTGTTTACCCCTCTTAGTGTGTATCCCATTTATTTCTACCTCAGTGCCCCTATGTGTATCCTTACTTTTAAGGAAGGGAAATGGGGGCTTCTTCATCTTCCCCCATATCTCTTTATATTATGTGAGAGAGAAAAAAAAAAGGTGAAAAGAGAGAGGAAAGCCTATCTGGAAACGTACTTTTACGTATATCCACACATGATCACCCCCCTTACACCCATCCTGTTGCCCCCCCCCAAAAAAAGGGGGGGAGGGCTGAAGCCCAAGGGGTAGGAGAGCCACCACCTAGGCGCCAGCCTTTATGTACTCTCCCCGCTTCCCATAATCTCCAAATAGGTCGGGGACTGCTTCATCCATTTCCCCCATGTACCCTGAAATCTTGTCTCCGCATCTTCTTGAGAGCTTATTAATTCCTCCATTACTCTCGTTTTTTCTACCTCCCTAAACCATTCCTTTATCCTTGGTCGTTCCTTCATTCTCCAATATTTCGGGATCAATGCTTTCGCTGCATTCAGCAAAAATGGGGTAAGGGCCACTTTATATTTCTTCCTCGGTCCTTCAATTGCATGGAATAAGCATTTCCAAGGGTCTAGTTCTGTCTCCTTCCCTTCTATCTGTTTCATCAAACCTAGTACTTCCACCCAATATGTTTGAATCAGACTACATTGCCACCATATATTATTATTATTATTATTATTATTATACAGGATTTATATAGCGCCAACAGTTTACGCAGCAGTTTACAATATAAAGGGAGACAAAACAGTTACAATACAATAAAATACAAGAGGATTAAGAGGGCCCTGCTCAGAAGAGCTTACAATCTAATAGGGTGGGGCAGGTGGTACAAAAGGTTGTAACTGTGGGGAATGAGCTGATGGAAGTGGTAAAAGATTAGTTGGAGACGTGATAGGCTTCCCTGAAGAGGTGAGTTTTCAGGGATCGCCTGAAGGTAGCAAGAGTAGGGGATAGCCGGACAGGTTGAGGTAGTGAGTTCCAGAGGAAGGGAGAGGCTTTGGAGAAATCCTGGAGACGAGCATGGGAGGAAGAGACAAGAGAGCTTGACAGTAGGAGGTCTTGAGAAGAGCGGAGAGGACGGTTTGGGATATGTTTAGAGACAAGATTGGTGATGCAGCTTGGGGCAGAGTTGTGGATGGCTTTGTAGGTTGTGGTTAGTATATTGAATTTAATTCGCTGGGTGATAGGAAGCCAGTGTAGGAATTGGAGGAGAGGTTTGGCAGATACTGAGCGGTTTGTAAGGTGGATAAGTCTGGCAGCAGCATTAATAATAGACTGAAGAGGGGATAGCCTATAGAGAGGCAGGCCAATAAGAAGGGAGTTGCAATAGTCAAGGCGAGAGATAAAAATGGAGTGAATGAGGAGTTTGGTGGTTTCATTTGTTAGAAAGGGGCGAATTTTAGAGATGTTACGAAGGTGAATTCTACAAACTTTTGACAACGATTGGACTTGAGGCTGAAATGACAAGTCAGAGTCTAGGATTACACCGAGTACCCTGGCCTGAGGGGAGGGACTGATTGTTGCATTGTGGATTTTGATGGAAAAGTCATGGAGGGGGGCACGTGCAGGGGGGAATATTAGTAACTCAGTTTTAGAGAGATTTAGTTTAAGGAAGTGGTGCGACATCCATGCTGAGATGTCAGTTAGTAAGTTAGTAATGCGAGAGGAGACTGAAGGAGTGAGGTGAGGAGTAGACAGATAGATTTGGGTGTCATCGGCGTATAGGTGGTATTGAAAGCCTTGGGCGGTTATCAAGTGACCAAGGGAGGAGGTGTAGATAGAGAAGAGAAGTGGTCCAAGAACAGAGCCTTGAGGGACCCCCACAGAAAGGGGCAATGGAGAGGAGGAGACAGAGTTGTAGGTAACACTGAAGGAGCGCTGTGATAGATAGGCAGAGAACCAGGATAGAGCAGAATCTTGGAGGCCAAGGGAATGGAGTTTATTGAGAAGGAGTGGGTGGTCAACGGTATCAAAGGCTGCAGAGAGGTCGAGTAGAAGGAGTATGGAGTACTTGCTGTTGCATTTAGCAGTTAGTAAATCGTTAGTGATTTTTAGTAAGGCAGTTTCCGAGGAGTGCTGCGAGCGAAAGCCAGACTGTAAGGGGTCAAGAAGGTTATTTTCACTGTGGTAGGAGCCAAGACAGTTGTAGACTAGGCGTTCTAGAAGTTTAGAGGTAAATGTGAGCAATGAGATGGGTCTTAAGTTGTTCAGGTTGGTGGGGTCCAGTGAGGGCTTTTTAAGTATATGGGCGTGGTTTCCTTCTTCCCCGAATTCCCTCCAGCACAAGGGTGATGTATCATGATCTATTTTATGCATTTTAGTGGGGACAAAGTACCATTTGGTCAATAATTTATAATTCATTTCTTTCATCCTTTTATCCTTTGAGGTAGAGTGTACATAGTCCATAACCCTCTTCTTCAACGTCTCTGGGACTGCTTGATTTAATTCTATCTCCCATTTTTCCAAAGGATACGTTAACCCCTCATCCATGGGGGTCATCAACAACCTATATATTTTAGAGATCATCCCTTTTCTACTTATCCCCCCCTGATCTATTAATCTCTCCCATGGATTTAACCTCTCAACGCTGTGAAGAGATTCAATAAAATGTTGGAGCTGCATGTATCTCCAGCCATCCCACGGTGATGTTCCATATTTCTCCCGTAATTCTTCTAGTGAGCATAACCTATTCCCCTTCAAGACATCTCTTAATCTCAGTCTGTCCAGGTTGGTCCACTTTAAATACAACTTATTATTTTTTCCCGGTGGGAATTAATTATTTCCCTTAAGGGACATCAATGGGCTGTTGTATTGCCCTTTCGTATCTTTAATTGCTTTATCCCATATTCTTAGTATTTCTGTTGTAATTGGGGCCAGTACCTTAGGAAGATCTCTATATTTTTTGGGGATCCAAATAATCTGGCCTAAAGCCGTTTTGCTCATATTATCTTCTAGCGATACCCATTTCTTGTAAGATGCATTATGGACCCAGTCTATAACTCTCTTTATTGCTACTGCTTCATAATATTTCTGAAAATCTGGAAGGAGCACCCCCCCCCCCCGTTATCTCTAGATCTACTCATTACTTTATAGGAGATATGGCTTCCTTTCCCCTTCCAAACAAATTTTTGTATTAAGGTTCTCATAGTTCTAAAATATGCCCCTGGGATACAGATTGGCAGGCTCTGGAATATATACAGAGCTTTTCGGAAGTGTCATCATTTTAATTACGTTTATCCTTCCTAGCCATGCCAATCTGTATGCCTGATATCCCCTCAGATCTTGTTTAATTTTATTCAGAAGAGGAATATAGTTGTCTTGGTATAAATCCGTTGTTATTGCTGATAGAGAGACTCCTAGATATTTCAGTCCCTTTCTCTCCATATAATGGGAAAAAGGGCTCTTAGTTCTCTTTCCTCCTTTGGTGGGGGTACCTATATTTAATATTTCTGTTTTTTCCATATTTATTTTAAAATTAGAGACCCTTCCATATTCGCCTATTTCTTCCATAATCTTAGGAAGTGATTGCCTAGGGTTTGCTATAAATAACATAATATCATCTGCATACGCAGAGATCTTATGTTCTTGCCCTGAGACCTCAATGCCCCTTATTTCTCGATTCATTCTTATAGAGGCTAAAAGGGGTTCCAAGGATAGCACAAACAATAAAGGGGAGAGTGGACATCCCTGGCGTGTCCCATTGTATAGCCTAAATGCCTCCGACAGAGTTCCATTAACCTGGATTTGAGCCGTGGGATCAGAGTATAAGGCCTCTATCCATCTCATCATTCGTGATCCCAGGCCAAATTTGTGTAGTGTCTGCCGCATACTTTCCCAGTTAACTCTGTCAAAGGCCTTTTTGGCATCTACTGATAAAAAAAGGGCAGGTTTCTTTCCCTTTTTTGCTTCATGTATTAGTAAGATTGTCTTTAATATGTTGTCCTTTGTTTCCCTTCCGGGGACAAAGCCTGCCTGATGCCTCTCTATACAGTCTGGCATGTATAGCTTCAGTCTTTCGGCTAAGATCCTTGCATACATTTTTATACCCTCATTAATCAAGGAGATTGTCCTAAAGCTGGAGCATAGCGTTGGGTCCTTGCCTTCCTTCGGTAAGATTGTTATATGAGCCCCTAAGGCTTTTTTACGTATCTTCATTCATTCCCCAATGGAGTTCATATAACAATACATTTTTTATAATACAAAGATGTATACCCATCTGGTCCTGGGCTTTTCCCACTCTTACTATTTTTAATTGTCTGTTGGATCTCTTCCTTAGATATCTCGCATTCTAACTTATTTGAGTCTTCTTTTGATATAGCTGATATTTTTATTTTCCTGAGATATTGTTCAATTTTATTTTTCCTATTCTGTATATCCTCATTATCCTGACTGTCGCTTACTTTATATAGTTATTGATAGTACTTTAAAAATGTTTTACTAATATCTCTAGTTGTATGTTTCAGCATTCCCTTTTTGTCTTTTATTTTTGCAATATAATTCCGGTTCCGTCTAGGTTTAATTGCCTCCGCCAGCAGTCTCCCAGGTTTATTACCGAATTCATTCTGTTTTTTAGCCGTTTTCAAAAATACCCTTTTTGTCTCCTGTTCCAACAGATCCCTCAATGGTTCACGTTTTTTCGTTAGTTCCTCCATTATTTTACCATCAATTGACTCTTTGTGTATCTGCTCCAGCTTCTGGATTTCTTGTAAACTCAGTTGTTTTTCTGCTACCCATATTTTACTTCTTTTTGCCCCTTCTGCTATTAACTCCCTCTCATAAATACTTTATGGGTTTCCCACAATATAGATGGTGCAATATTTTTTACATTATTTTCTTAAAAAAATAGATTTAAATCCCTTTCTAGGGCATCGCTGACCTTATGATCATACAGAAGAGATTCATCTATCCTCCAGGATCTCTGCCTATCCGGTATATCCTCTAAATCCAAAATCGTCATAACCGGGGCATGATCCGAGAGGGTTACAGATTTCACCTTTACTTTCATTACACCTTCCATGAGCTGGTGGTCTAGAAAAATATAGTCAATTCTCGAGTAAGTGGAGTGTACCTGAGAATAGTATGTAAAATCCCTTCCCTTAGGGTGAAAAACTCTCCAAACCTCCACTAATTGTTGCTGATGTAGTTTTCTTTTAATTACCTTAAGATCCCTTCCTCCTGTACGTAAGGAAAGGGGTTGGGTATCCAGAGCTGAATCAAACACAAAATTAAGATCGCCTGCCATGATCACCCCCCTTCTCTAAACTTTTCCAATTTGTTCAATACTTTTCCAAAAAAAGAGCAGGGGTGGGTGTTAGGGCAGTAGATGTTGACTAATGTGTACATTTTATTAAACAGGAAACCTTTAATAAATAAATACCTCCCTTCAGAATCTGATTCCATGGCTTTTAGAACAAAGGGAGTATTCTTATCAAATCCTATTGCTATACCTTTAGATCTCTTGTTAGGCGAGTATCCATGAAACCATAGTGGGAAATGTCTAGAGTTTAATCCAACCCTAGAAGGCCACTTAAAGTGAGTCTCCTTTAAAAAACAATATTCGATGCAGAGTTTTTCAGTTCCTGCAGTATTTGGTATCTCTTGCAAGGACTGTTTAACTCTAACATTATATGTGATAATTTTTAGAGGTTTTAATTTTTCAGAGAGCTCACGTGTATACATCGCAAAGCTTATACCCACAATCTATAGAGTGTTTTATAAAGTATTTTCTTGGGGATGGACCATTCATTATACCCAGACAATAACAGACATAACTAAACAAAGCATAATGTACCTCTCCCCTCCCCCACCCTTCATTGAAAATCAATGCTATGATCCGCCGAGTTGGGGCCTATTGCTGGCCTCCAAACCTGGCCAGACCTTTCTAGGGGGCCTGTAGATGCCCGCCTGGGCCCACAAGCTCCTACCCCTATTCGGGAGTAGGCCCGCGAGCACAGGCAGGCACCGCCAAGTCCTCCTCGTCCCCCCTCCCACCCCCAAGCAGATTTATTTCTCAATAACCCAGACTCTACCTATCTACTAATCTATTGCTTATTTTCAGCCCTACTCCATTACACCCTATTCCATGGCTGATTTTTTAGCTTTCCCTATTCTGGAAGTTTTTTTCCCAATTTTCTATATTAATATTTGGCAATTCCATCTTGCTACAGAATTCCTTCAGGTCTTCTGGAAATCGCAAAACAGCTGAGATTCCTTGGTTTTTGGCTATCAGGCATGCTGGAAATCCCCATCTATAGTAGATCTTTTTCTCTTGTAACTGATTGATCAGGGGTTTCAGAGCTCTTCTTCGTGAAAGTGTTTCTTGTGATAGATCCGTAAAAAGAAGTAGCTCAGTTCCTTCATATTCGATACCTTCATCGTTTCTCGAACCATATTGAACTTGTTGTTTTTCTTTATATTGGGAGAATCTCACTATTACATCTCTCGCCATCTCGGATGGAGCTTTTCGTAGATTTTTGTACTCTATGTATTCTATCGAAGGCTATCGGCGTTTGCGCTTCTTTTTTTCTGATTCTATTAAATACTTCACGAAGCACATCTTCTAAATCTTTACTTTCAACCGATTCTGGTAAACCTCGGACCCTTAGGTTATTTCGTCTGCTTCTGTTTTCTTGGTCCTCAAGCTTATATCGGAGGTTCCTCATTTCTATCCAGTCTTTATCTGCTCTCTCCCGTAGTTCCAGGATAGCTTCTTTATGTTCATCTAATTGTGCTTCCGATTCTTTAACTCACGTTAAAACACCTTTAATATCTGCTCTAGTCGCATTCAATTCGCCTTTAATCGTGCATTCCAAATATGTCATCAGCTCTGCCATGTCTTGTTTGGTAGAGGGCATTTGGGAGTTATCTATTTCTTTTCTTCTCTCCTTATCAAATGTTTGTTGTTGTTCTTCTTTATTTTTCTGTGGGAACATTCTTTCCTCCCTATTGAGATTTCCAGCTATTGGACTCTCCAGAAGGGGAACTGATTCTTCCGTTTCCTCGATCTCCTTCTCTACCCTTTGATCTACTTTGTCCTGTACCATATACGTCTTTATGGAATTCCCTTTCCCACTTTCTGTAACTTTTGGACCTTTCTTCCCCATTGTTTTGTTTCGTAGCTTAATGTTTAGTTGTTAGTTTTTCTCTTCTCGTGCTTTTCTTAGCTATTTCTGTTTTTATTAACTAATATTCTTAATTCTTAATCCTGCGTATTTTATTGTACTATATTTAGATGTTCCTTTCCCTGTTCTTCACTAAACGTTGCTTCTATTATTTCTGTCTTATGCTAACCCCACTTATACTCAAGTTAGTTGGTAAATTTAATTAATCAATCTTAAGGTGTAAATATCTATCTGTAAATATCTATTTTATTGTGTGATTACCTATGTAAACACTATCGTGTTATACAATATTATCCTCTACAGTGGCAAACAAAAAAAAAAAAAACCCCGTATAGACAATTATATAAAATGTTATCAATAATATCAATAATATTATCAGTAATTATGCAATTAAACACAATTAAAACACCCAATTGTGACAAAAAAAAAAACGAAAAAAAAAAAAAAAAAACCAACCACCCCTGTTGCACGTGAGCATGTAAAAAAAAATGTTTGGAGGGGGGGGGGGGAGGGGGTTAGTTTAGACTCAAATGTCCAGTCCGTATTTAGTTAGCTTTTCTTAAGAGTTTTCAAACACAGGGTTCTTTATGCGCAGAGAACAAAAAAAAAAGGGGGGGGGAAACCAAAAAAGGAGGGAGAAAGCACCTTCCACCCCTTTACCCTGCTACAGTTTTTGATGCTGTCCAAAAAAAAACGGGTACAAAAGGAAAACAATCAAATATAAACTTCTTGCTGTCTGTTAGCAGTATTTGGAGTATGCAAGGTATTCAAATATTTATCAAGCCACTTTGATCTTTTGCTGTATTTATATCTGTCTCTGCATCTCTATGCCTGCTTGATTCACTGAGGTATTATATTATACATTGGTGTTTAAACTCTGTCTTGAGTATCCCCCAGGTTTTGGTTTACTTAAATTACCCCTTGATTACTGCCTCTCCCTCCCTGATTTACGGCAGCGTAGCGCATATGAGATGCGCTACGCCTGCCTAAATATACGCCCATTTTTGGGGATGTGGCCCATGAAGTCAAAAACACCTCTTTATTACACACACAAATATAATGCTTTCAGGTTTACTTGCGGATGTAGTAAAGAGGTGGTTTTGACTTTATGGCTGCAAGTTACCAAATTTTTGATAAAAAAAAAACGATTTGGTGTTTATGTTGGATTCTCTGTGGTAGTTTATTTAGTGGTAGTTTGACATTTTTCGTTTTGGTCTAAGTTCTTTTCTCTATAGTGCATCCACCTGACAGCCCATTTCTGGGCATACAACCCCTATCTGGGCTTTAAGAGCACAATTTTGGTCTTTGGACTAACCCTATCTGTGGTAAAAAATAAGTAAACTGACCACCTTATATATGCATGTAGGAGCCGAATGAAGGTGCCTTCTCAATTGTTTTGGTAAACAACGTACGTACTTGCGCCCGGCGTATTAAAATATGCTGTCTCCGTAAGGCGTTCGACCGGCGTAACTTGTTAAGGTATGAACGTCGGAAACGTCGGAACAGCGTCGTATTTTACATCGTTTGCGTAAGTTGTACGTGAATGGGGATGGGCGTAGGTTACGTTCACGTCGACTAAGCATTGAGCCGCCGTAACTTAGGGAGAAAATTCTACGTGATACTGAGCATGCGCCGTTCGTTAGGCGCGTCATTTACGCGGGTCATGATTCATTTCCATACAACACGCCCCCTACCAGCCTACTTTGAATTACGCGGGCTTACGCCGGCCCATTTACGCTACGCCGCCATAACTTAGGGCGCAAGTTCTTTGTGAATACGGTACTCACCTCTCTAAGTTACGACGGTGTAGCGTATATGAGATACGATACGCCCGCTTAAACTTAAGCCAATCTTTCTGAATCTGGCCCAAAATGCGTATTTTAATATAAATGGCCAGCTTTAAACCCCATACACTCCGTACACTCTTCTTTGGAGCACATAAACCATTTAGGGAAAAACTTGAACAATAGTAGATAATGGTATTCACATAAATGTGTTAATAACTTTTCAGCAACATTTGCTGGATTACCAGTTCACAATAGCTGTGGCACATTGGCATCGTCATTTAAAGGTACTGTAGCGGCCTGCTCTTGTTGAACAGGCGCTGCTTTAAATTTAGTGGGGTCTGAGCTGTTATCCGGGCTCAGACTAATGTGATTAATGCCAAATTTAGCCTCTGTTTCAGCCATAGCTGTGCTGGGAGTTCCCACCATTGTTCGCCTGGGGGTGTCATATAACTCCAGGCCAAGAGTGGCAGCAGCAAGGTCAAGGTGTATTAGGTGTCCCCCCCCCAGCAGCGAATCAGTGGGAGTGGTCGACCCTGCTGTGCATGCTGGTGAGGGGTACTTAAGGGACAGACGCCATTGGGGTGGGGTCGTTCGCTCCTTGTGGCCCGCCTGGCCTGAGGTGCGTGTCCTGAATCCTGGCTACGGGACCATGTTGGTCCGGGGTTGTGGCTTTGCATGGTAGGCCCAGTAGTCAGACTGGGGCCTGCTTTCTGAAGAGGTGATCCTGTGCCGTTCGTCCCACTTGATGAAGGAAGCCAGGGGAGGACCTATCCTGGAGAGGACCATGCAAGAGGCTGGTATCTTGGGAGTAGGCCTGGAAACCTCATCGAAGGATGCACGATACACTGAGAGGTTTGACAGTGGTCGCCTGTCGAGTCTAAGTTCTACAGAAGTTAAGCTGGAGAGATCCGGGTGCTGAATCCTGTGGCAGGGGGTTCCGGACCAAAAGTGTCTCCTCATAAAAGAAGGTCTGTGGCAGAGACTGTACTTTATTCCGTGTGTCATTCCGGCTGCTAGGCCAGTGAGAGGGACCTATCCGGGTGAGCAATGCCCACTCTGGCTAGAGTGCAGGGCCGTTTTACTGAGCGGGCACACCTGGGTAGTGCCCAGGGGCCACAAGTTCTGATGGGGCCCCATCAAGACTGGCTCCGATCTAGGGGGATGCAGTATGTACTGCGCACGTGCCGTTTGCCGGCCGCAGCCGACAGAGACCGAGAGTCTCTGATGATCTGACTGAGTGCAATTATTTGTACCCTCCCCCTTTCACTCAGCACGCCTTATTCAAGTTCCTCACAGGAGATGCTGAGAGGGGGAGGAGTGGAGCCATGCAGCCTGCAGTGGAGGACGGAGTTCAGCCTAGCCTAAGGTAAGCTAGCCGAACAACATGCAGACAGCCCTGTCAGTGGCTTATCCTAATGGGCAGGAAGAGGGGGAGAGAGAGGGGAGAGGAGGATGGGCTCTGTGTAGCAGGCTCCTGTCTCATGCTGTTACACAAGATCGTTTTTGTGTGTGGTTGTGAACTGTTCTTCTTCTAAAGGGAGCATGTTTTCTGAGATCTCCCTTACACCTTCCTGTCCCTACCCATTATCTGCTCACCAGGCACAGCACCAGGCATGACCACCTCATGTGTTAGGCTATGTGGCACTACAAATCCCAGCATGCCAGGAGAGGGGAGGCAGCAGCAATATCACAGATCAGGCTGGTTTTGTAGATGAAAAGTGCTGGTGTTGTATAGTGTGTTTTATAAAATGTATAATAATTCTATATTTGAACATACATACAAATTAGAATTACATGAATTCAAGTTTTAAGGAACCCAGGGCCAGATTCACATAGATCCGCGGCGGCGTAACGTATCGCATTTACGTTACACCGCCGCAAGTTTTACGGGCAAGTGCTTGATTCACAAAGCACTTGCCTGTAAAGTTGCGGCAGTGTAGCGTAAATCCCTCTGGCGCAAGCCCGCCTAATTCAAATGGGGCGTGGATCATTTAAATTAGGCGCGTTCCCGCGCCGAACGTACTGCGCATGCTCCGTTTTGAAATTTCCTGCCATGCTTTGCGCAAAATTACGTCGCACCGATGTGATTTTTTGAACGTCGACGTGAGTTACGTCCTTTCCTATTCACGGACGACTTACGCAAAAAAAATTTTTCTTAAATTCGACGCGGGAACGACGGCCATATTTTAACATGGCAAGTCTATCTATACGCCACAGAATAGCAGCTTTAACCGAAAAAACCGACTAGTGACGACGTAACAGAATGCGACGACCGTGGGGACCTTCGTGGATCGCCGTAAACAACTAATTAGCATACCCAACGCGGAAAACTACGCAAACTCCACCCAGCGGGCGCAAAAGTATTACACCTACGATCCGAAGTCGTACAAAGCCGTACGCCTGTCGGATCGAATCCAAAAGCCGTCGTATCTTGGTTTGAGGATTCAAACTAAAGATACGACGCGGCAAATTTGAAATTACGCCGGAGTATCAGTAGATACGCCGGCGTACTTGTACTGTGAATCTGGCCCCCAGTTTTTGGAAATAGTGCAGCTAAGGATATTTGGTAATTGGAAGCCTGCTGCAGAGTAAGCAAAAAAGTTCAGCTTTTTATTGTTTCGTATTTGTCCTTAAAATAACCTCTGCTATTACACAATACCAGACAGCTCAGCTGTTGTCTCACAAGTTTCCTCAACATTTGGATCTTATGATGTTTTATGTAGTGTATGTTTTATGGATGCTTGCTCAAGTTAAAGTCACTTCCTTATTTTACCACAAGTTATGAAAAATGAACAGTATATACAGTAAATTGACGGATCTATTAAAAGATAATTGCACTTAAAAAAATAAAAAATATATATATATATATATATATACACACACACACAACATTTAAATAATATATTTTTGTCAGGTAAAAAAAAATTTGCATTTTTTTTCTTAGGAGCCTGTAAAGCATTGTTCCCATGATCACCAGATCGCAGGTGCAATGTCAGGCTCCTACACATTCACAGTACAGCCATCTGCCTCCTATACAGGCAGACAGTTACTGGAGAGCAGGAAGTATTAACCACTTAAGACCCGGGCCAAAATGCAGGTAAAGGACCAGGCCCCTTTTTGCGATTCGGCACTGCGTCACTTTAACTGACAATTGCGCGGTTTTGCGATGTGGCTCCCAAACAAATTTGGCGTCCTTTTTTTCCCACAAATAGAGCTTTCTTTTGGTGGTATTTGATCACCTCTGCGGTTTAAATTTTTTGCGCTATAAACAAAAATAGAGTGACAATTTTGAAAAAAATTCAATATTCTTTACTTTTTGCTATAATAAATATCCCCCAAAAATATATATAAAAAAAAAAAAAATTCCTCAGTTTAGGCCGATACGTATTCTTCTACCTATTTTTGGTAAAATAAATCGCAATAAGCGTTTATCGATTGGTTTGCGCAAAATTTATAGCGTTTACAAAATAGGGTATAGTTTTATTGCATTTTTCTTAATTTTTTTTTTTTACTACTAATGTCGGTGATCATTGATTTTTTCATGACTGCGACATTATGGCGGACACATTGGACAATTTTGACACATTTTTGGGACCATTGTCATTTTCACAGCAAAAAATGCTATAAAAATGCATTGTTTACTGTGAAAATGACAATTGCAGTTTGGGAGTTAACCACTGGGGGTCGCTGAAGGGGTTAAGTGTGACCTCATATGTGTTTCTAACTGTAGGGAGGTGGGGCTGGACGTGTGACGTCATTGAACGTGTTTCCCTATATCAGGGAACACACGATCAATGACAGCGCCACTGTGAGGAACGGGGAAGGTGTGTTTACACACACCACTCTCCGTTCTTCAGCTCCGGGGACCGATCGCGGGACTCCAGTGGTGATCGGGTCCGAGGGTCCCGCGGCCACGGAGCTTCGGACCGGGTCGCGGGTGCGCGCACCGTGGGCGCATGCCCGCGACCCACGGCTGGGCATTTAACAATCACATACAGGTACGTGATTGTGCTCAGCCGTGGCATTCTGCCAACGTATATCGGCGTTAGACGGTCCTTAAGTGGTTAATGAACTTAGTGCTCACCAGTGCCCTCACAGTTCATTGAGAACTACAAGCCATCTGCCACGATGGAGGTCCATACTTGTATTTCATTCATTCACAGATTGCTGTGAATGAATGACGCAACTGTGTGGGTGAAGCCCCACACAGCTGCACTGTTTTTAAATTGTGACAGAGGGTGCAGGGAGAGGATCCCCCGCCAATTGTCACAATAATGGATCGGGAGGGTGCGGGGCTGCTGCTTTAGTAACATGTTACATATTACACCTAGAATATGGTTGTAACATGTTACAAATAACGTAAACTTAGCCTTTAAAAAATATCTAAACCCAAGAACACAAATATTAATACATTGCAGGTTACCAGTCATTAGATATGGCAACTACAAAAGAGAACTCCTCATGGTGTAGCTTGTAACTATTAGTTTATTAAAAAAAAAAGTATGCACTTACAGTTAGGTTCACTTTCAAAAGCCCATGAAACCAAGCAGGCACACCGATCACGTTCCACCTGCGTTCCAGAAGAATAGCAGAAGTGACGTGTCACGCACTAGACGATCCAATGCGTTTCATCAGCGACGTCTGATGTCTTGAGGGGTCAGGGCCTGATAACGCGTTGGATAATCTAGTGGGTGACATGTCACTTCCGCTATTCTTCTGGAACGCAGGTGGAATGCAATCGATGTGCCTGCTTGGTTCCATGGGCTTTTGAAAGTGAACCTAACTGTAAGTGCATACTTTTTTAATAAACAAATAGTTACAAGCTACACCATGAGAAGTTCTCTCTTCGCTCTTTGATACACGATAAACCTTTGTTGGCTGAACTCTCATTTGGGGGCTGTTTGGAAGATACATCTCTTTGTCATCCCTGCTGTAACGGCTACCCACTGGTAGTGAGGGGTATCGGCCGTTGGAGACGTCCTTTTCCCTGGCAAGCTGCGATATGCAGGTACCGCCGGTATATCCCATCGAACGCCCTTCCAAGAAACGAGACGTGCTACGTTTGAAGGGTCAAGCAGACTGACTTTATTTGGCATATTTCACCTGCTTATATCTGCTTACAACTGTACAGAAACAAATGACACTCCCCCCCCCCCCCCAGGGGGGACTTCAATACACACACTTTGAAAGAATGACCTTCCCTTGAGCCAATCAGCTGCTAGCCATTTTGGCTCCTTAACTTGATCAGACAATAGAATGCAATTAACCTTTAAAACAATTATCACTCACACATAATCCCCATCAGCATACACCTCACAGGGGGGGCTGTTTACCTCCACAAAAGAGTTCATTATCTATGTGAAGGGAACATTAGCATTACTGCAATGAAAAGATAATTGTCCAGTTAACCCTTTGTGCTCAGAATACAATGTGGTAAATCCAACTGTAACAAGTCCTGCAGTTATTATCAATGTCCAGGCAGAATAGTCCATAATCCGTTACACTGCCCCCCTTTTGTGGAACACTCCGGCAGACCCGGATTGATCCTTTTCGGATCAACTTGGGGATGTCCGGTCTGCTGTTAGGGTAAAAGTTCCGTTTGCCTGGACAGTCCGTCGGCCTTCCCATTGGCTTACCAGGTCGGTAGCTGATGGTGAAGGTGAATAATAGAATTCAGTTCTGGAACAGTCACTTGCTTTGCTCTCTCAATGGCTCCCAAAACCTGTTGCTGATGCTCTTGGGACAGATACGGCACCACCTGGATGCAAATCCCATTTAATCTTTTGACAATTTCCGCCTGTTTGTGCATTTCAATGTTCAAGCCACGGGACATCTCATAATACATGACATAGTGTCGTTGCATCTCTGATTTCTCACTGGCCAACTTGTCACATTCCCATTTTAGACTGTGATATTGTGCTGGATCTACAGTACATGTCGGGGAAGGTAGTCTTACCCGGTTCTCAGCAGCAAGCGGGTTGATTCCAGCAACGCGGGTGGTCCCGGGACAAGCAGCAGCAGGTGTAGGTAAATAAGCCGAAGTCAGAGGGCCAATGTCGTTGCCCAGCACCACCTCGGCAGGTAGGTTGTCCATGATACCAACTGTGGTCTTTCCTGACCCGGCTCCCCAGTCTAAGTGCACCCGGGTGGTGGGTACGCGAAATACAGCACCCCCTGCGACCCGGACGGCAACTGT
Organism: Rana temporaria; assembly: GCF_905171775.1. Lineage (NCBI taxonomy): Eukaryota > Metazoa > Chordata > Amphibia > Anura > Ranidae > Rana > Rana temporaria. The sequence goes on along the minus strand of NC_053489.1, from coordinate 75,477,754 downwards.
GCGAGTGGACACGTTCTCTGGCTTTACCAGATGTTTTTGAATCAGAGTGATAGTAGTCCCGGAATCTCTTAGGCCTTGTGCTACTTGTCCATTCACTCGTACCTCCTGACGGTGATGCTGGCGGTTATCCGGAGAGGCCGCTTGTATTGGGTCTGCCTCATACCAAATTCCCAGACATTCCTCAGGGCCCCCCTCGGTCTCCAGGCAGTGGGCCGCAGAGGGACGTGATGGAGTGACCTCTGTGTTGGGTGTTGTGCGTCTCCAGTTGTTATTTGTAGCTCTCAAAGGGCAATAACGAGCAATATGTCCCGTGTCGCTGCAGTGATGGCACGTCACCCTAGGCGAATCCCGGGGGTAGTTGCTAGGCCCCTGAGGACGTGGTGGGACTGGAGCCCGAAACTCCGGGCGTGGGGTGACGGTTGGAGTACGCGGTTCTACCTTTTGAGCCAGCCGCATAGTACCCTGGCTTACTTTCCTTGTCTCCGCATACTCATCTGCTAGCCGAGCCGCCTCGTTTAAGTTAGCGGGCCGGCGATCTCGTACCCAGTCTTGTATGTCTGCGGCCAGGTCTTGGAAGAAATGTTCCATTAGGAACAGCTGCAATACTTCCTCCCCGGTGTTGGCCTTGCACCCTTGGACCCAAAGGGATGCCACCCTTTGTAACTGGTTGGCCCATTCCATGTGGGAGTCCACAGCCATCTTCTTGGACTCCCGGAAGCGCCGGCGGTAGGCTTCTGGCGTTACGGCATATCGGGTTAGCAGCGCCTTTTTAACTTGCTGATATTGTAAAATATCCTCTGGAGCGAGAGCCCGAAAGGCTTCGTTGGCTTTGCCCGACAATTTCCCCGACAAAATAGTGACCCATTGGTCTGGTGGTACCTGGTGTAGTGAGCACTGTCTCTCAAAGTCCGCCAAATATCCATCGATTTCCTCCTCACTTTCTACAAAAGCTTTAAATGCAGTGAACGGTATTTTCTTTCCTGTAGCAGCAGGTGGGGGGGTAGGAACTGCAGGTGTAATGGGCTGTCTCGCTCTTAACAGTTCCAGTTCTTGTCCCCTCTTCGTTTGTATCTCCTCCCTTGCTTCCCGGAACAGCTGGTTGATTAGTTCTACGGACGTTTCTGGATACAAGGATAATCTCCGCTGTACAATCCCAGTAATTACATCTTCTTTGCTGACCGGTGCAAGGGGCTCCGTTCCTTCCATGGATCCATCCATTTCGTCCAGCTCCAGCAGTTCAGCTATCAGCTCCCTCCGTGGTCTGTTGCTGGCGCTCCTACCACGAATCTCCAATAGATCTTTCAGTGTGGATCTTTTCAGCCTGGCGTACTGCGACTCCATTCAGAACTTGCTCTTTGGATAAAAGGACCATCCCACTACTGCCAACCAATGTAACGGCTACCCACTGGTAGTGAGGGGTATCGGCCGTTGGAGACGTCCTTTTCCCTGGCAAGCTGCGATATGCAGGTACCGCCGGTATATCCCATCGAACGCCCTTCCAAGAAACGAGACGTGCTACGTTTGAAGGGTCAAGCAGACTGACTTTATTTGGCATATTTCACCTGCTTATATCTGCTTACAACTGTACAGAAACAAATGACACTCCCCCCCCCCCCCAGGGGGGACTTCAATACACACACTTTGAAAGAATGACCTTCCCTTGAGCCAATCAGCTGCTAGCCATTTTGGCTCCTTAACTTGATCAGACAATAGAATGCAATTAACCTTTAAAACAATTATCACTCACACATAATCCCCATCAGCATACACCTCACAGGGGGGGCTGTTTACCTCCACAAAAGAGTTCATTATCTATGTGAAGGGAACATTAGCATTACTGCAATGAAAAGATAATTGTCCAGTTAACCCTTTGTGCTCAGAATACAATGTGGTAAATCCAACTGTAACAAGTCCTGCAGTTATTATCAATGTCCAGGCAGAATAGTCCATAATCCGTTACACTGCCCCCCTTTTGTGGAACACTCCGGCAGACCCGGATTGATCCTTTTCGGATCAACTTGGGGATGTCCGGTCTGCTGTTAGGGTAAAAGTTCCGTTTGCCTGGACAGTCCGTCGGCCTTCCCATTGGCTTACCAGGTCGGTAGCTGATGGTGAAGGTGAATAATAGAATTCAGTTCTGGAACAGTCACTTGCTTTGCTCTCTCAATGGCTCCCAAAACCTGTTGCTGATGCTCTTGGGACAGATACGGCACCACCTGGATGCAAATCCCATTTAATCTTTTGACAATTTCCGCCTGTTTGTGCATTTCAATGTTCAAGCCACGGGACATCTCATAATACATGACATAGTGTCGTTGCATCTCTGATTTCTCACTGGCCAACTTGTCACATTCCCATTTTAGACTGTGATATTGTGCTGGATCTACAGTACATGTCGGGGAAGGTAGTCTTACCCGGTTCTCAGCAGCAAGCGGGTTGATTCCAGCAACGCGGGTGGTCCCGGGACAAGCAGCAGCAGGTGTAGGTAAATAAGCCGAAGTCAGAGGGCCAATGTCGTTGCCCAGCACCACCTCGGCAGGTAGGTTGTCCATGATACCAACTGTGGTCTTTCCTGACCCGGCTCCCCAGTCTAAGTGCACCCGGGTGGTGGGTACGCGAAATACAGCACCCCCTGCGACCCGGACGGCAACTGTGCGAGTGGACACGTTCTCTGGCTTTACCAGATGTTTTTGAATCAGAGTGATAGTAGTCCCGGAATCTCTTAGGCCTTGTGCTACTTGTCCATTCACTCGTACCTCCTGACGGTGATGCTGACGGTTATCCGGAGAGGCCGCTTGTATTGGGTCTGCCTCATACCAAATTCCCAGACATTCCTCAGGGCCCCCCTCGGTCTCCAGGCAGTGGGCCGCAGAGGGACGTGATGGAGTGACCTCTGTGTTGGGTGTTGTGCGTCTCCAGTTGTTATTTGTAGCTCTCAAAGGGCAATAACGAGCAATATGTCCCGTGTCGCTGCAGTGATGGCACGTCACCCTAGGCGAATCCCGGGGGTAGTTGCTAGGCCCCTGAGGACGTGGTGGGACTGGAGCCCGAAACTCCGGGCGTGGGGTGACGGTTGGAGTACGCGGTTCTACCTTTTGAGCCAGCCGCATAGTACCCTGGCTTACTTTCCTTGTCTCCGCATACTCATCTGCTAGCCGAGCCGCCTCGTTTAAGTTAGCGGGCCGGCGATCTCGTACCCAGTCTTGTATGTCTGCGGCCAGGTCTTGGAAGAAATGTTCCATTAGGAACAGCTGCAATACTTCCTCCCCGGTGTTGGCCTTGCACCCTTGGACCCAAAGGGATGCCACCCTTTGTAACTGGTTGGCCCATTCCATGTGGGAGTCCACAGCCATCTTCTTGGACTCCCGGAAGCGCCGGCGGTAGGCTTCTGGCGTTACGGCATATCGGGTTAGCAGCGCCTTTTTAACTTGCTGATATTGTAAAATATCCTCTGGAGCGAGAGCCCGAAAGGCATCGTTGGCTTTGCCCGACAATTTCCCCGACAAAATAGTGACCCATTGGTCTGGTGGTACCTGGTGTAGTGAGCACTGTCTCTCAAAGTCCGCCAAATATCCATCGATTTCCTCCTCACTTTCTACAAAAGCTTTAAATGCAGTGAACGGTATTTTCTTTCCTGTAGCAGCAGGTGGGGGGGTAGGAACTGCAGGTGTAATGGGCTGTCTCGCTCTTAACAGTTCCAGTTCTTGTCCCCTCTTCGTTTGTATCTCCTCCCTTGCTTCCCGGAACAGCTGGTTGATTAGTTCTACGGACGTTTCTGGATACAAGGATAATCTCCGCTGTACAATCCCAGTAATTACATCTTCTTTGCTGACCGGTGCAAGGGGCTCCGTTCCTTCCATGGATCCATCCATTTCGTCCAGCTCCAGCAGTTCAGCTATCAGCTCCCTCCGTGGTCTGTTGCTGGCGCTCCTACCACGAATCTCCAATAGATCTTTCAGTGTGGATCTTTTCAGCCTGGCGTACTGCGACTCCATTCAGAACTTGCTCTTTGGATAAAAGGACCATCCCACTACTGCCAACCAATGTAACGGCTACCCACTGGTAGTGAGGGGTATCGGCCGTTGGAGACGTCCTTTTCCCTGGCAAGCTGCGATATGCAGGTACCGCCGGTATATCCCATCGAACGCCCTTCCAAGAAACGAGACGTGCTACGTTTGAAGGGTCAAGCAGACTGACTTTATTTGGCATATTTCACCTGCTTATATCTGCTTACAACTGTACAGAAACAAATGACACTCCCCCCCCCCCCCAGGGGGGACTTCAATACACACACTTTGAAAGAATGACCTTCCCTTGAGCCAATCAGCTGCTAGCCATTTTGGCTCCTTAACTTGATCAGACAATAGAATGCAATTAACCTTTAAAACAATTATCACTCACACATAATCCCCATCAGCATACACCTCACAGGGGGGGCTGTTTACCTCCACAAAAGAGTTCATTATCTATGCGAAGGGAACATTAGCATTCCAGCAATGAAAAGATACTTGTCCAGTTAACCCTTTGTGCTCAGAATACAATGTGGTAAATCCAACTGTAACAAGTCCTGCAGTTATTATCAATGTCCAGGCAGAATAGTCCATAATCCGTTACACCTGCTTATCTTGACTACCTGTAATGGGTGTCATGTCGGTTTGGTTTAGAACAATTAGCCAGATTCAGTAAGACTGGCTTAAGTTTGTGCGGGCGTAGCGTATCTCAGATACACTACGCCGCCGTAACTTAGAGAGGCAGGTACCGTATTCACAAAAAACTTGCGTCCTAAGTTACGGCGGCGTAGTGTAAATGAGCCGGCGTAAGCCTGCGTAATTCAAAGTAGGCTGGTAGTGGGCGTGTTTTATGTTAATGAATCGTAACCCCACGTAAATAACGTGCCTAACGAACGGCGCATGCGCTGTCCGTGGATGTATCCCAGTGCGCATGCTCAAAATCATGTCGCAAATAGTCAATGCTTTTGACGTGAACCTAACCTACGCCCAGCCCCATTCACGTACGACTTACGCAAACGACGTGAAATTAGACGGCTGTTCCGACGTCCATACTTAACATTGGCTGCGCCATCTTTTTGGTGGTTTATCTTTACGCCTGAAAAACGCCTTACGTAAACGGCGTATCGGGTGCAAGTACGTTCGTGAATAGGCGTATCTTGCTCATTTGCATATTCTAGGCGTAAATCCACGTACACGCCCCTAGCTGCCAGCGTAAATATGCAGCTAAGATACAACGGTGTAGGAGACTTACCCCGGTCGTATCTTAGCAACATTTAATCGTATCTCAGTTTGAGAATACACTTAAAGATACGACGGCGCAGATTCAGACTTACGACGGCGTATCTACTGATACGCCGTCGTAAGTCTTACTGAATCTGGCTAAATGTTTGCCCATTAATCAGTGGAAGACAGCACTTTATTCTTCACCGAAACAAGAATCCTTCACTCTCACCTGATTTAAGAATTTGGTGGTGGTTTATGGACTTCACATTTATTTATTGATTTACACATGTTTATTTGAGCGCGGTATGGAAATATATATTTTTTTTATTTCTTTTTCAAAACTGTTGATATATAAATGCTGTAATTACCCACTGTCACGTGGCTCCTTGGCGTGAGCGGGAGTTGAGTGTCTTTTGCTGGCAAAATAAATAGTTTGTTTTCCTGCAAGTCTGTTGTCCAAGGTTACCACTGATTTCACAAAGCGGTTTTCCCACTACACAATCACAATACAGGAGGAATCAGAAGGCCCTGCTCGTTAAATCTTAACCTTCATGAAGCATAGTTAAAGTAGTTGTAAAGGAAAAAAAATGTTTGCTGAAATTACTGTTTACAGGGTATAGAGACATAATAGTTAACTTATTCCTTTTAAAAAATATTAAAAATAGATAAAAATCAATCATATAATGTACCTACAGTTTCAGTTTTGTTTTTGCATGTTTCCTGCTTCTCTGCTGCACAGAGCCAATACAGGGCAGTGATGGTTTGGAAAACGAAACTGATTGGTGTTGAGGGGTTTTAGACACACAGTAATCACACCTCCCTGATTAGTGACCACAGAGAGAAAGCTCCCATGACTTTTTTCATCAAGAAACAGACAACCAGGAAGTGTTCAGAACAGAGAAGGATTAGAGCAAAAACGAACAATGAGGACATGAAACCAGGACTGCAGTTAGGTAAAGGAAGCTATTTAGCTAAAAAAAGAAAATTCCTTTAGTGACCCTTTATGCCTTCTTAAAGAGGAAGTAAATGTCCCTCTAATGTTTGTACCTATAGGTACTGTAAATATCTCCTAAACTTGCACCATTTAGGAGATATTTACTGTAAACTGCACCGATGACACATGTCCGGGAGTGACATCACGCGGCTTTGGCTAGTCACACAGCCGGAGTCCGCGGACCCAGAAGGAAGACAGGTGAAGACAGATGCAGGCATCCAGCAGGGACAACGAGGGCTTGATTTGCAGGTGTCACATAGTGTGCTAGTATGCAATGCATACTAGCACATTATGCCTTTACTTTTCAGGTGAAAAAAAGGAGTTTACTTTCTCTTTAAAGCTTATATGTATAATTTCGATCACAAATCAAAAAGAATAAAGGACTTTTTAATTTTAGAATAGAATGAGATGCAATTAAAGTTTCTGGCCCTATTCCTTAGAATACATGGTTTCCATACATTGCATTGATAGTGGACAATAAGGCTGAAAAAACTGTATGTTATATCATGGAAAAACACATAAATGAGAGTCAGAGTCAGAGGAATTAAAATATGAGCTCTGGTTAATACATTTACAGCGGGGTAACCAAAATTGATGGTAACAATATACATCATAGGGACACTGGGCTAGATTCACATAGATCAGCGGATCTTTAGATCCGCGTGATCTATGTGATTTAAGATCCGCTGCCGCAAGTTTGAGAGGCAAGTGGGTAATTCACAAACCACTTACCTCCAAACTTGCGGCGGCGGATCGTAAATCCCCCGGCGGAATTCAAATTCCGCGGCTAGGGGGAGTGTACTATTTAAATCAGGCGCGTCCCCGCGCCGATTTAAATGCGCATGCGCCGTCCGCGATTTTTCCCGGCGTGCATTGCTCCCACTGACTTCGCTAGGACGTCAGTGGTTTCGGCGTGAGCGTTACTTGTGACGAGCGGGTTCGAGAATCGGCGTACGCAAAAGATGTAAAAAAAATCAAATTCGCCGCGGGAACGACGGCTATACTTAACATTGGCTGGGCCTCATAGAAGCACGGGTAAGTATACGCCGGGAAAACCGCTACGTAAACGTCGTAACAACACTGCGTCGGGCCCGCGTACGTTCGTGAATTGGCGTATCTCGCTGATTTACATATTTCTCAACGTAAATCAGCGAAAACGCCCCCCGCGGCCATTTTTAAATTGCAGTTAAGATCCGACGGTGTAACACAGTTACACCTGTCGGATCTTAGGCATATATATGCGTAACTGATTCTATCAATCAGTCGCATAGATACGACGGGCCTAAGTCAGAGATACGACGGCGTATCAGGAGATACACCGTCGTATCTCTTTGTGAATCTGGCCCAGTGTGTTACAAGTTACGTTACACCATAGGATGCATAGGCATGGGGTATTCTTATGCATCCTATGGTGTAATGTAACTTGTAACACATTTAGCTGGATTCGCGTAAATGAGCCTAACGTTAGGCAGGCGTAGCGTATCTCATATACGCTACGCCGCCGTAAGTTAGAGAGGCAAGTGCTGTATTCACAAAGCACTTGCGTCCTTAATTACGGCGGCGTAGCGTAAATGTGCCGGCCTAAGCGCGTCTAATTCAAATTGTGAAGAGGTGGGCGTGTTTTATGCTAATGAATCGTGACCCGACGTGATTGACGTTTTGAACGAACGGCGCATGCGCCGTCCGAGGACATATCCTAGTGCGCATGCTCCAAATTACGCCGCAAAGACTTATTGGTTTCGACGTAAACGTAAATTACGCCCAGCCCCATACACGGACGACTTACGCAAACGACGTAAAAATTAAAAAATTCAACGCGGTTCCGACGTCCATACTTAACATTGGCTGCGCCATCTTTTTGGTGGACTAACGTTAGGCCTGAAAACGCCTTACGTAAACGGCGTATCTTTACTGCGACGGGCAAGCGTACGTTCGTGAATAGGCGTATCTCGCTGATTTACGCATTCTAGGCGTAAATCAGCGTACACGCCCCTAGCGGCCGGCCTAAATAGACAGCTAAGATACGACGGTGCCCGCGGTCGTATCTTAGCTAGATTTAAGTGTATCTCAATTTGAGAATACACTTAAATTTACGTAACTCTCTCTGAATCTGGCTAATTGACCCTATAATGATACCATACATTTTGGTTACCCCGCTGTACATGTATTAACCAGAGCTCATATTTTAATTCCTCTCTACAATCAAACTTGTTCTATTAAATAAAAAATTATTTTTTACAATAGATATTTGTCTATTCTTGCTGCTAAAAAACACAGTGGGGAACTTTTTTTAAACAACTGTATGTTTGGATTAAATAATTTGTTACCCCAACATTTCATATTCCTGATATGTGCCTTTTGTACAATGTACTTGTATGAGAAAGTATCCTGGGGGCGTGACCGGAAGCCAGCCTGGAAGGAAGCATCCCCTGAGAGCTCCTCTCCAGCCCGCAGCAATTAGGCAACAAAACGGGGGTAATTCCTGCCATCCATGGGCGGATCGCGGACCACCAGGTCCACTAAGGCTCGGGGAACATCCCAACCCCCGCCAGGCTCATCCTTGACCCTGAAGCACTACTTTCGGCCATCCGACATGCCGCCGGGCGGAGGAGACAAGATGGCGCCGGACGCAGCTGCCTTCAGCACAGGGACGTCTCCCCCTCACTCACCTCACCATCCGGAGCCATCCCCGACCCGATCGAGGACATCCGATTCGCCGTCGAGCCCGGATGGCTCCCAGCAGCCGGTGAGTGGATCCCCGCATCCGCATCTCCCTGCCGCAGACCACGCGGCACAGGCCGCGGCTTTCTATGGCCCCCAGGACACTCAATGTACGGGGGCCTTCCCCCGCCTGCTCCGCACTGCCCCAGACCCTGAGCCGCAAAGCGGGGACCAGCTCTCCTCACCCACGTTTAATCGGGAGGATTTCCCGGCCCTGCAAGCCACCATCACCTCCCAGGCCTCCATAGGCTCTCCACAGCAAGGCAGCTCCCCGGCCAGTGCTAGGCCGCAATCCACCTCTCCCGCAGCACAGGGGCTTATTCACCCGGCCATCCATCCCGGGGCCGGGGATAGGAGAGGGATCTCTCCCCCCTCATATGCCTCAATGGCAAGCACTAGTGCCCCATGGCACGGAGGGGCCCCCACTTCTATGGAGGTACAGGCTCGGGCCTGGTCCGCATCATGGGACGCATCTCAGCAACCCCCCCCCGAGGCCAGAAAGCATGGAGACTCAGGTCCCAGCCACCAGCCATCCCCCATCAACCCACTCCATCCCACGCATGACACCGGGGGACCCTCTCATTATCCCCCTCCGCCATGGCAGTCCTATATGCAGGCCTTTCCCACGAAAGACGACTTTAAACAGTTAATTGAAGACGTCAAGGCGACCTGCCGCGCTGAAATTCAAGTTCTCCATACGGGTCTCAAACACTTAGCTGACAGAGTGGAGATGGCAGAGGAGGAGATCCAAGAGACTAAAATGGCAGTGCACCGCACACAAATCCAGGCATCAGATCATCATCTTATGCTCAGAGACATGCAGCGGCACATCGAAGACCTGGACAACAGGGGGCGCCGCAACAATGTCCGCATACGCGGTCTCCCCGAACTAGGCAACAGAACCAGACGTAGCGCACCTGACTCCAGCTAAGTATGACTCACGACCACACCACCCACAACATGGCTAAGTTGCTATCCCTGAACGTCCACGGGCTCAACTCTAATAAGAAACGACATTTAGCACTAAGGGAATTCAGGCAGTCGGGGGCGGAGATCATAATGGTACAGGAGTCGCACTTCTCCAAGGGCGACTCCTTTACGTTCGCGGCTAGATATTTCCCCTTAATATACCAGGCCTTTAGTTCGCAGCAATTAGGCAACAAAACGGGGGTAATTCCTGCCATCCATGGGCGGATCGCGGACCACCAGGTCCACTAAGGCTCGGGGAACATCCCAACCCCCGCCAGGCTCATCCTTGACCCTGAAGCACTACTTTCGGCCATCCGACATGCCGCCGGGCGGAGGAGACAAGATGGCGCCGGACGCAGCTGCCTTCAGCACAGGGACGTCTCCCCCTCACTCACCTCACCATCCGGAGCCATCCCCGACCCGATCGAGGACATCCGATTCGCCGTCGAGCCCGGATGGCTCCCAGCAGCCGGTGAGTGGATCCCCGCATCCGCATCTCCCTGCCGCAGACCACGCGGCACAGGCCGCGGCTTTCTATGGCCCCCAGGACACTCAATGTACGGGGGCCTTCCCCCGCCTGCTCCGCACTGCCCCAGACCCTGAGCCGCAAAGCGGGGACCAGCTCTCCTCACCCACGTTTAATCGGGAGGATTTCCCGGCCCTGCAAGCCACCATCACCTCCCAGGCCTCCATAGGCTCTCCACAGCAAGGCAGCTCCCCGGCCAGTGCTAGGCCGCAATCCACCTCTCCCGCAGCACAGGGGCTTATTCACCCGGCCATCCATCCCGGGGCCGGGGATAGGAAAGGGATCTCTCCCCCCTCATATGCCTCAATGGCAAGCACTAGTGCCCCATGGCACGGAGGGGCCCCCACTTCTATGGAGGTACAGGCTCGGGCCTGGTCCGCATCATGGGACGCATCTCAGCAACCCCCCCCCCGAGGCCAGAAAGCATGGAGACTCAGGTCCCAGCCACCAGCCATCCCCCATCAACCCACTCCATCCCACGCATGACACCGGGGGACCCTCTCATTATCCCCCTCCGCCATGGCAGTCCTATATGCAGGCCTTTCCCACGAAAGACGACTTTAAACAGTTAATTGAAGACGTCAAGGCGACCTGCCGCGCTGAAATTCAAGTTCTCCATACGGGTCTCAAACACTTAGCTGACAGAGTGGAGATGGCAGAGGAGGAGATCCAAGAGACTAAAATGGCAGTGCACCGCACACAAATCCAGGCATCAGATCATCATCTTATGCTCAGAGACATGCAGCGGCACATCGAAGACCTGGACAACAGGGGGCGCCGCAACAATGTCCGCATACGCGGTCTCCCCGAAGCGGAGGGGGCCGAGGACCTGCAGCTCACCCTCCAGAAACTATTCAATGGCATTCTGGGCGAACCAGCAGACAAGACCATCGAGATGGATAGGGCCCATCGAGCCCTCAAGCCAAAGGGCCCTGCCTCCAAACCACGGGACGTCATATGCCGTGTAAACTCCTACCCGCTGAAGGAAGCCATAATGCGCAAAGCCCGCCCCATTCGTAACCTAGTCTTCAACAATAATCCACTACAGCTCTACCCGGACCTTTCCTGGATTACCCTCCAGAAACGGCGTCTTCTTCAACCCCTGCTCCGCACCTTACAGGACAAAGACATTGTGTACCGATGGGGTTTCCCCTTTAGCCTCTCCGCCAGCCACCAGGGAACTTCTGCCACTTTACGCTACCCAGAGGACCTGGACACCTTCTGCAACACACTGGACATCCCTGTCCCCCAGCTGCCAGATTGGGACCTTGTGGCTACACCACCCCCACCACCGGTGGTCTGGCAGAAAGTCCCGCCGCTTAGGCGCCCCAGAGGCCGCGACCCTGGCCGCAACTCCCCCAGGCACAGGCCTACATGAGATGGTCATCCTGGCCACAAGAGCCGCCCTGAGCACTACATGAAGCTTTCAAGTTTTGTTTTTGCCCTTTGTTTACATTTTTGGTTTTACCCCCGGTTGCCCTAGCCTTACCCCTGAGCTACACATCGGGCCAGTCTCGGACGAGACCCCGTAGAGGCTACCCTTCTGATTACGGACCCCCCATGGCTAATAGCCTGAAAGTTCCTTCTTCCCCAACCCCCACGGTGGAATTTATCCACACCACCCCCCTGCCCCCCCGACCCACATTTTTGGACTCTTTGGTCGGGAGGTCCTCAAGGAACTGTTGGGTCCCGGGGGCCCTCGGGCCACCTGGACCCCTATTGTTGAATAATGTTGTGTTCTTCCTTTGTTTATTTGCTTACACCTCTCCTTTTCTTTCCAGATCTCTCTCTCTCCTCTTTCGAGCAGGCAAGACCCGAAGGCACGCCTCGGTGGCTGCCGGCCCGGCGGCCCCTCCACCCACCCTCCCAGAACCAGACGTAGCGCACCTGACTCCAGCTAAGTATGACTCACGACCACACCACCCACAACATGGCTAAGTTGCTATCCCTGAACGTCCACGGGCTCAACTCTAATAAGAAACGACATTTAGCACTAAGGGAATTCAGGCAGTCGGGGGCGGAGATCATAATGGTACAGGAGTCGCACTTCTCCAAGGGCGACTCCTTTACGTTCGCGGCTAGATATTTCCCCTTAATATACCAGGCCTTTAGTTCGCGCAAACGGGCAGGAGTTGCAATCCTGGTCAAACGGGGCACCCCCTTTACCTGCACCGACACCTACATTGATCCCCTGGGCCACTTTATCATCCTGAGGGGTACGTGGCATTCGAGAGACATAACCCTGTGTACCTTATACGCCCCCAACGCCCATCAGCACAGATTTCTGGGCCGGGTTCTCGCCCGCCTAGCCCGCTCCCCCCACGGTTTATTGGTGGTGGGAGGGGACTTCAACCTACCCCACTCAGCAACCTGGGATCGCCTGGTAGTGAACCCCCGGGCCTCTCAGACTAGGGCCCTGCGGGACTCCAAGCTCTTCCGCCAGCTTACGAGGAAACATGCTCTATTTGACGCATGGCGGGCGCTTCACCCAGGGGACCGCCAGTTCACCTTTTACTCATCCCCTCATCACACACACTCACGCATAGATTACTTTCTAGTTAATAATACCACGCTACGCGCTACTAGTTCCGCACAGATACTACCCATCTCCTGGTCTGACCACGCTCCCATTACGTTGTCCCTCGACCTGACCGCTCCCAACCGCAGGCCTTGTAACTGGCGACTGAATGATTTCCTCCTGAAGCACATCCCCTCCAAAATGGAGATAGAAACTGCCCTACAATTGTACTTTAGCGAAAACGATACGCAGGACATATCCACCACCACACTGTGGGCCGCTCATAAAGCGGTAATCAGGGGACGCTGTATGGCCATCTCATCGGCCCTTAAGAGGAACGCTGAGTCAGCTAGAAAACAGGCGGAAGCGCAGCTTCAAGCCCTAGAATCCCGTCTCCAGACCTCACCCTCCCTGACGCTTCTTAAACGCATTACCCTAGTGCGGTCGACACTCCGGGACCTCGCGCTGGGTCGAGTCGAGAAGGCCCTTGTCCGCCTCCGTCAGGTATACTATGACAAGGGCAATAAGGCGCAAGCTCTATTAGCAAGGAAGCTAACCGATCGCTCCCTCGCTTCCGCCCCGCACCAGGTCCAGGACAGATCGGGCAACACCATATCCCACCCGCAAAGTATTGCGGACGCATTCGCTGCATTTTACGCGGATCTGTACAACAGGCCTGAAATTCCCCATAACCCACCCACCCCCGACCTACTTGATAGGATGACACAATACCTGACACAGGCGGGCATCCCTCGGCTACAACCGGAGGACCTGATCCCCCTTAATGCCCCCATCACGGATGAGGAGCTAACCCGGGCCATTAAGGCCCTGCCCGCCCACAAGTCCCCAGGTCCAGACGGGTTTCCATACGAATATTATAAGACCTTTCTCCCCCACATGACTAAACTCTTCAACGCCTTTCTACAACAGACCCCCATCCCGCAGGATATGCAGCGATCATTTATCACCCTCATTCCTAAACCTGACAAGGACCCTTCATTATGCGCAAGCTACAGGCCAATAGCCCTATTAAACTCAGACCTCAAAATCTTTACGAAGGTCCTCTCCCTCCGTTTAAATGTAGTCTTGCCCTCCCTGGTCCATAAAGACCAGGTGGGCTTTGTCCCCCTCCGCCAAGCGGGGGACAACACGAGAAAGGTGATTGACCTAATTGACGTGGCGGGCAGGGAGGGCTCGGAATCTTTGCTCCTAAGCCTAGACGCAGAAAAGGCGTTCGACCGCCTTGGCTGGCCCTTCATGCTCGCCACGTTGAAACACATGGGGTTTAGGGGACCTTTTCTTCAGGCGGTCCGACACCTCTATACCAACCCGATATCACAGGTAAAAACTCCCTTTGCCACTTCGTCCACCTTCCCTGTCACCAATGGAACCCGCCAAGGGTGCCCGCTCTCCCCCCTGCTCTTCGCTCTGTGCGTCGAGCCCCTAGCAGCGACGATCCGCGGTAACCCGGACATTCGGGGTATTCCAGTAAGGGGGAGGGAATTTAAGATCTCCCTCTTTGCTGACGATATTATTCTAACATTGACGCGCCCCCGCATCTCCCTGCCCAATCTTCACGTTGAACTTGAACGATACGGGGCCCTCTCGGGATACAAAACCAACACCTCCAAGTCGATGGCCATGCCGATAAACATGCCCGAACCAGAGACCCTACACATGCAGTCAGTCTTCCCATATCACTGGGAGCGAACCTCCCTGAAATACCTGGGGGTCCATCTGACCCCGGACTTTGCATCCCTGTACCAGGCCAATTTCCCCCCCCTTTATAGCTCGATCAGGGCGCTGATCCATAAATGGAAGCCCCATCAGATATCCCTTCTGGGCCGGATAGCGGCCATAAAAATGGTGATCCTTCCAAAACTGCTGTATCTGTTCCAGACCCTTCCCATCCCAGTCCCATGCGCCCATTTGCGAGCCCTACAAGCAGACCTCCTCCGATATGTGTGGAACTACAAGCGCCACAGGATCCCACGTTCGGTCATGACGGCGGCGCGAACCGAGGGAGGCCTGGCCTTCCCAGACCTGGTGAAATACTACCAGGCCTCACAGCTACGAGCGGTGGCATCATGGTTTCCCCAGAAGTCCTACAATAGGTGGACGGAGGTGGAAAAGATTTGGCTGGCACCAATTCACCCCAATAACCTCCTCTGGAACGCGAACGCGTCAGTGGAGCCAGGACGTTTGCTAGGCTCCATGCGGCAGCTTCAACGCATATGGAGGAGGCTAGCCCAAGGCTGCCGACTGAAATCTGATAGCTCCCTGCTGACTTCCTTTCTCTATAACCCTAAAGTACCGACAAGCCTCACCCACCCGATGTCATGGCCCTGGGCCTCGCGAAATCTATTTCATTTTGGCCATTTAGTAGATCCCAGGTCCCGCACCCTACACTCCTTCGCTGATCTTCAAGCCAAACATGACATTCCACGACAAGCTTTCTTCAGCTACCTACAGATTCGCCACTACGCCCACACAGTAGCCCCTCGGCTCCTCTTCTCGAAGCCAACCCCATTTGAGCGCATTATACTAGAGGGCACAGCTCGAAGGGGCCTTATATCAGACATATACCAAATCTTAAATGAACACTCCTTCCAACAAAACGGTAAACACGCCTATATGCTTCGATGGGAGAGGGAGCTTGGGGAGGTGCTCTCGGAGGAGGAGTGGGGAGCGGTTTGGAGACAGGCGGCCAAAAGCTCTATCTGTACCCTTTATAAGGAGAATGCATACAAAGTGCTGTTTTTTTGGTACCTGACCCCGGACGTTCTCCATAAGATCTACCCTTCCACCTCTGACCGGTGCTGGCGATGCAACCAAGCTAGGGGCACATTGTTTCACATATATTGGGCCTGCCCCTTGATTGTCCCGTTCTGGACTCAGACACGAGAGCTCCTGACCCGCCTCCTGGAGGTGCCCATACCCCTCTCCCCGAAGCTATTCCTTTTGGGCCTGTCCCAACCTCGCATAGCCAAACCTTATAAAAAGCTGTTAAGACACATTATCACGGCGGCAAAGTGCTTGATAGCACTAAACTGGAAGAAACCGATGCCCCCATCCCAAGAGGCCCTCTACGTTAGGGTCAAGGATGTAGAACTCATGGAAAAAATGACGGCTAGGATCCGGGACAAACTGGAGGATCATGACCTTGTCTGGGAGAGGTGGCATGTGAGGGAGGATCCGCCGTGAGCCGACGACAGACCACCGAGGTATGCTACAACACCCACCCCTCTTGCCTGCTTCCCCCCCTCCTCTCTCCCTTTTTCTATCCTCTCCTTTTTCTTTTTCTCTTTTCCTTTTCTCTCCCTCTCCACTTGCCTCTCCCACTCACCCATCCCCCCCTTCCCGCCCCACCTCCTCTTTCCTTTCTCTCTTTTGTTTGAATCCTGTTATTTTATAAGCTACTGATAGTACAAATAACTATGAAACCACTGTGTAAGCACATTAAGCTGGAATTGTGTACCTCTTCTCTTCTCTTACACCAGATATATTGCCATATTTTGTACTGCCCTTTTTTCAAAAATAAAAAACTGTTATTTGAAAAAAAAAAAAAGAAAGTATCCTGTTCTCTTTGTGTTGCTTCCTTTATATGAAATCTCTGGTATTCCTGACAGACCCTCCGCTTTCCTATTAAACACTGACCAAACTAAGCAGGAGAACACACCATGGTCAGTACTCTAGCTATGCTGGGAACTCTGTGTACTCTTCTCCAATGATCAGGCTTGTCCTGATATGCCTCCCCCTCCCACCCTCTCCCCTGCATTCACTGGGAAGCTCAGTGTGCTGCTGCTTTTTCTCCCCCCAGCTCTTATGCAGCTGAGAATGTGATCACTTATAAAAAAAGGGGGGGAAATATTTATAATTTTTTTTATATCTATACACAAATGTTTCATTAGTATTTTAAACTGAATGAATTGTTTTACAAGGTAATCATTTAAAATCACTTTAAGTGGATCCTAATATTTGGCTGCAGACCCGGATTGGCCATAGGGCAAACCGGGCATATGCCCGGTGGGCCGCGGCCGCCGGGCCACTGTTCTTGCTTGCGGTGCCAAGGCAGGCTGCTCTTTAAGCCCGCGCCGGTCCTCCGACCTTTCCACGGCCGCCCAGCTTCCAGTTTAGCCTCAGGCTCAGCCTTCAGCATCGGCATCAGCCGCAGGAGGACGTAAACAAGAAGGGGGAGGGACTAACGGAGACACCGCTCCATGGCCGCCAATGAAGTGCAGCCGTTGATGCCAGGGGGCCTGACCAGGAAGGGAGAGGAGCCTGCTACAGCATGTTCTGCCGATGGGATCTCTCAGAGAAAATGTAAGTGCGGCCCCTGTAACCTGAATAGGAGGAGCAGTGGGGTGGCTACATTTGGAAGAATCATTCTCTCCATCGTCCTCCCGCGGTCTCTGAATGCCTGCTTCTGCTCTTCTCCCTCTCGCAGGCATTCAGGTACTGCGGAAGAAGATGGAGAGAATGATTCATCCAAATGCATCCACCCCACCGCTCCACCTATCCTGCTTATCTCTGCTGCCCCCACAGTGCTCTCTAGCCCCCCCACAGTGCTCTCTTACTCCCCCATGCTCTCTGCTGCCCCCCGCCTCTCTTCCTATGCTCTGCACCTCCCCCCTGTGATATCCACCTCCCCATGCTCTCCGCTGCCCCCTGTGCCCTCCACCTCTCCCCCAGTGCTATACAGCCCACCCCCCTGTGCTCTCCTCCTCCCTTCTGTGCTCTCCACCTCCCCCCATGCTCTAGGCTGCCCCCCTGTGCCCTCCACCTCTCCCCTTGTGCTTTTTACCTCCCCCTGTGCTCTCCACCTCCCAACATGCTCTACAGTCCCCCCCCTGTGCTCTTCACCCCCCCCCAATGCTCTCCAGCCCCCTGAGTGCTCTCTAGCCCCCCCCCCAGTGCTCTCCACCTCCCCAATGCTCTCCACTTCCCTCCTGTGATCTCCACCTCCCCCATGCTCTACGCTGCCCCCCTGTGCCCTCTTCCTCTCCTCCTCCCCCTGTGCTCTTCACCTCCCCCCAATGCTCTCCAACCCCCCCCAGTGTTCTCTAGCCCCCCCCCCAGTGCTCTCCAGCCCCCTTTTCTCTCCACCTCCCTCCTGTGTTCTCCACCTCCCCCCATGCTCTACGCTGCCCCCCTGTGTCCTCCATCTCTCCCCTTGTGCTCTCCACCTCCCCCATGCTCTACGCTGCCCCCCTGTGCCCTCCGTCTCTCCGCCTGTGCTTTCCACCTCCCCATGCTCTACGCTGCCCCCTGTGCCCTCCGCCTCTCCCCCTGTGCTCTCCACCTCCCCCTGTGCTCTTTTCAATTCCCTCTAATTCTCTCCACCCCCCCCCCCCAGTGCTCTCTATCACCCCCAGTGCTCTCTATCATCTCCAGTGCTCTCCAGCCCCCCGCCTCTCCCCTGTGCTCTCCACCTCCCCCTGTGCTCTCCAGCCCCCCAGTGCTCTTTTACACCCCAACACAGTGCTCTCCACCTCCCCCCATGCTCTACGCTGCCCCCCCTGTGCTCTCCACCTCTCCCCCTGTGCTTTTCACCTCCCCCTGTGCTCTCCACCTCCCCCCATGCTCTACGCTGCCCCCTGTGCCCTCTGCCCCTCCCCCTGTGCTTTCTACCTCCCCCTGTGCTCTTTTCAATTCCCCCTAATTCTCTACAGCCCCCCCAGTGCTCTCTATCCCCCCCAGTTCTCTTCAGCCCCCCTCTTCTCTCCACCTCCCTCCTGTGCTCTCCACCTCCCCCCATGCTCTACACTGCCCCCTATGCCCTCCGTCTCTCCCCCTGCTCTCCACCTCCCCTATGCTCTATGCTGCCCCCTGTGCCCTCTGCCTCTCCCCCAGTGCTTCCTAGCCCCCCCAGTGTTCTCTAGCCCCCCCTGTGCTCTCCACCTCCCCCATGCTCTACGCTGCCCTCTGTACCCTCTGCCTCTCCCCCAGTGCTCTCTAGCCCCCAGTGCTCTCCAGCCCCCCCCTGTGCTCTCCACCTCCTCCCATGCTCAACATTGCCCTCCTGTGCCCTACGCCTCCCCCCCATTGATCTTCACCTACCCCCTGTGCTCTCCACCTCCTCCTATGCTCTCTGCTGCCCCCCCCTGTGCCCTTCGCCTCCCCCCCAGTGATCTCCGCCTCCCCCATGTGCTCTTCGCCCCCGTGCTCTCCTGCCCTCCCTATGCTCTCTGCCCCACCCTGTGTTTTTGCTTCCCCTTGTGCTCTCCAACCCCCCACTCCATGTGCTCTCCAGACCCCCATGCTCTCCGGCCCCCTTGTGCTCTCCTTTTCCTCCCTGTGTTCTCTGCCTCTCCCCTGTGCTCTCTGCCCCCCCCCATGCTCTCCACCTCCCCCGTGCTCTCACCCGATCCCATGTTCTCAAGGTTCTTCCCTGTGCTCTCTGCCCCCCCACAGTGCTCTCTTACTCCCCCATGCTCTCTGCTGCCCCCCGCCTCTCTTCCTATGCTCTGCACCTCCCCCCTGTGATATCCACCTCCCCATGCTCTCCGCTGCCCCCTGTGCCCTCCACCTCTCCCCCAGTGCTATACAGCCCACCCCCCTGTGCTCTCCTCCTCCCTTCTGTGCTCTCCACCTCCCCCCATGCTCTAGGCTGCCCCCCTGTGCCCTCCACCTCTCCCCTTGTGCTTTTTACCTCCCCCTGTGCTCTCCACCTCCCAACATGCTCTACAGTCCCCCCCTGTGCTCTTCACCCCCCCCCAATGCTCTCCAGCCCCCTGAGTGCTCTCTAGCCCCCCCCCAGTGCTCTCCACCTCCCCAATGCTCTCCACTTCCCTCCTGTGCTCTCCACCTCCCCCATGCTCTACGCTGCCCCCCTGTGCCCTCTTCCTCTCCTCCTCCCCCTGTGCTCTTCACCTCCCCCCAATGCTCTCCAACCCCCCCCAGTGTTCTCTAGCCCCCCCCCAGTGCTCTCCAGCCGCCTTTTCTCTCCACCTCCCTCCTGTGTTCTCCACCTCCCCCCATGCTCTACGCTGCCCCCCTGTGTCCTCCATCTCTCCCCTTGTGCTCTCCACCTCCCCCATGCTCTACGCTGCCCCCCTGTGCCCTCCGTCTCTCCGCCTGTGCTTTCCACCTCCCCATGCTCTACGCTGCCCCCTGTGCCCTCCGCCTCTCCCCCTGTGCTCTCCACCTCCCCCTGTGCTCTTTTCAATTCCCTCTAATTCTCTCCAGCCCCCCCCCCCCCAGTGCTCTCTATCACCCCCAGTGCTCTCTATCATCTCCAGTGCTCTCCAGCCCCCCGCCTCTCCCCTGTGCTCTCCACCTCCCCCTGTGCTCTCCAGCCCCCCAGTGCTCTTTTACACCCCAACACAGTGCTCTCCACCTCCCCCCATGCTCTACGCTGCCCCCCCTGTGCTCTCCACCTCTCCCCCTGTGCTTTTCACCTCCCCCTGTGCTCTCCACCTCCCCCCATGCTCTACGCTGCCCCCTGTGCCCTCTGCCCCTCCCCCTGTGCTTTCTACCTCCCCCTGTGCTCTTTTCAATTCCCCCTAATTCTCTACAGCCCCCCCAGTGCTCTCTATCCCCCCCAGTTCTCTTCAGCCCCCCTCTTCTCTCCACCTCCCTCCTGTGCTCTCCACCTCCCCCCATGCTCTACACTGCCCCCTATGCCCTCCGTCTCTCCCCCTGCTCTCCACCTCCCCTATGCTCTATGCTGCCCCCTGTGCCCTCTGCCTCTCCCCCAGTGCTTCCTAGCCCCCCCAGTGTTCTCTAGCCCCCCCTGTGCTCTCCACCTCCCCCATGCTCTACGCTGCCCTCTGTACCCTCTGCCTCTCCCCCAGTGCTCTCTAGCCCCCAGTGCTCTCCAGCCCCCCCCTGTGCTCTCCACCTCCTCCCATGCTCAACATTGCCCTCCTGTGCCCTACGCCTCCCCCCATTGATCTTCACCTACCCCCTGTGCTCTCCACCTCCTCCTATGCTCTCTGCTGCCCCCCCTGTGCCCTTCGCCTCCCCCCCAGTGATCTCCGCCTCCCCCATGTGCTCTTCGCCCCTGTGCTCTCCTGCCCTCCCTATGCTCTCTGCCCCACCCTGTGTTTTTGCTTCCCCTTGTGCTCTCCAACCCCCCACTCCATGTGCTCTCCAGACCCCCATGCTCTCCGGCCCCCTTGTGCTCTCCTTTTCCTCCCTGTGTTCTCTGCCTCTCCCCTGTGCTCTCTGCCCCCCCCCCATGCTCTCCACCTCCCCCGTGCTCTCACCCGATCCCATGTTCTCAAGGTTCTTCCCTGTGCTCTCTGCCCCCCCTGCTCTTTCCCTGTCCCCTCGCCCCCTGCACATTTGCAGGGTTTCCCCCTCCCCTCTCCCGGGGGATCGTCAGGATGGAGAGTGGGGATGGGCCGGTTAACACGTCATGGGCTGCTCATTCCAAAATGCCCGGGCCTATTTTTTGTCCCAGTTCGGGCCTGTTTGGCTGTATACTGTATGTACTATAAAATAGACATTCAGCATTAGCATTATGATTGCCCTCAAAAGGGCCGGTTGTATCTGTAAGATTAGATATCCAGCCCATCCCCTCCCCTTACATTAGCTGTGAAGAGACACCCCACCGTCAGAAGTTGAAGAAGCTGGATGCATTGCTTGAAAGCAGAAAGTAATGGTCTGGAGTAGGACCAGAGGAGGGCTAGAGCTCTCCTGCAGTCGCAGGAGAGGTGCAAGGGCCACATGAAATGGCCTGGAGGGCCGGGTTCGGCCTGCGGGCCTTGTGTTTGACACCTGTGATCTAGAGGGAACAAGAAGTTAATGCATTGCTTTGTCCACTATCCTAAAATGTGAAATAAAATCTTTATTTGTTGGGGATTTGGGACAGAGATGAAATATGCAATTTTTTTTTCAGTTTTTGTTTTAGGGAGGCTCTACACAGCAATATGAGTGCACATACACACCTGATCAGATTAGACTTTGTTCCACTGACCACTAGATATACAGGGGTAGATTCAGAAAGATCAGCGGATCTTTCTGCTGGCGTAACGTATGTCATTTACGTTACGCCGCCGCAAGTTTTTCAGGCAAGTGCTTTATTCACAAAGCACTTGCCTGTAAAGTTGAGGCGGCGTAGAGTAAATCACCCCGGCGGAATTCAAATTCGGCGGGTAGGGGGCGTGTATCATTTAAATCAAGCGTGTCCCCACGCCGAACGAACTGCGCCGGCGCCGGCCGCGACTGAATCCCAGTGCGCATGCTCCAAATGACGTCGGCAAATCGTCATGCTTTCGACGTGAACGTAAATGACGTCCAGACCCATTCACGGACGACTTACGCAAACGACGTAACTTTTTAAAATTCGACGCGGGAACAACGGCCATACTTAACATAGGATACGCCTCATATAGCAGGGGAAACTATACGCCGGGAAAAGCCTAACGTAAACGTCGTAAATGTACTGCGTCGGCCGGGCGTACGTTCGTGAATTCGCGTATCTAGCTGATTTACATATTCTAGATGTAAATCAGCGTACACGCCCCTAGAGGCCAGCATAAATATGCAGTTAAGATCCGACGGCGTAAGAGACTTACGTCGGTCGGATCTTAGTCAAATCTAGGCGTATCTGATTCTATGAATCAGGCACATAGATATGACTGGCCGGACTCAAAGATACGACGGCGTATCAGGAGATATGCCGTCGTATCTTCTCTCTGAATCTACCCCACAGTGTAGGTGGGACTCCCACCTTGGGGACCAGAGGCACATTTTGTGCCCTTGCCAGAGGGGACTACCTTCAGAAATATCTGCCACCTAACTCAATGGCAGAGATGGTAATAATATGATGACTATATCTTTTATGTATATGGTCATCTCTTAATTATCTCCTGGGCATCCATAATCTTAGTTCTGCTGCTGATTGTCTGGATCATAAGATGTGGCCAGATTATTTGAAGATCCATAGACTAGTGTGAGTACTTATTTATGGGAGATCCATAATATCTGCTGTCCTACCCTAGATGGTTCTCCGTATTGTAACATGGAAGTGCCCAGAGGTGCTCTGTTACATAGATAGTCAAATGCCTAACAGAGGGAGCACAGATACTACTGCTCTGTGTAGCTTCATATGGAGTTCCTTAAAGCGGAAGTAACATGCTGGAAATGTAACACTCCCATTGGTTGTACTCTCAACCAAACTATCAAACCATCCATTGGCTGGTGTCATAACTGATCACATGTGCAGCATCATGGTAGTCGTAGATTAAACAGAGGCAGAGATGGCCGCTTTCTTGGCTGAAAACAATAGGAGGCTTTACATACACTTTAAATGGTATGTAAAGCCAAAACCATTTTTGGATTGGATGGAAAAAGTATAGAACCCCTGAAGGATCTCTACTGTTATCTGGGTCTCTGTTAAAAAGGTTAACCCTAACTCCTGTTCTGCTTACAATGGTTTCTTCAGACAAAAAATAGAAGATCTGCAACAGGGACACAGGCTGAAATAAAAATCTGACACGGGTTCTAGCCTTTCCACTTCTCTACCAAGAAAAGCATTTTTTATTTCTGTCTAATTGCCTCTGATAGCTGTAAAAGCCTGAGAGTGATTCTGTGCCTTCCCTACTCTATCCCAAATTAAAGTGATATCAATGGCTTGTTTGTTTAAAAGAAAAATAACAAACATGTTATACTCACATGCTCTGTGCAATGGTTCTCTTTTTGGGTCTTTCATCGTCACTCCTGACCCTGCAAGCAGTTTGCTCTGGGAGCACCCAAGCGTGCTTGCCCCTGAGCCATGGCCCTGCATGTCCATTAACACACACAGTCATGGCTCGCTCCTCCCCCTCTCTTTTCTGAATGGCTCACTGGCTGTTATTGACAGCAGCAGGAGCCAATTAGGAGTGAGAATCCCCGGAGAGCCGCGGCTCTTGTGCACATTTCTGGATCAATGTGGGGCTCAGGTAAGTATTAGGGGAAGCTGGGGGCTGCTGCACACAGAAGGTTTTTACCTTCATGCATAGAATGCATGAAGGTAAAAAAAACTTTGAGCCTTTAGAACTACTTTAAGCAGAAAGATTTTGGCTGGACTTACACTTTAAGAGATCCTGTCTCAAAGGGAGAAGCTACTGCTGTGTTCTCTCTTTATAAAACCAAGAATGCTCTGTAAAACCAGTGCACTTTTTGTGCACTCTGTAGTCAATGTTTATTTGGAAAATAATGATTTTCTACAGATATTAAGAATCGGTTCACACAGGGGTGGCACGACTTGCCGAGCGACTCGGCAAGGTGATCTGCCCACGACTTCAGAGGCGACTTGAAAAATGACTTCTGTATTGAAATCAATGCGAGTCGCTCTGAAGTCGTCCCAATTTAGTACAGGAACTTGAGTCGCTCCTATTAGAACGGTTCCATTGTACAGAACGGATCGCGACTTGTCAGGCGGCTAAGTCGCCTGACGAGTCGCGCCTGTGTAAATCGGCTCTAAGGTACATAAAATGTGTACAATTAACATTGCCTAGAACTTTTCTAGTTTTCCTTTAAGTCATAGTCAGGGCGTACATAATAAACTGAATCATCCTCAATTTTTCAATGTAAGAATGTACAGTAATGTGCAATGCATAAAGCACAATGAAATGACAGCATTGATAATTCTCTTAGCCATGTCCATTAAATAATCGTTTCCAGATCTGAAAGCTCAAAAAACTGCACAGTTAATTAGCTGTTTATTTGGCTCGTTTAACCATGTTCACAGCATGATTCTTCTTCCTTCCTGAATCTATTTAGAAACAGTGCCTCGTTCATGACAATATCGCCTACAGTATCAGCACTTTTGCTGCATTCCAGCTTTTGTACAAGTTTCATTGTGTTGTAAATCTTGGCTCCTCTTCCACTATTCACAGAGAAGGGGAAAAAAGAAACTCGTTACTTCTCTAAAACTGGAAAAAGGTGCAATGAATAGCTTGTTTATGACAGACTACAATACCCTGAAGATTGTCCCTGGAATTCATAAAGACTGGTAGAGATAGATTTTACGTAAGTGTCTCCCATGCATTCTAAAAGTGGCGCACCGTGCGCCAAATTCACGTACCTGTCTAGAACATGTAGTTGAATTTGGCCTATGCTGCACCACTTTTAGAACACACGTGAGACACTGGGCTAGATTCAGGTACCTGTTACGGCGGCGTATCTTCAGATACGCCGCCGTAATTTCAAATCTGCATTGGCATATCGTTACGCCGATTCTCCAAGGCAGATACGTCTAAAAAATAGGCTTCCTCCGCCGACGTAACTTGAATGCAGATATATAAAGAAAGAAAAGGGTTCATATAGTCCTGAGATTGGGGAGTGGCCACATCCCTGGTAGTTTGAACAAAAAGAAAAAGATTACCCCCAGACGGGACTTTTAAGGCCAGACTCCAATAAGTATGTAAAATTTATTTTATTAGGTGTTATCACCAAAATTGGATAGACATTGATTTACAGAATAATTCTGGATGTTGAATTACAGAAATCTTCTGGAACAGTCAGCAAATATATAATAAGAATAAAAAACACATATAAGGAATAGTGATAGAGTGACACCTGGGGCACACGTCCCATGTGTGGACCCAGGAAAAATAAGAAACAAAAAAATAGAAAAATAGTCATAAAATAAAACCTCGTGACAATACAATACAAATAGAATTAAAAAACACTCTGTAGAGAGCAGTGGAGAAAAGCCCGACGCGTTTCTGGTCTATTGGTAGAACAACAGACCTTCATCAGGGGCCACAGGAGTGTATGGTTACAAACTTTTTTTCTCTCTAAAGGCAAAACACACATCATTATATTATGTCATATCATCAGGTATATATAGATCCATTATTTTACAACTATTGTTAGAGATGCCTCTAATATGATGTGTATGATCAACATACCGTTTGTGGTGAGCACAGGTTTTGGAAGTTGACCCTCAAGGTTTCAGTCTAAGGTATCTCCAGAACCGACTTATGGGGTCCCATGAATAAGAAAAGAAAGGGGAGGGATGGCTCCGACTTACCCCAAACCCACGGTGTCCTATTAGAGTTTAAGGATGCAAGAAACAGACAGAAGAGAGAAAGAAAAAGAAGAAGAATAAGAGGAAAAGAAGAAGAAAAAAGAAAAAAGAAAAAAGAGAAAGAAGAAGAAAAAGAAAGGGGAAAAGAAGGAAAAGAAAAAAGAAAGAAAAGAAAGCAAGAGGGGGAAAAAAGGAAAGGAAAAACGAAAAAGAAAAAGGAAAAAGAGAAAGAAAAAGAAAAGCATGATAACTGATTTAGTGCATAGGTGCCTGGTCATGCTGCTCATATTCATAATAGAAAAATAATAATTACCCAAGTATGGGGTTTATTAAGGCAAAAGTGCAGCAGGTCAGGGGGTTCACTGAGTCCAATGCGGACAGTCCTCTTATCGTTGCTCGGGGGAATCCCGAACTGGGTGTATGAAGAGGAACCTGGTGCCAAGTGCCTGGAGAGCAGACATATATAGGTTGAAGATGAGGTATGCATAGTGGATGAAAAAAACATGCTAAAGTAAAGTCAGGCTAGTTGCAAAAAATATCCTATAGATGTGAGGTGAAAATGACACTCACCGTACTTGAGGTATTGAAATGTCAGCGTTACTCCCTTCAGCTCACAGGGTGCTGAGGGAACTGGTAATAGAGTAGCTCTATTTGTAGGGTGGACATGGACCTGGGAGGGTCGTGTAACTCGGCACCTCCCAGGGGCTTGGATCAGATAGGATGGCCATCAGCTGTGTGCATTCATTATGCTAGGGGGGCGGGACAAAGCTAGTGGGCGCGGCAATACGCCCCTGGATGGGGAGCAGTGCCTTCGTATCGGCATTCTCTTGTTGTTATGGTGATGACGCTGGCGTCACGGGCCACGTGACCCTGCGCCTCGCGTCACACCACAAACAACGGGGAAACCCTTTGGCGAGCCCGGACGCGTCACCATGGCGATGGCGCTGAAAACAAAGCCCCGTGACCCGGCGTAGCCGCGTCACATCGCAAGAAGCAGGGAAGCCCTCTGACGAGTGTGGCCACATCCCCCTGTTGGAGGCGTCACGCCCAGCGTATTGCATAGGTACTCGCGTGGACAGAGTGTCCACCCTAATCATGGTGCACAAAGATGCCAAGTGGTAGAAAGAGCTCATGGCACCCCTTTTACAACGGGGGTGGGGAGTTAGATGTAAGCAGACAGGGGTAAGATGAAAATTCAAATGTAATAGGTGAAAAATAAAAATAGTAAAATAAAAATAAATATAAATATAAAATAGAAAAAAATATAATAAAAAAGAAGAAGAAGAAGAAAAGGAAAAAGGAAAGAAGAAGTATGTAGAGGTGATAATAGAAATAAAAAGTAAAAAATAGATAGGAAATGTATGGAAAAAGAGAGAAATAAGCAAGAAAGAAAAGAAAAGAAAGAAGAGTGGTGGATAGACAGAAAAAGAAGCAGAGGAAATCGGGGTGCAGGGTAAACAGGAGGAGCCACAGCACCCAAATCATAGCCACAATTAAAAAGTAGCAAAAAAAGGGTCTGTTGATCATAGAGTATGTTTTAAAAAAAAGAAAATTATGCAAGTAAGAAAGATTGCATTTTTCGGGTTTATCGAGGTAGATCAACTAAGTAGTAGTTGTAATAATGGATCAGTGCAGGAAGTATCCTGATGGATCAGTATATATGAAAATATCCTTATCCACATTTATATCTATGTAATCAAAGAGCACAACATTGGTTAGATTCAGCAAAAGTCAGACATTTAGTACATCATGATAAATGGTTCGTACTAGAGTGAAATAAGATAGGGTAGTGGGAGCAGGGGAGGGAGACGGGGCAATTGACGTTTTTTTCTCCCCCCCTCCTCTCCTACACCCCGTGAGTTCGGGTGCAGGTAAAGATGTTAGTATGTTGGTTAGCCCTCCCCCTCCCATACACCCGATTTGTATCCCTCAAGGAAGGGTCTGTAGCTGATGTTGTTATTCAAACCCGGGGGAAAGGTGGCATTCAAGGCCACTATCCAGCGGGTTTCTCGCTGCAGTAATAGTTTGTCCCAATCCCCACCTCTTGGGTTCGGGTGAATTCTAT
This sequence comes from Rana temporaria, assembly GCF_905171775.1. Classification (NCBI taxonomy): domain Eukaryota; kingdom Metazoa; phylum Chordata; class Amphibia; order Anura; family Ranidae; genus Rana; species Rana temporaria. The sequence continues at coordinate 75,449,763 of NC_053489.1, read as the reverse complement.
CAAGTGCCAGAAAGGTGATTTTAGGGAAGATCCCCTGGTGCACATCTCTTGTATGTCTTCCGAGAGGGAGGTCAGGATTGGCAATTTTCATACTATGCACATGCCTGCTTATTCTTTTTTTCCATTCTAGTTTCGTTTTTCCCACATAGAAGCACCCGCATGAACAGGTCATAAGGTATACAATTCCAGCGGTACTACAATTTGCAAAATGTTTTGCTTTGTATGGTTGGCCGTTTGGGAGATGTATAGTCTTGCTGATATTTAAGTATTGGCATTGCGGGCATCCGCCGCAGGTGAAAGTACCCCAACGCTTGCAAGGATCCCCCCTAAAGGCCCCTGTATATTCACTGGTGACCAGTATGTCTTTTACAGACCTAGTTCTCCTATACGTGATGAGTGGACGATCAGAGACGAATTGGCCCATAATAGGGTCAATTTGAAGGACATGCCAATTTTTTTCAATTATTTTCTTAATTGATTTATGCTGTTTGTTATATGTTGTAATTATCCTTATTGGTGTCCTTAAGTTCTTTTGATCATTTGAGTTCTCTTTTTTGCGAAAGAGAATGTTCGCTCTGGATTGGTTTTTGGCTCTTTTAAATGCCTTCTTGAGGCATGTTAGAGAATAACCTCGTTGCAGAAGCCTCTCTTTTAGTTTTTTCGCCTCCCCTAGGAAAGCTGTTTCTTCCGAGCAATTTCTCCTTAGGCGGAGGTATTGTGAATATGGTATCGATCGAATTAATGGTATTGGGTGGAAGCTGTCTGCTTGTAGTATGGTGTTTCCCGCAGTTTCTTTTCGGAAAAGGTTGCTCAATAGGCGTCCATCCTCTGTTTTTGAGATGGTGACATCTAAAAAGGTGATTGTGGTTTCACTACACACTTTTGTGAATTTTAGATTAAAATCATTCGCGCCCATGTCTTTCATACAGTGCTCGAGATCGTCCTGTGTTCCATCCCAGACCATAAAGATATCGTCAATATACCTATGCCAAATTAAAATATTTGCTACATGCGGTCTAGCTTCATCAGGGGTTAAGAAGAGGTTCTCCCACTCCCCCAGATACAGGTTGGCGTACGATGGGGCACAACAAGTCCCCATCGCTACCCCCTGTATCTGGAGGAAGTGGGAGCCATCGAAGGTGAAGGCATTGTGATGAAGGATAAAGTCCAGAGCTTGAACAATGAATTTATGTAGTGGTTTGTCGTCACGATGGGATTGGCTAATAAAATGTTCTATCACCTGTAGCCCCTTCTGATGGGGTATAGAGCTATAAAGAGCTTCTACGTCTACGGTTACCAGGAGCACTTTGTCAGGGACCACCAGATTCTCAAGATTCTGTAACAGATGTGTGGTATCCCTGATGTAGGAGGGTAGATTCATCACCAAAGGCCGGAGCTGTTCGTCCAGGAATTGGCTTAAGCGTTCTGTAATGCATCCACGTCCCGATATGATGGGTCTTCCAGGGGGATTTGACTGGTCTTTGTGTACTTTTGGCAGGCTATAGAAAGTTGGAATTTTGGCATGGTCCGTTCTTATGAATTCCCACGTCTGTTGTGTGATCACATTTTCCACATATGCTTCGTCCACTAGTTTGAAAAATTCCGAGTCATATCTTTCGATAATGGATCTGGGTATGAGTCTATACCACTTCGCATTGGATAGTATATTTCGACACATTGTCTGGTAAAACTCATTACTCATTATCACGATATTCCCCCCTTTATCCGAGGGTTTTATCGTCAGTTGTTTTTGATTGGCTAAGAGTGTTAGAGCCTTTTGTTCCTGTTGTGATATATTATTGGGGCTATGGCCTTTCTTCAAGTTCATTAGATCCCTTGTTGTCATTGCTATGAAAGCATTGAGATTTGAGTTCAAAGTTAAAGGTGGAAATTTGTTGGATTTCTTCTTCAACGAGGATTTCTTAGAGAGGCCTCCTTCAGTTGGTGTCACCTGTTCTTCCAGAAATGTTTTTAGATCTATTCTATCTATAAGATCTCTATTTGTCTGTTCATCCAACAGGGCGATCAAATCGTTCATGGCCTGTTCCTCTCTAGCAGTTGGTCCATTGGTCGGAACTGGTTTTTCATAGAGGCTTTTGAGGATAAGTTTTCTCGCAAATAAATGCAGATCCTTTATTAGATCAAAAGTGTCCACATCTTTTGAAGGGCAAAAGCTTAGGCCCTTCTGTAGAATGTTAGTTTCATCTTGGGATAGTGAGTATTGGGACAGGTTTATGATGCTGAAGGAATCATTATTCCTTTCGCATATTTCCTTAAGTCATTTTGTATCATTAGTATTGCCCCCTTGGTGGGTATCTTCAATAGTTGTGGAATGTTTTCCTCTCCCCAAAGGAGGTCCTTTAGTTTCCGTTGGTGTGGGTTGTGCTGTTGGGCCATTGTCACTGATGTATCTCTTGTTGTCATTTCCCCTCTCAGGGGATGTCCATTTTTGTTTTCTACTACCCTGAGTTGTCGATTGTGAACGGGCAGATGATAAGGAATTTAGTGAGGAATTTGACCCTAGGTCGTTTTTCCAACCCTTTGTTTTCTTCAGGTTGGTTCTCCTTTGAGGGCGATTTTGATTTTTCCGTGTTAGCCACCGATAGGCCTTGCCCTCTTTGAACGCCATTTTATCTCTCCAGAAATTTTGTTCTTTTTTGGTAATGAGATCCTTGACAGTGGTGTCTATGTGTCCCTTTATCTTTTGTTCCTGATCTTTATAGGTATCCATTTCTTTGAACGGTTCTAATTGACTGTATAGCTCGTCAATCTCTTTTTCCGAGGATAGTATTCTTTTTTGGTATTCCTCAATGAGGAGCTTCATCATTATTTTTGTGCACTGTTGTAAATTATTCTCCCACCGTTTTTTAAACATATTGTCCATATCCTCAAAAGTGGGGAATATTTGCACCCTCAGTCCTAATGGGTTGATTTCTTCTCTGATGTAATGCTCAAAGTTTTCAACCTGCCAGAACATGGCTACCTTCTTCTCCACTAGTATTTTTAGTTGGGAGAAGAGTGCAGTCATTTCTGATCCTTTGGCCTCTTTAGCACCATGATCTCTGTATTGGCTCATTAAGGTATCAAATTCTTTTCCTCTGAACATAGTTGCCCTCCTAGTTTCGTTTGTTAAATAATATCAATCAAATGTGGTGCTTAATGGTGTGTGCAGTGTTATAGACAGAAGAGAAGTAAGAAGAAAAAATTCTAAAACACAAGGTTATTGGAGTGTATCAGAATCGTGCTTATTCCAAATGTTTTATATAGATTATTCATCAAATGTTTAATCCAATATTGGGTTGCCCAATAGTCAAACAAAAAGAAGTTTATGTGCAGTCACCTGCAGAGTATATTCAGTTTATCTGCACAGACAGGTCTTCTTGAGGGGCAAAGAAACAGGTGCTATGAACCCTAGAAATGAGGCAGGGGTTGGGTATTTGCTACCCGATATATATACAAATATATAAAGAAAGAAAAGGGTTCATATAGTCCTGAGATTGGGGAGTGGCCACATCCCTGGTAGTTTGAATAAAAAGAAAAAGATTACCCCCAGACGGGACTTTTAAGGCCAGACTCCAATAAGTATGTAAAATTTATTTTATTAGGTGTTATCACCAAAATTGGATAGACATTGATTTACAGAATAATTCTGGATGTTGAATTACAGAAATCTTCTGGAACAGTCAGCAAATATATAATAAGAATAAAAAACACATATAAGGAATAGTGATAGAGTGACACCTGGGGCACACGTCCCATGTGTGGACCCAGGAAAAATAAGAAACAAAAAAATAGAAAAATAGTCTATTTCACTCTAGTACGAACCATTTATCATGATGTACTAAATGTCTGACTTTTGCTGAATCTAACCAATGTTGTGCTCTTTGATTACATAGATATAAATGTGGATAAGGATATTTTCATATATACTGATCCATCAGGATACTTCCTGCACTGATCCATTATTACAACTACTACTTAGTTGATCTACCTCGATAAACCCGAAAAATGCAATCTTTCTTACTTGCATAATTTTCTTTTTTTTAAAACATACTCTATGATCAACAGACCCTTTTTTTGCTACTTTTTAATTGTGGCTATGATTTGGGTGCTGTGGCTCCTCCTGTTTACCCTGCACCCCGATTTCCTCTGCTTCTTTTTCTGTCTATCCACCACTCTTCTTTCTTTTCTTTTCTTTCTTGCTTATTTCTCTCTTTTTCCATACATTTCCTATCTATTTTTTACTTTTTATTTCTATTATCACCTCTACATACTTCTTCTTTCCTTTTTCCTTTTCTTCTTCTTCTTCTTTTTTATTATATTTTTTTCTATTTTATATTTATATTTATTTTTATTTTACTATTTTTATTTTTCACCTATTACATTTGAATTTTCATCTTACCCCTGTCTGCTTACATCTAACTCCCCACCCCCGTTGTAAAAGGGGTGCCATGAGCTCTTTCTACCACTTGGCATCTTTGTGCACCATGATTAGGGTGGACACTCTGTCCACGCGAGTACCTATGCAATACGCTGGGCGTGACGCCTCCAACAGGGGGATGTGGCCACACTCGTCAGAGGGCTTCCCTGCTTCTTGCGATGTGACGCGGCTACGCCGGGTCACGGGGCTTTGTTTTCAGCGCCATCGCCATGGTGACGCGTCCGGGCTCGCCAAAGGGTTTCCCCGTTGTTTGTGGTGTGACGCGAGGCGCAGGGTCACGTGGCCCGTGACGCCAGCGTCATCACCATAACAACAAGAGAATGCCGATACGAAGGCACTGCTCCCCATCCAGGGGCGTATTGCCGCGCCCACTAGCTTTGTCCCGCCCCCCTAGCATAATGAATGCACACAGCTGATGGCCATCCTATCTGATCCAAGCCCCTGGGAGGTGCCGAGTTACACGACCCTCCCAGGTCCATGTCCACCCTACAAATAGAGCTACTCTATTACCAGTTCCCTCAGCACCCTGTGAGCTGAAGGGAGTAACGCTGACATTTCAATACCTCAAGTACGGTGAGTGTCATTTTCACCTCACATCTATAGGATATTTTTTGCAACTAGCCTGACTTTACTTTAGCATGTTTTTTTCATCCACTATGCATACCTCATCTTCAACCTATATATGTCTGCTCTCCAGGCACTTGGCACCAGGTTCCTCTTCATACACCCAGTTCAGGATTCCCCCGAGCAACGATAAGAGGACTGTCCGCATTGGACTCAGTGAACCCCCTGACCTGCTGCACTTTTGCCTTAATAAACCCCATACTTGGGTAATTATTATTTTTCTATTATGAATATGAGCAGCATGACCAGGCACCTATGCACTAAATCAGTTATCATGCTTTTCTTTTTCTTTCTCTTTTTCCTTTTTCTTTTTCGTTTTTCCTTTCCTTTTTTCCCCCTCTTGCTTTCTTTTCTTTCTTTTTTCTTTTCCTTCTTTTCCCCTTTCTTTTTCTTCTTCTTTCTCTTTTTTCTTTTTTCTTTTTTCTTCTTCTTTTCCTCTTATTCTTCTTCTTTTTCTTTCTCTCTTCTGTCTGTTTCTTGCATCCTTAAACTCTAATAGGACACCGTGGGTTTGGGGTAAGTCGGAGCCATCCCTCCCCTTTCTTTTCTTATTCATGGGACCCCATAAGTCGGTTCTGGAGATACCTTAGACTGAAACCTTGAGGGTCAACTTCCAAAACCTGTGCTCACCACAAACGGTATGTTGATCATACACATCATATTAGAGGCATCTCTAACAATAGTTGTAAAATAATGGATCTATATATACCTGATGATATGACATAATATAATGATGTGTGTTTTGCCTTTAGAGAGAAAAAAAGTTTGTAACCATACACTCCTGTGGCCCCTGATGAAGGTCTGTTGTTCTACCAATAGACCAGAAACGCGTCGGGCTTTTCTCCACTGCTCTCTACAGAGTGTTTTTTAATTCTATTTGTATTGTATTGTCACAAGGTTTTATTTTATGACTATTTTTCTATTTTTTTGTTTCTTATTTTTCCTGGGTCCACACATGGGACGTGTGCCCCAGGTGTCACTCTATCACTATTCCTTATATGTGTTTTTTATTCTTATTATATATTTGCTGACTGTTCCAGAAGATTTCTGTAATTCAACATCCAGAATTATTCTGTAAATCAATGTCTATCCAATTTTGGTGATAACACCTAATAAAATAAATTTTACATACTTATTGGAGTCTGGCCTTAAAAGTCCCGTCTGGGGGTAATCTTTTTCTTTTTGTTCTAACTTGAATGCAGCGGCGTATAATTGTGTGTAATATTACGTTGGCCGCTAGGGGCGCTTCCGTTGTTTTCGACGTAGAATATGCAAATTACATAGTTACGTCGATTAACGAACGTACGTGCGCCCGGCGGTAGTTTTTTACGTTGTTTGCGTAAGGCTTTTTCGGCGTAACATTGCTCCTGCTATTAGGTGGGGCAGCCAATGTTAAGTATGGACGTCGTTTCCGCTTCGAAATTTGAATTTATTACGTCGTTTGCGTAAGTAGTTCGCGAATAGGGCTGGACGTAATTTACATTCACGTCGAAAGCAATGACGATTTGCGTCGGAATTTCGAGCATGCGCACTGGGATTTTTTCACGAAGGGCGCATGCGCCGTTCGTAAAAAAAGTAAAATACGCGGGGGCAACCTAATTTAAGTAAAACACGCCCCCCTCTACATCATTTGGATGACGCGCGATTACGCCGGCCCCATTTACGCTACGCCGCTGTAAGTTAGGAGGCAAGTGCTTTGTGAATACAGCACTTGCCTCTCAAACTTACGGCGGCGCAGCGTAAATATGATACGCTGCGCCGCCGTAAGAAGGGGCGCAGCTACCTGAATCTAGCCCACTGTCTGCACCAGGGTCTCTCTCTGAATGCCAAAAGAAACTTTGATCTTAAAGTGGATGTAAATTAGTGTATTGCCTTTTGTACCACCACCCCCTCCCTTTAGAATGTAAGCTCTACGAGCAGAGCCTTCCTGTACCTTCTGTATTGAACTGTACTGTAATTGAGCTGTTCCCCTTATGCGCTGTGAAAACGGTTGGCGCTATATAAATAGTGTATAATAATAATAATGTAAACCCTCCATACACGCAGTAAAGTGAACAGCCTCAGATGATACACTGAGATGAACCAATTCTCCCTAAATAGGTTTTCCAGGAAAAAATGTTGGTTTTGGGATATACTCGCTGTATAAGACTACCCCCTTCCTACTAGTCTTTCTGGAATCTGAGGAGTAGCCAGAACAACCGCTGACAGAAACAGGCTTTACATCTTACATTACATTACATGCCCCCACTGTGCCATCACTTGCCCCCACTGTGCCATCACTTGCCCCCACTGTGCCATCACTTGCCCCCACTGTGCCATCACTTGCCCCCCACTGTGCCATCACTTTCCCCCCACTGTGCCATCACTCACTTTTTGCCTTTTGAGTCTGGTTTCCAGGCCGATGACAGTCTCCGTCATGCTGCGAGCGTCCATGATTTAAAAGCCGCGCCTTCTCCCCAGATTGTTCCGTGATAGGCAGAACACAAATTTTCCCAGCAGGGCCTCTGTTCAGTGTTCCGCCTATCACGGACGTCCTCTCGTCCGAGGATGACAAGGCATCCGTGATAGGAGGAACACAGAACAGAGGCGCTGCTGGGAAAATTTGTGTTCCGCCTATCACGGAACAATCTGAGGGGGAGGCGCGGCTTTTAAATCATGGACGCTCGCAGCAGCTGGAGACTGTCCTCGGCGTATAAGACGACCCCTGACTTTGGATGCATTTTTTTGCATCCAAAAAGTCGTCTTATACGCCAGAAAATACGGTATATCTTTCCACTGGAAAGATATATGTGTTATATAAGAGAAACTTCAGTGTCACTTTGTATTGGAAATTACTCAGACCAGGCATACCATGCCCATATAAATATAGCCTAGAGAATGTACATATTTTCATATTGCATGAGTGACATTAAAATGATGCCCCCCCTAAAAAAAGTTGTGCCGACGCCCGTGGGTGGGAGTAAACAATTCCTTAGGTGGTCAGTGGGAGTAAAAAAAAATTACATCATTGGTGTTAGATGGAGGAATAGTGCCCCATCTTTGGTGTCAGTGGAAGGACTAGTGCCTCGGATCAATGAAAGAAATAGTGCCCCAAGGACAGGATAAAGGCAAGCAAAAGGCCACAGTTTGGAGACCCCTGTTCTAAAGCAAACACACCTTTGAACACTGATACTGACTAGTGTTCCAATGTTTCTTTTCTCTTTTAGTTTCTCTGTCTCACTCAGCTAATGTGACCCCAGTGCTGACGGAGAGGAGCAGGAGAGGAGCAAACAAGGATGATGTCATTGGTTGTTAGGATGCTGGCGGCTTGAAGGTTGAAGTGGTGCACAATGAATACATGTGGTTTTGTGTAACTAAAAGGCAGGCTTCATCCACCCGCTGACTTGTATATTGTTTTTGGGCAATTTTTAGGCATTTTACCAAGGCACCCCTAAATAAATCTGAAGGCATCCTATTTGACAAATGCTGCTTTAGATGTATCAGGTAGTTTTAGGACCCACCTAAACAGCCCTTTAGTTTTATATGCAATCTAATAAGCCCTTGCACCATATATGTTTTGGTATCTCTAATGCTAGCCATGTACACATCAACTTTTCATGCTGTCTGTACATACACATCAGTCCCTACCCTCAAGTAGCAGTAGTAGTAGTAGTAGTAGTAGTAGTACAGTCTAAGGTCCCTAACTTACATTCATTCACATACTGGGGCCAATTTAGACAGGAGCCAAATAACCTACCAGCATGTCTTTGGACTGTGGGAGGAAACTGGAAAAACCAAAGGAAACCAACGAAAACACATGGAGAACATGCAATCTCCATGCAGGTAGTGCCCTGATAAATAATAATAATAATAACAAAACAAAAATGGTTAATTTGCCTACATCAATTCATTCAGCCTCAGTATAAATCATTTAAAAAGAAAGCAAACATTTATTTTGGAATCAATCAGTTGCTCTGTATGTCATGTGCTCGGTGGGAAAACAATTTCCCAGCCCATCCAATCGATTTGATCTTGCATTCCATTCTGCAGAATCAGTTTACATCATAGAACTGGTAGTGAAAATAACAATTGCTAGATTCAATCAGAATGTCAAATTCATTGTTCTATACAAAAATCTGATTAATACACATTATAATATCAAAAGTATTGGAACGCCTGCCTTTACACGCACATAAACCTTAAAGGCATCCCAGTCTTAGTCTGTAGGGTTGAATATTGAGTTGGCCCACCCTTTGCAGCTATAACAGCTTTCTTCTGGGAAGGCTGTCCACAAAGTTTAGGAGTGTGTCTATGGGAATGTTTGACTATTCTTCCAGAAGCGCAATTGTGAGGTCAGGCTCACAGTCTCTGCTCTAATTCATCTCAAAAGTGTTACTCGGTTCTCATGGCTCCCTGAGCAGAGAGATGGTGATTGTGAGCCACTGCTGTCTGCCCCCACCCACTTACTGGAACACTGTGGAGGAGGCGGGAGCGGCCGGCCGGCCGGCTCAGGCTCTCAGTGGCTTATGTGGGCAGATCCCGACCATATGGTCGCAATCTTGCCCAAGCCTGGACCGGCTGTGCGATGTCAGCCTCCAGCGAGCTTCAGCCCACTGTCTGCTCAAAGCAGGTCACAGGAGAGCAGTAACGGAATGTCCAGACTGTTGATTGATGTTTTCAATGCTTTATTTCTGGCCCAACACGACCAACAGTCAACTTTAGGTAGATAGGACAGATTGGTGAAAGAAAGAATAAACCTTGCAGATACAGGCAATGGATGAACAGAAGCAGTCCAGCCTCTGGTAGTAACTCTTTCCTCATCGCCACTTCAGCCGAAGTGGGTAAAGTGCCCCTGGACAGGTCCCTCTCACAGGCCTGGCAGCCAGAGCGTCACTTAGCTCTCCTGGGAAGGAACAAGTCTCTGCCGCAGACTTGGCTCTAATAGAATTAAGATTTCTGGATGAGACCTCTGCCACAGGCCTAGTGCTTCAAAAGTTAGATAGTGGAACGAATCCTCCCAGTGTGTAATTTGGGGCCACCGACTGACAGTTTGCTGCATACAACCTGTCAGTGTCCGGTACCCAGATCCCCGATGGTTCGTTCAAGCCCTGTTAGATCACCTGCCTCTGGGCTTCCCTCAGACCGATCCCCCACCGAACAGCACAACTCGCTTGGGGTCTTCTCAATAGAGATGGGGAACCCAGTAAGTCACTGGGGCCCCTTAGCAGCATCAGTTGCTCCAGGCCATGAGGGCCCAGAGTCAGGAACTGGTAGGCCATATCGCTGGGGCCCGTGATGTGCGCACACCCTAAAGGTGGGTGCCGCACCTGGAACCAGGAACTCGCAAAGAATGCCTAGCAATGGCCCCCGCCACATAAATACCCCTCCCCAGCATGCTCAGCGAGGGAAAACTCCTCTAATTGGCTGCTGGGGAAAAGCGGCTCCGCCCGGACCCCTCTGGCGCCACCTGCCATCCAGAGATGGAAATGCATCTCTGGAGAACAGAATGACCCAGAGGATAGTTCGGGGCTGGCGACAGCCAAATTTAAATAAATCAAACACAGATGAGAGCAAGTAAGTCTCTCATCCTACTAGATTTAACAATACATACACAATCCTATAACCTATACCTATTTTTATTCTAATATCAAATCAAAGACATTGGTGATCGAATCCGAATTCTACACGAACAGTTTGAAAAAATTCACTACTGGAAAATCCCAGTAATTTTCCAAACTTGAGGAGTTGCATAGAAGTGAACGGCTGTACATGCTTGTACTCAGATACATGCTGATGCTTTTGTGCATCAGCGTAAGCATGCGAATGAACATATGATGAATTTCCTCCAAATCTGTTCTTGTGCATGAGGCCTAAGTGAAGTCCAGTAAGCCATTTATAATTAAAACTTCCTACTTAACTATTGTGTTTGTGATTATAAAATAATCTGTATAAAAATAAGAGAATGGAATAAATGACAGCAAGCCACAAATCTTTCTCTGGAATACAGTATTCTGTAGTGTAATGATGATATTAAAAATCCTGCCTTAGATAGACATGTGATTCAGCACAGAGTAAGCCAAATGACAACAGGGACCACTCTTCTTACTCCAAGTTATAGTGAATCACATTCAGGCATATGTCCAATGCGTTTCCGTTCACACCCTGCTTTTATCTGCAACTTAAGTGATTCTGATGGAAACTAATGAGATTTTATGTCAGTGTTATTTGAGGTGAAGAATATTTGAAGATGTCAGAGGTTCCTTGTTTTATGTTCTCACCTAATCATAACCTTATGATTTACATCAATAAATTAAATGTCTGCCTATAAATTACTTCATTAAGGAAAAAAAAAACAGGAAAACTGACATCAGCATTCATCTTTTACAGGTTTCAGTTAAATTACTATGCAGCCAAAAGTTTACATTTTAGTTTTTAATGTGGAAGGGTTTTAAAACCCTGTCGTGGAGTTTAGGGTATCATTAGAGGGCATTCACAAGATTGTTTTTTTTTTTTCAATAAAATAGGTCTGTGTTTCTGTGTCAGATTTTCTCTTAATATATTTCCGGTAAAACGTTTTTTGGCGGGAACATAACGTGAGGGGTAATCTCTGTAGTGGAGCATCAGATAGCAACAAAATCCAACAGGGGGTCCAACACCCAAGACTAAAAAATAGCTTACAGTTCCTAAAAAATAGAGTACTTTCTATGGTTTACTTTTAAATTTAAAAAGCAAGATCATTTGAGATTAGAATCAGGTTATGAAGTAGTATTTTATTGATGTTCTGTCACAGTAACTACATCTTACTATGTATTTCCTACCTCCAAGAATCATGAATCAATGAATTTTATATCTTGCTAACCAACAGCATGTTCATCATGTTTTTCAGACATTGGTCTATATATATTTTTATTGTATATCATTACAACAAGTTGGACACAGCAATGCATATGATGTTACACCATAGGTTTATTTAAGCTTCATGCTATGTAATTTATGATTTACCAATCATGCCTATTATTATTTGTACAGTACCCATTGTTATACATGCTTATTGCTTGGTATGCTTTGCTGTATCCATTAAATGTCTTTGTAAATTCATTAATTGATTCATTTTCCGGTGGTGTGTTTCATTTTAAAGTCCCACAATTCCCGCTTCCCGCCTTCCCGGTTATCCCCGCCCTTTCCTCTTTTTCCCTTCCCCATATATGCTATCCTTTTTACATTAAATAGGGTTAGAGGTCATGGCATAGCTTACCAGCTGCCGTCTCACTCATAGTCCCAAGATTATTTTGTTATCCAGGTTTATATACATCCTCCCCTTTCCCTCCTAGTGTCCCTTCTCCCTTCCTTGTTACATCAAACTACCAGGGATGGAGTCATTGGCTTATTTATAGCCACTGCCTCACTGAAAGTCCCAAAACATACCAAACCTCCAATACAGGTTATGAAGTAGTTACAAGAACTGCAGATACAGTGCATCCGGAAATTATTCACAACGCTTCACCATTTCCATTATGTTTGTTTTTTATGTTACAGCCTTATTCCAAAATTGAATAAATTCATTATTTTCCTCAAAATTCTACAAACAATACCCCATAATGACAATGTGAAAGAAATTTGTTTGAAATCTTTGCAAATTTATTAAAAAACTAAAAAAAATTACAGAATTATTCACAGCCTTTGCCATGACACTCAAAATTGAGCTTAGGTGCATCCTGTTTCCACTGATAATCTCTGAGATGTTTATTGGAGTCCACTTGTGGTAAATTTAGTTGATTGGACATGATTTGGAAAGGCACAAACCTGTCTATAAGGTGCCACAATTAACATTGCATGTCAGAGCACAAACCAAGCCATGAAGTTCAAGGAATGTTTTTAGACCTCAGAGACAGTATTGTATCGAGGCACAGATCTGAAGAGGGGTACTGAAACATTTCGGCAGCATTGAAAGTCCCAATAAGCACAGTGGCCTCCATCATCCATAAATGGAAGAGGTTTGGAACCACCAGGACTCTTCCTAGAGTGGACCGCCCGGGAAAACTGAGCGATCGGGGGAGAAGAGCCTTAGTCAGGGAGGTGACCAAGAACCCAATGATCACTGTGACAGAGCTCCAGCGTTTCTCTGTGGAGAGAGGAGAACCTTCCAGAAGAACAACCATCTCTGCAGCACTCCACCAATCAGGTCTTTATGGTAGAGTGGCCAGACGGAAGCCACTCCTCAGTAAAAGGCATGAGCCTGCCTGGAGTTTGCCAAAAGGCACCTGAAGGACTCTCAGACCATGAGAAACAAAATTCTCTGGTCTGATTGAACTCTTTGGCCTGAATGGCAAGCGTCATGTCTGGAGGAAACCGGGCACCACTCATTACCTGGCCAATACCATCCCTACAGTGAAGCAGGTGGTGGCAGCATCATGCTGTTGGGATATTTTTCAGCGGCAGGAACTGGGAGACTAGTCAGAATCAAGGTAAAGATAAATACAGCAATGTACAGGGACATCTTCGATGAAAACCTGCTCTGGAGTGGCTATGGGACAACTCTGTGAATGTCCTTGAGTGGCCCAGCCAGAGCCTAGACTTGAACACGATTGAACATCTCTAGAGAGATCTGAAAATGGCTGTGCACAGATGTTCCCCATCCAACCTGATGGGGCTTAAGAGGTACTGCAAACAAGAAACTGCCCAAAAATAGGTGTGCCATACTCAAATAGATTTAAGGCTGTAATTGGTGCCAAAGGGGCTTCAACAAAGTATTTCGGAAAGGCTGTGAATACTTATGAACATGAGATTTTCGTTTTTTTTTTTTTTTTTAAATTGCAAAGATTTCAAACAATCTTTTTTCATGTTGTCATTATGGGGTATTGTTTGTAGAATTTTGAGGAAAATAATGAATTTAATCCATTTTGGAATAAGGCTGTAACATAACAAAATGTGAAAAAGTGAAGCGATGTGAATACTTTCCGGATGCACTGTAGCTTTGGTCCATTGCAGACAAAGAAAATGTTTTTGTCCAATGGGCCGTAGCTCTCAATATTACAGGACTATCATGAATCATATTGCATCTATGTATAAAATATAGGGCTGTTACTGATCAAAATTTTTGTGCTCGATTAATCGATTTTTTTTAATCGATTAATCGACTAATTTCGATTAATTATAATGCACATACAGATCCAACTACTTTTAGCTGATATCCTTGCAGGCTGATTGCTAGTGCAGCTACCAACCACTTAGAAAAATGGATAGCAGGATACAAAAAACACACAAAGGCAGCGCTCAATGGGAATAACATTAAAACTTTTATAGTCTTCAAGTAGGTAACAAAATAAACATTGCACTGGAGATAAAATCGATGTAGCTACATAAACTGAAAAAATGGTGCGAGTAATTCCAAACGGTAGCAAAAGCAGTCATAAAAACATGTAGCTAAGTATGAATACTGGTATAAAAATGTGTACAACGATGCCACTGCTGAATCCAGATGAGGAGAGGTTAACATCAGTCTGTCTGCATCTATCACAACTCCCAGTGGATAGTTGAAGAATCCGAGGTTGATAGTAAGATGCCGCCGGCATGCAGATATGAAGGCACAGCAAAGGAGCCCTTCAGATGGACACGGCAAGACCCGCCGTTGTCCGTGACGTCACTGGATCTCCGACGAAACTCCCTGAGGGCCCGGAAGCCGGCGGAGAGGTGAGTACCAATCAAAATAATTTTGATCGATCAAAAAAAAATTGATTGATCAAAAAAATTAAAGATTAATCGATGACCAATAAAATCAAAAACAATGGAATGTCTGTTGCAATAGAGCTAGTAATAATATGCCAATATGACTTATGTGACATTTAATATAACACATTTGACACAATTTACAATGACCCAAAGATGGAAGCCACCTTACATCACAAGAAATGTATCTGGAAATGTTTAACCACTTGACCACTGGGCACTTAAACCCCCTTCCTAACCAGACCAATTTTCAGCTTTCGGTGCTCTCACAATTTGAATGACAATTACTCAGTCATACTGTACAACATTGTACCCATTTGAAATTTTTGTCCCTTTTTTCACACAAATAGAGCTTTCTTTTGGTGGTATTTGATCACTTCTGGGTTTTTTATTTTTTGCGCTATAAAAGAAAAACGACAGAAAATTCTGTAAAAAAAAAAAAAAAACTTGTTTCTGTCATATTAGCAGGTTATTTCTCACACACAGCATATGCATACCACAAATTACACCCCAAAACACATTCTGCTATTCCTCCCGAGTATGGCGATACCACATGTGTGAGACTTTTACACAGCGTGGCCACATAGAGAGGCCCAACATGCAGGGAGCACCTTCAGGCATTCTGGAGCACCCAGGCCAATTCTGACATTTCTCTCCTACATGGAAAACTCATCATTTATTTGCTAGAAAATTACATAGAAACCCAAAACATTATATATGCTTCTTTAGCAAAGACCATAGAGAATACAATGGCGGCCGTTACAACTTTTTATCTCGCATGGTGTTTTCGCAGAAATTTTTTGAACGCGTGTTTTTAAAAAAAAACAGTTTTGTGCTTAAAAAAAAACAAAACAGTAAAGTTAGCCCAATTTTTTTTCATAATGTGAAAGATGAAGTTACGCCGAGTAAATAGATACCCAACATGTCACCCTTCAAAATTGCGCACACTCGTGGAATGGCGCCAAACTTCGCTACTTAAAAATCCCCATAGGCGACGCTTTAATTACTTTTACTGGTTACATGTTTTGAGTTACGGAGGAGGTCTAGGGCCAAAATGATTGCTCTCGCGCTAACGTTCGCAGAGACACCTCACATGTGTAGCTTGAACACCGTTTTCATATGTGGGTGGGAATTACGTATGCGTTCGCTTCTGCATGCGAGCTCACGGGGACAGGGGCGCTTTAAAAAAATAAATAAAAATTATTGTTCATTTTACTTTATTTACTTGATTTTGACACATTTTTCCCCAAAAATATTTTTTTTTATCACTTTTATTCCTATTATAAGGAATGTAAACATCCCTTGTAATAGGAATATAGCATGACAGGTCCTCTTTACAGTGAGATATGAGGTCAATAAGACCCCACATCTCACCTCTAGGCTGGGAAGACTGAAAAAAAATATATCCTGGCTTCGATCGTAGCGGTGAGTCTGTAAAAGCACCGGAGGGTGGCAGGAGGGGTACGTATTGCAGAGTATTGGGGTATTGCGGAGTATTTGGGTATTGCAGAGTATTGGGGTATTGCAGAGTATTGGGGGCATTGCAGAGTATTGGGGGTATTGCAGAGTATTGGGGGTATTGCAGAGTATTGGTGGTATTGCAGAGTATTGGGGTATTGCAGAGTATTGGGGTATTGCAGAGTATTTGGGTATTGCAGAGTATCGCGCAGGGTATTGCAGGGTATTGGGGTATTGCAGAGTATCACGCAGGGTATTGGGGTATTGCAGAGTATTGGGGTATTGCAGAGTATTGCGCAGGGTATTGCAGAGTATTGGGGTATTGCAGAGTATTGCGCAGGGTATTGCAGAGTATTGGGGTATTGCAGGGTATTGCAGAGTATTGGGGTATTGCAGAGTATTGCGCAGGGTATTGCAGAGTATTGAGGTATTGCAGAGTATTGGGGTATTGCAGAGTATCGCGCAGGGTATTGGGGTATTGCAGAGTATCGTGCAGTGTATTGGGGTATTGCAGAGTATTGGGGTATTGCAGAGTATTGCGCAGGGTATTGCAGAGTATTGGAGTATTGCAGAGTATTGCGCAGGGTATTGCAGGGTATTGGGGTATTGCAGAGTATCGAGGTATTGCAGAGTATTGGGGTATTGCAGAGTATTGCTGGGATGGATGGCTGGATCTGTGACTGCAGTTGTCACAGATCCAGCCACAGTGCTGCTGCTGACACCCGCTCCCCCCCCCTCCTCTCCTCTCACGCTGTACCGAACGGTACAGAGAGGAGAGGGAGGAACCGCCGTCATCAAATGATGCCGGTTTGTTTACAAGTGATCGCTCCGTCATTTGACGGAGCGATCACGTGGTAAACGGCCGCTATCAGCGGCAATTTACCGTGATCCGTGATGCGCCGGGTCTTCTAGACCCGGCGAGCACGGACACTTCAGTGAGCGCGCCCCAGGGGACGCGCAAACGCGGAAGTGCACGAGGACGTCCCAGGGACGTCGTGTCACAGTAACTCGACCGCGCTGTAGCAGTATTTTTGCTATAGCGCGGTCGGCAAGTGGTTAACCTCCATGTTCACAGGTAAGCTAGGTAGAACTGATTTTATGCTCTGTAAACAAAGATTAAACTACATGACTCCAAACATCCCTCATAATAACTCAGTCACAAGATGTTGGTGCTCAAGAAAATGTCATGATTTCCAGGTGATATTAGCTAATTCCGGGAAGGGCTATCATATAGCAGTTCTGATAATAAGAACTAATTGCATCTGAAATAGTCATAGTACACAGTTTCTCCCAAAACGTTAGGAAATAATTATGTTGTAGTGTAGAACAGTGCTGCACTATTTACAATAAATTATCTTTTTTTAATAGCATGAGCTTTGGAAATCCCTAAATATAACTACTGTAATAAGGAGGCCAGGCTGTTGTTGAACTATGGCAAGCTCAGCCATGTTTTATTACTTCCATATCAGTATGTAGTATAAATGTACATGTGTTGCCTGCAGAGACAGTGCCACCCACGCTGTCAATGGCATTATGCCATTGGCGGCATGGGTGGCACTGTCTGCAGCACAATATGGCATTAGTGGCATGGGTGGCACTGTCTCTGCAGTACATTACGGCACTGGCGGCATGTGTGGCACTGTCTGCAGCACAATATGGCACTGGCGGCATGGGTGGCACTGTCTGCAGCACAATATGGCACTGGCGGCATGGGTGGCACTGCCTGCAGCACAATATGGCATTAGTGGCATGGGTGGCACTGTCTCTGCAGCGCATTACGGCACTGGCGGCATGGGTGGCACTGTCTGCAGCACAATATGGCACTGGCAGCATGGGTGGCACTGTCTGCAGCACAATATGGCACTGGCAGCATGGGTGGCACTGTCTGCAGCACATTATGGCACTGGCGGCATGTGTGGCACTGTCTACAGCACGATATGGCATTGGCGGCATGGGTGGCACTGTCTGCAGCACAATATGGCATTGGCGGCATGGGTGGCACTGTCTGCAGCACAATATGGCATTAGTGGCATGGGTGGCACTTTCTGCAGCACAATATGGCACTGGCAGCATGGGTGGCACTGTCTGCAGCACAAAATGGCATTGGTGGCATGGATGGCACTGTGTGCAGCACAATATGACATTGGCGGCATGGGTGGCACTGTCTGCAGGTAGCACATGCGTTATGGCCCATAACGCATGTGCTACCTGCAGACAGTGCCACTCATGCCACCAATGCCATAATGTATAGATGCTAGCTGCTGCAGTAGTAGTAGTAGTAGTAGTAGGTCGGTGGATGGAGTGTCTGGATAATGATGTTCAGTCAGGGCTGTGGAGGTTTTTTTTTTTCCCTACATTAATTATTTCTCTGTGAAGGTTGCCCGGGCCCCCTGCTGGCTGGGCCCGGTACAACAGGGCCAGTTGTACTGGCCTATCAGCGGCCCTGGGTGGACCAGTGTACCTTGCTCCAATAAGGACCATTGCACCCCTGTGGAGAGTTTAGGGATTGAGGTCCTTAAGAAGAGGACCGGAATACCCCTGTGCATAATTGTGTGTTTAGTCTTGCACTAAGCACTTTTTTGTTTATGTGAGTTTGATCTTTAACCACTCTGGTGGTATTCCCGAGTCTGGCTCAGGGTGGAAATCCAGTACCATAAGTGGTATCCCCGAGCTATACTCGGGATTGCATTGCAGTATACATGCGAAGATTACTTACCTTGTCCCCTGGATCCTGCGATGTCTCCTTGTTGTGTGATCGAGCTGTGTCCTTGCTCGATTCACACAGTGCCCGTGTGCTGCCAAGCTCCGCTCCCTGCGACGTTACAACGCACGGGGGCGGAGATCGGCGCTAAATTCAAAAAAATAAAAACACAGTACACATACAGTATACTGTAATCTTACAGATTACAGTACTGTATAAAATAAATACACATCCCCTTTGTCCCTAGTGGTCTGCCCAGTGACCTGCATGCACTTTTATATAATAAAAACTGTTCTTTTTGCCTGAAAACTGTAGATTGTCCATAGCAACCAAAAAGTGTCCCTGTATGTCCAAAGTGGTTTTAGACCAGCTAGAAAACAGCGATAATAAATTAGAAACACTTTCAGAATTGAGCGATAGTGATTTGTGGGGAAATTTGTCATCAAACACTGAAAAACATTTTTTTTATTGTTATTATATTATTATTTGTTATAATTATTTATAGTTATTAATTATATTATAATTTATGATTTTGTGTTTCAAACTTTATCATACCCGGGATGTCTACTAGACTCTTGTTTGGACAGATTTAAGTGAGTTATTCCTAGGAATTGCAGGCCTACAATATAAAACGCCAAATTTCCATGAAAAATAATGGTACCGCTTTCAGCACCGAAAATATGAAAGAATCATACTGCCAGGGAGGTTAAAGCATGCACTGAGAAAAGAATGTTTACTTGCCACAATGAATAAGGTAAAGCTGTTTCATATAAATTGTTCAATCATGTACGATTAAATAAATACCCATTATTTTGGATGCACATACTGTAAGTGGATAATTACAATAAACATAGCATCACCTTATTCAGTAAGCTAAATGAACATTTAATTTGAATAAGTGACACAATCTAGAGCAGAGCTGTGGCAGGGACCTATCAGACCACACCCACTATAGACTGTCTGCAGAAAACTACTGGAGGGTGCAGATAAAAGACCAGTCACCCTGCACAAGGAGAAAGAACAGAAGTGACTGGTCTTTATTACAGGAAGCTTGGGCACAGAGGCAAAGATTCACACTGGATTACCGCACAGATCTAGAAACAATACACAAAGCACACCAAGTAAATATATACATGGCTCTTGTATTTTTCCCTGAGTTCAGCTTTAAAAGTGCAAGCTTAGGAGCTTGCAATTCTTTACTGTCTAGTAGTGAATCACTTTCCTGGAACAAGTATGCAGTCACTAAAGTCTGAAAAGTGTTAACTCCCATCCTGCATACTTGTTCCAGATCAGTGACTCACTGGATTATGATGCCAGGATCAGGTTGGCAGTCCCAACAGTGTGACAGTGTGACTCTCGTATTTCTGACCTCACAGGTTCAACCAAGCCTTAGTTTGCTATGTGGCCACATGACCTACTTAGCTATGTGGGCAATAGAAAAAATCATGATAATTAGAGGCATAAAATATAAGTGTGCTACTGTTCTTGAAACGTTTGCAGTTTTTCTAAAGCGTATAACAGAGTTGTACACTGTGGCTGTTTTAAGGCATTCTTTTAGCATGTCTAGTATAAAATCCCTTGGCCTTACAGAGCAATAGAGAGATTATACATATAAAAAAGGCTTGGATTTCTTGAAAGCTTTGCGATTAACAAGACTAACACAGTTAAGTTCAGACCTTTGCTCTAATTATGGATCTTGAAAGTCCACTTCATGAGTTTTCACTTTCGAAAGCTACGTGACTTGGAAGATCTTCTACAGGCTGTGATAAGAGCCAATTACATCAGCAATCATCTGTTCCTAAGTGCACTTTACACAGAAGATCATGACAGATAATAACATTAAAAAGACTCTTTATCTGGATTAATCAGTGCTTTACTCCGCCTTTTCCTAATTATTCAATTATCAAGTGGAAATGGCTACAACAAATGGGCATGTAGCGGAGCCAACAAATATCATGTGTGAAGAACCTTTTTTGATATCAAATTACAAGATGTAATTATGTTTCAGAGTCGTAGTCACAGTTCCAGAAATAAAATAACAGAAAGGTTTGTACAATTAAATAGAAGAGCAAACAGGCTCCCTGCACTTGGTCTCTGGGCCAGCGGCCAAACAGCAAACGTCAGTCATTTCATCGCAGTCACCGTAATGGTGGTTAATGACGATTAAGTAGCTTCATGAAAAATGTAAACAAATAAATGTCATAATAACATTTATAGGCCATGAAAATGATGAATGGAAAAATAAATGGTGCAGATCAAATGCCCCTGTTGTAAAACATAGCAAGGAGTCAGTGTGGTAGTTACATGAATAATTAATACTGTGATATTTGCTTATTATCCTTGTATGTTTTTACTTACAAGAATAGCCACAACTCTTTAAAAGAAGGATGTAGTCAGAGCAATATAAAGGTTGCAATGGCTGACCTCCTTCTTAAAGTGTATGTAAACTCCAACAATGAACTGCTCTTTTTCTCTCCTGTACTGCAAACATTTTGTTTTATATATTTTTTTATAGGTGCAAAAAATATCTGTTGATCTTATCAGAAATCTGAAGCGGTCTGGTGTTCTCTGCCTGTGTTAAATCAAAGAGATGATTTAGTCCTCATTATGCTTATCTAAGTACTACAAGTCAATAAATCCCTATGCTGTGGATAAGAAGACAGTGGGAGTGGTTGATTTAATAAAAGACAACTAGCTGACGCCACTTAGTCCACAAAGTTGCTGTATGTTGTCAACCCATAATAGAAAATTAAGAGCTGGATGCATTTTTGGCAGATCAACATGTATTTATCTATACTTTTAAAACATAGGCAATATGTGTTTTTCTTATTTTACCTTGACAGGTTAACTTTGATGGAGGCGACCAAGGGTTAGTTCCCCAGCTTTCCTTAACTTTCCATGCAAAGAAAAATTCCCAGTAGGTCAAGGTATGGATGAGCTTGTGACTTCCTCCCCTTCCAGCCACATAACATTGCTTATCTTGAGTATAGCAGGCAAATTTCTCTGCCCCAGCTGCTGCAATGAAGAAAAAAATACATGCCATGCACATGCCCAGTATCTAAATTCCAGCTTGTGCAAATTGCTGGCTTTACAAATCCTGCCTTTCCGTCCGGTGGATTCTGCCCCCTTCCGTGAATTTGCAGCATGTGCTGTACCACATTGGCAGGTTCTCAGTCACTATTTCTTTGCACGTAAGGCCATTTCAACTCTATACCATCACATGGAAGGCAATGTTAAGGCACCACTGGGCAAGGCAGTCAGTGGTAAGGTCCACGTTACCGCTGACACGTGGTCCAGCAAGCATGGTCAGGATGCTATATTTCATTCACACGCACACTGGCTAACTCTGTTTGCATCTAGGAAAGATGCAGGATGGGGCTCAGTGCTGGAGCTTGTTTTGCCACCATGTCACCATACAGCTGTTGATGATGATGCATGATTTGTCAGCTCAACCCCCTCCTCCTCCTTCATGCCCTACACTGCTGAATTGTCCTATGAACCACCAGTACCCCCTAAGCGTTCAAAGGGCTATTCAATGAGCCAGGCTAAAAGATACCATGCAGTGCTTCAGTTGAGCTGTCTAGGGGACAGGAACTACACCGGAGAAGAGTTTCTTGCAGCTCTGTAGGCCCAGGGGTGGTTCACGCCACGCCAGCTTGAGCCAGGAATGATGGTGTATGATAATGGCTTAGGCCGGTTCTGCTTTTTTCCCCAACGCCAATGGCTGCTGATATAGGATGCATGCACTGTACTGTCAACGTTTGTAAAGGTGACAAGGATGGTAAGCCCTGACAATGCATGCATCAGTGACACAATCTGTTGTGTTCCTGCTGGAGCAGACTCTGCGTGGTATTATGGATACGGCACTTAAGGCAGAGCAGCAGGAGGAAGAGGACGACTTCCTTTCCTCGCAAGGCCCGCTTTATGCAGACACCATTCTTGCATCGCCACCGAACACACAAGAGTAGAGGGAGAAGGAGGAGGAAGATTCTGGCAGTTTTGGAGGCATTGAAGCAGAAGAAGATATATGTCAAACCTTAAGAGATGGTTTTCCATCCCCAGAACCCTTGGGAGTAGTACGTGGCTGGGAGAAGGCAGTTTCAGCTACTGTAATCCTCAGTGACTCCTAGGACTCTGCTTCTCATTCCTCCACAAACTTGCGGTGCATGGCCTCCCTTATGCTTCAAAGCCTGAGAAAGGACCCAAGAATTTGGGGCATCATCAAGGAGAAGGGTCATTATTGGTTGGCAACCCTCCTTTACAACCGATACAAGGGGAAAGTCTCAGAACTCACCCCATCCCCATAGAGGGAGCAGAGGATGAAATATCTTTAGGACACCTTACAGAAGAGTTTATATAACGCCTTTCCAGACTCTGCTAGGTTACATGGAAAAGCTAATTTTGAGGCTTCTGTTGGTTAAAGGAGGATTGGTGGAGAAGGGGGTTACTTCAGTGATGCCTTTCAAAATCTTTTTAGTCCTCGAGTGCAAGACTGTCTAGGCTGCCTAGCTTTGTGGGTATTGATTGTGGGTATTGATTTATCGGGAAGAATTTTGTTAATATAGGTTTAATGGGCACAATTAACGTCCAAGGACCAATTTTTCCATGCCTGTTTGACAGGTGCATATCATTATTTATTTTTTTACAGCAAAGCCAATTCTTGCGTTCATAAAGAGTACCTATATAGGGCTACAGTGTGAAGGCACCACCAACACCCAAAACCTAATTTTTCTGCCACTAATCGGGGCATATAATTTAAATTTTTTACAGCAAGGTCAATTCATGCTTAGATCAACAGTACCTCAGTACAAGGTTACTGTGTGAAGGCACCACCAACACACAAAGCCCAATTTTTTCGCACCTGTTACTTCTATCCAAAGTCTGCGAAACAGACACCAGAATTTATCCAAAAAATCTCTAATCTTCTTTTGAGTGCACTCAATTGTGGCCTCATCATACAGACTGGCTCCCCAAGCCATTGTTTACAAAATAAAGAAAGCTTGCAGGTAAAATGTGTTTTATTCTTTATAAATGTAATTTTTGATTTAGCAGGTTCTATACATGGTACAGATATGCCACTTTTCAGGCAGACTAAGGGGACCCCCTGGCACTATATTTAAAGCAATGTTTCATGTTTATTGTTTCACTTTAAGCATCATTAAATCATTGCTCCTTTAAAAATGATCTTTTTAAAAAAAAAAATTGCATTAATACATGTCCACCGGGACAGTACGTAGACCCCAATAACCTTTCTATGCCCAATAACCTGCATATAAGCCTTCAAAATGGGCACTTATTCAAGTTCGAGTCCAAAGACTTTAATGGGGTTTGTTGTTCGACTCCAAACTTGTTTTTGAAAGTTCTGGAGCAAACTGAACAGGGGGCTGTTCGGCCCATCTCTAATCACATCCCTTTGCTAAATTTAGCTGTGGGACAGAGAAAGACTTGGCTGCGGCTGATTTAGTGGTGATTTGGTGGGAGTGACAGTTTGCTTCCAGGTTCGGTCTAAGCCTAAGTTTGGAACAAATTCATGCTCATCCCTAGCTTCCAGCTATGTATACACGCATGATGGTCCTGCGGCAATCTGTCTCCTTAGGAAGCAGCCCTGACTGGTAGGAGAATACTTTTTAAGTGGGCGATACACACCTGTCTCCAATTATTCTCACACATGTTTAGGGGCCCTTTCGTTGCTCAAATATGCTCTCCCCTGCCAACATCTACACAGTAACAGATCTTTAGTTATAAAGTTATTTTTATAATTTTTTATTACTTGATATTTATTGAATTTTCAAAAAGAGTGCAGAATACAGATATAAATGCATATCATAAGTTAAACATAATGATACAAAAGGTGAACCTTTTGTACCGGTACAGTATACAAAGTTAACATTGGGCTATATGGTAATAATTTAATTAATTGAGAAATTGCATCATTAACATGGAAGGACAGAGTTGAAGTTAGCTTAAGAGTAAGGTAAGTTAATATATCATATGGGGGTGTTCAGAGGGTATGGATACAGTTATTTTTATTCATATCTGTTTAGACTGACATGGCTGTACTATTTGCTAAAGTGCAGATAGGCTGCACTTCTGCCTCCTTTACGTAAAATGCAGATTTAATAGCCCTGCATTACACAGAATGATGCTTACGGAACACCAACAGCCTCGAGTGTCGGAGAAAGAGGAGGACAATGCTGGAGTCAGCTAAACTGGGAGTAAAGTAACGCAGCTTTACCATGCACCCCTTGATATAACAAACATTTATCTTTGCACTGTGGGTAAAGTGTGTGAGGTCAAAAGTGAGAGTAAGGCAGGCCATGCATGGGTCGAATTTCGAAAGGATTTTCTTTAGAAAATTCTATCTAAGAATTTTAGTTCGAATTTTGCATCACTAGTGGGCTGCAGCCATGGGCGGATCCAGAGGGGGGGCAATGGGCCAATTGCCCCCCCCCCCCGAAAATCTCTCTCTCACATCGGTATAATCAGCAGCCGATCAGCGGCGGTGAGAGAGAAACTCTGGTCATTACCCCGCACTGGAGGGAGGAGGTGGGTGGAGCTGCGCCACTGGCTAGTGTTCCCCTGCCCTGGATGCTAACGCCTGTGCCGCTTGGCATGTAGCAACCAGTGACGTCAGTCACGTCGGAGCCACTGCTGATGAGGAGGAGAGCCCCAGCAGTTAGAGCAGAACACAGGAAGAAGCAGTGACTGTGTGTCACAGTCATCTGATGCTGCTGGCTGCACTGCAGACAGTGCAATACAATTAATGGATCCTGATCATCTCCATTGCTCCTGCATGAGAGCCCCTCCCCCCCCCCACCAGAGCACCCAAAAAAAGTGAGTAAAAGGATTAATGAATGTGTAAAATTGCAAAATATTGTGTGCCATACTGCTGCCTTTTTAGTTTTGTTCAATCTAAACCCCTTCAGCTCCGGAAAGTTTTACCCCCCGTGAACAGGCCATTTTTTGGGATACTGCGATGCGTTACTGTAACTAACTGACAATTGCGTGCTCGTGCAACGCTGTATCCAAGTAAAATGTATGTCCTTTTTTTCCCACCAATAGCACTTTAGGTGATATTTTATTTTTTTGCGATATAAACAAACTGACAATTTTGAAAAAAAAAAGCAACATTTGTTTAACTTTTTGCTATAAAAAAACGTCTTCCTCAATTTAGGCCAATATGTATTTTGCTACATATTTTTGGTAAAAAAAATCTCAATAAATGTATATTGATTGGTTTGCACAAAAGTTATCGTATCTACAAAATAGGGGATAGATTTATGGTATTTTTATTTATATTTTACTAGTAATGGCGGCCATCAGTAATTTTTTAGCGGGACTACAACATCGTGGCGGACAGATCGGACACCTAACTGACACTTTTTGGGGACCAGTGACACTAATACAGTGATCAGTGCTAAAAAATATGCACTGTCACTGTACTGACACTGGGAAGGGTTAACATCAGGGGTGATCAAAGAGTTAACTGTGTCCCTAGGGTGTGCTTGCTAACTGTGTGGGGATGGACTCACTAGATGAACAGAGTGATCCGTGTTCCTGGTTAGCAGGAACACAAGATCACTCTGTTCATCTCTGACAGAACAGCGATCTGCTTATTTACATCAGCAGACCGCTGTTCTATCTCTGTGCGGAGAGATTGCAGGTGGCCGGCGGACATCACGTCCGCTGGACCCGCTGATTGGCTCCCCCTCTGACCAATCAGCATGTGTGCCTTTGCTGGCTATTGCACAATATGGCGTACAGGTACATCTTATTTTCTGGCAGTGCCCTTCCCGAGACTAGACCTGGATCCGCCCCTGGCTGCAGCAACAGCCAATTTTCATGTGGCCATGGAATTTAAGTAATCAGGCATGTTGTAATTTTTTTGAAAAACTATTTTCAAATCAATGATGGGAGAATCATGCGAGAAATGTAATCAAAAAATAAATGCCCATCGTGCAAGAAAAGAAAATTCCTGGAAAGAAAAGAACATTCCCAGCCATGAAAATTATTTTCTGTAGCAACAGGAGGTGAAATTGAAAGCTTGGTTGGTCGGATTTTGAAATCGATGGTGGCACCATCGGATCTCGAAATTTCTGATTTTCAAAAGAAAATTATTTTGAAATTCGACCATACATGGCCAGCCTTAATAGGAAAAACCACTTGAAGTGTCACGTGACAGGTAACAACTGAGTAAAATCAACTAGACTGTGATTCCATTTTTTTATTGCACAAAAACTGTAGCAAATATGTCACTAGGTATAGCTAGCTTGTGTATCTGTGATTTCCTGCTTCTATATAAATAAATATGATCAAATTCCAATGATTTCTTATAATTTTCTTTTAGCTGTTCTGTTTGTAGCTATCTTGGCTAAAGTAAAACCAAGTTATAAAGTCAAACTGGTAACTACCTAATAAGACTAGTGACAATTTCAAAAGTCATGGGATATGGGGACATACAGGGTAGTCCACTGGGGTCTGTAAACTTAAAAATATTAAAGTAGAACTATAGGCAAAACTTTTTTTGGGAGTGTTATAACTCGTCAGATTTTTTTCGACATCCGTGTCCCCTCACTTCCTGTCCCATAGACAAACAGGAAGTGAGGGGAAATCCTTGCAAATTAAGGGAATATCTTGGGTACCCCAGGTCACCAGAACTAGTGTCCCCATTGGAAGATTTTCCCTCTATTACTTTTCTGCAGGCAACCCAGAATTTGGGATTTTATTTTACTTTTACTTCCAATGATAATGGTAAACAGGACAAATAGAGAGTGTGAAATCTCCTTAATGGGGGCACACACATCAGCAATAAAAACTGACAGATGTTGAAAAACCCTCTGCACGCTATCCAAAACTAGAAAAAAAAAGTTTTGCCTATAGTTATGCTTTAAAGCGGAGGTTCCGCGGTATATCGTTTTTTTTCTTAATAGTGCATTGATTGTTTTAATGTTCAACAATTTTGTACTCACGTGTTTGAGGTTTCTAATGATCCCCAGTCTAAATTGGCCGAAAACGTAAAGTTATAAAAATCGCTGCTGGAATTTGCCATTTTGCTTGTGGGCATTGTGAAGCCCACAAGAAAATACATCCGAAAGTGGTGAATGCTCGTCACGTGACCTGCTTGACGAGTCACGTGACGAGTGAAATCCCACGAGATTACGACGGTCGGCATTGTGAATTGTCTCCTGGGATGCATGACACTGTGCTCCCAGGAGACATTGGGGCGCTGGGGAAGCGAAAAGACACGCCCACTCCCACGGGAGGGATACCATGAAGTGTATCCAAATACTCCAGATTCACAGTAATTAAACAGAATAAAAAAAAATTAATTGCCACATGTTTATGTATATACTGCACTGATCCCGCGGCATTTGACACCATTGACCATTCTATCCTTCTCTCTAGAATGCAATCCTTATTTGGCTGTGAGGACGCAGTGTTAAATTGGATTAGATCCTTCCTGTCCGAAAGAACGCACTCCATAAAAATGGAGTCGTACCGCTCAAACACCCAGTCATTGACCTGCGGGGTACCTCAGGGCTCTGCCCTTTCTCCCTTATTCTTTAACTGCTATATGTGCCCACTTGCCGACCTCATTACCAGCTATGTTCTAGGCTGCCAGATCTATGCGGATGACACGCAGATCTTGGCAGACCTTGAAAGTGGACCTAATATGCCTGAGCAGCTGAATAAGGGACTATCTAACATCCAACAATGGATGGACAAAAAACAGGCTAGGCCTTAACGCCGACAAAACTGAGCTTTTGCTGATCGGCCCACAGGCTAACTCTACCTTTTTACCTGCCTGGCCATCCTCGTTTGGCCCTGCCCCAACTCCAGCTAAGCAGGTTAAAAATATGGGTATCATTTTTGATGCTGAACTAGGCTTCGTACCTCACGTAAAATATTGCATAAAATCAGTCAACTACCATCTGCAATTATTACGGAAAATTCATGGACTTATCCACACTAGGTTAGATTGCTCTAACGTTTTCTTTCTAGGGCTCCCACAGAAGTGGATAAAACGATTGCAGATCACACAGAATCATGCTGCAAGACTAGTCACAAACTGCCCAAGGCGGAATCACATCTCCCCGGTGCTTAAGGATCTACACTGGCTCCCGATAGCAAAACAGGTCGAGTTCAAGGCTCTCTGTCTGGTGTTTCGGGCCTATTGGCAACTAGGCCCGATGTACTTATCGAATATGACACAACACTACTGTCCACCCAGAGATTCGTTCGGCTGACGCCCTGTTAGCGATTATTCAACCTAGTCGATCAGCTTCAAAGGGTGGCTGCCGGCTCCAAACACTGGGGAATTCTCTTTGGAACCAGCTCCCTCATCAGGGCATCCTCCTCCTTGATGGCCTTCCGTAAGGGTTTGAAAACACTGCTTTATTCACAAGCCTACGGATAGACAGTTGGCCTTCCAAGCTCTTAGTAGGACGCTGCCTTAATCCCAGGCTGCGGTCCATGGTCAGGGAGTAGGGATAGGCTTTTTTTGTCCTTCGCCCCCCCCCCCCGTCCCCTCCCTTCCTTTTATATTTCTGTTTATTTCTTGCTTGTTCCCCTCTTTTACTTAAATGTCCTAGTTTCTTCTTTTTGCTCCTGGGAACCGGATACCCCCAGCTTGTTGGTAAGCGCTTAGACTCGAGTTTCACAACTCGCATTCGGCGCTCTATAAGCATTTATTCCAATCCAATCCAATCTGGATGAGCTAAGGTGTATATTTAGGGTGAACCTCCGCTTTAAGTATCCCTGATCTAGGCATCATTAGGTAATGGGTTTATGACTGCATAGAAATAACTGCAGGGTCAGAAAAATCCTATCTTTGCGTTGTCCATTGACAGGATGAGAAAAGTTTGCAGAAAATTAGACCTACAACTCCTTCAACCATATGGAGACAAGTGAAGAGTTTTGGACCAATGGCTATAATTTCTTTAAGACATCCATAGGCATCTGCCTAGTTCAGAAGACTTTCAGCAAGATTTAAATTGTAAAAATTATGTATGGTTCCTTTTTTTTTTTACATTTGCCTGTCAAACTTTGAATATTGTTCAAATTAATCAAAAGAGCTGTACAGAGAAATGTACACTAAGTCAGGGCTCAAAAGTTCAAGTCCTGAGCTACTAGCCAGGCCTCAAGGGTTACCCGCCACCAGTTGCCCCACCCAACTCCTAATTCCGCCCCTATAAATGATCTCATGAAATGACATGCAGAATTAAGTTAAGATTTTTTTTTAAACAACATCTTTATCAGTGCCCATCAGCGCAGCTTAAACTGTGCCCAACAATGCCGCTTTACTTGTGCCCAACAATGCAGCCTACCTGTGTCCATCAATGCTGCTTCACCTGTGCCCAACAATGCAGCCTACCTGTGTCTATTAATGCTGTCTCACCTGTGTCCATCAATGCTGCCTCACCTGTGTCCATCAATGCTGCCTCACCTGTGCCCAACAATGCTGCCTAACCTATGTCCATCATTGCTGACTCACCTGTGTCCATCAATGCTGCCTCACCTGTGTCTATCAATGCTGCCTCACCTGTGTCCATCAATGCTGCCTCACCTGTGTCCATCAATGCTGCCTCACCTGTGCCCAACAATCCAGCCTACCTGTGTCCAAAGTTTGAGGGCTGCACTAAGTTATTTACTGCTTGTGGTGTTGAAACTGATGGTGATAATCATCTATATGGCATAGAACAGCCACAAAGCTGCATGTGATTCAATATTTTTCTCATATAATACAGGAAATAAAACATGATAAAGATATTATCTTTTGCTCCATGTGTTTTTTTAAGAAAAGGTTTGTCATATTTAGTAATATATACCTGAACTGCTCATCGATGTATTGTAGGGGAAAAAAACTGTATAAACCATGTTGCAGAGATGCCCATTGCTGTAGTGTGGGTCATGTCACATGCAGAAATTAAAATCAAAGTAATCACGATAATATTGATATTGAAGTATTTATTTAACACCTAAGATACATTTCGTGACCACTGGTCTCTTCCTCAGAAAGATTATGTAAGGACAAATTCTTTGCAATAGGCTGATCTACACAGGCAATTGCAAAGATTCTTGTTACACCATATTTCTGCAGAGATGTCCTGTGGTCATTAGACATAACTAGGGTGTTAAATAAATACTTTAGACATAACTAGGGTGTTTAATTAATACTTAACCACTTAAGGACCATGCCTGTTTTTCAGATTTGGTGTTTACAAGATTTTTTTGCTAGAAAATTACTTAAAACCCCCAAACATTATATATATATTTTTTCTAACACCCTAGAGAATAACATGGCGGTCATTGCAATACTTTTTGTCATACCGTATTTGCGCAGCGGTCTTACAAGCGCACTTTTTTTAATTAAAAAATAAGACAACAGTAAAGTTAGCCCAATTTTTTTTATATTGTGAAAGATAATGTTACGCCGAGTAAAATGATACCCAACATGTCACGCTTCAAAATTGCGCCCGCTCGTGGAATGGTGTCAAACTTTTACCCTTAAAAATCTCCATTGGCGACGTTTAAAAAATTCTATAGGGTTGCATCTTTTGAGTTACAGAGGAGTTCTAGGGCTAGAATTATTGCTCTCGCTCTAACGATCGCGGTGATACCTCACTTGTGTGGTTTGGACACCTTTTTTAATATGCGGGCGCTACTCACGTATGCGTTCGCTTCTGCGCGCAAGCTCGTCGGGACGGGGCGCTTTAAAAAAAAATATTTTTGTTTTCTTATCTATTTTTATTTATTTTATTAATTTTTACACACAAAAAAAAAAATGGGTCACTTTTATTCCTATTACAAGGAATGTAAACATCCCTTGTAATAGAAAAAAAGCATGACAGGTCCTCTTACATATGAGATCTGGGGTCAAAATGACCTCAGATCCCATATTTAGACTAAAATGCAAAAAAAAATAAAAAATTGTCATTTGAAAAAATGACAACAAGAAAATGTCCCTTTAAGAAGCATGGGCGGAAGTGACGTTTTGACGTTGCTTCTGCCCTGCTATGCTATGGAGACTTGTGGGGGCCATCTTGCCCTCACTCGTATCCCGGCTGAGCAGGGGACAGGACCCGATCGCCTCCTCTGCTGCCGACTGCTCCAGTAAGCGGAGGGGGGCCCCTCTCCAGCCACCGATAACGGTGATTTTGCGGCGAATCCGCTGCAGAGACCACCGTTATCGTTTAGAGGACCGCTCACTGAAAAGGTGGATATTTCGGTTGTGGCAGCAGCTGCTGCCGTTACCGAGATATCCATCTTTAAATAAATGACGTATATATACAGTGAGGGGTCCTTAAGTGGTTAATTATCAAGATCACTGTGATGACTGAGATTTTCATTCCTGCACTTGACATAACACACTCCAGTGACGCCGCCTTGGCGTCACAGTTTATCCTCAAGTTTTTTCTTAATTGATGAGCATTACCCTGTCACAGCCTTTTTCAACTAGAGTGCCTTGGCAAAATGTCTAAAAATTGCCCACTAATTTTATACAAGCCAGCAGGTGGATCAATCCTGCCTTTTAATAACACAAAGCCACAGGTTTTTCCTTGTGCACCACTACAACCTTCTAGTCATTGGTATCTTAAGAACCTGAACAATCATTTTACACAAAGCCCTTACCTGGTATTATAATGGGAGGAATTTTGCCCTTTGGCTGTATCTTCATACAACATTTCTTCTTTCTTAATAGTATCTGATCCTATCAGATGTATTATTTGTTTGGATTCTTGTTTCTCGTATTCATCATTTTAGTCATCACATGCTCAGAAGCCACACTATTATAAGGACTACCATTGGCAGTGGTGCTCATTCCTCACAAGTGGTTTTACATTGGTTTACTATCTGGTGTATGCAGTGCATTAATTTTACTTTAAACTGCAAATTACAAGAACTGCAAGCACCACCTTATATTTTGGCTACACTATCATTTGTAATATTTCCTCCTCCAATGACTGCACCATTAAGATCAACGGCACAACCATTGGTTCCTCCACACATGCCAGGATGCTGGGTGTAATCCTTGACTTTGACCTCTCATTCAGCCCCCACATCCAATCACTGACTACATCTTGCGGCCTTAACCTCTGCAACATTTTCAGAATGCGCCCCTTCCTGACTAACGACACTACAAAACAACTTATTTACTCCTGGGTTATTTCCCACCTTGACTACTGCAACTCCCTCCTCACTGGCCTACCTTTACATGGGCTATCCCGCCTTCAGTCTAATATGAATGCCGCTGCTAGATTAATATACATTACTAAATGATCCATGACTTATACTCCTCTCTGCCAAGCTCTTTACTGGCTTCTCCTACCCCATCATATAAAATTCAAAATCCTAACCACAACATATAAGGGCATCCATAAAATTGCCCCCAGCTACATCACCAACCTCATCTGCAGATATCACCCAAATTGTCCTCTCCACTCCTCCCAGGACCTCCTGCTCTCTAGCTCCCTTGTTACCTCCTCCCACACTCGCCCCCATGACTTCTCCAGAGCCTCTCCCATCCTCTGGAACTCCCTGCCCTAGTATGTCTGGTCAGCAACTACCCTGTCTTGCCTTTAGGCGATTATTGAAAACAAATTTATTCAGGAAAGCCTACCCCACCACCACCTAAGAACTGTATTTGAATCACCTCCACCAGATCATCCCCTGCAGCTATTACCTTTTTGTACCACCCCCCCCCCCCCCCTTTTAGATTGTAAGATCCTTGAACAGGGCCCTCTTATTCCTTTTGTATTGAACTGTATTGTAATTGTTCAGTCCCCCTTTATATTGTAAAGCTCTGTGTAAGCTGTTGGCGCTATATGAATCCTGTATTATAATAATAACAATCAATTACATCGGTTGAGAAAGAGGACACCAGTTGCCTGCACAACATCATTGTTTGCTCTCCCCTGCCCCTCTCCATTGGCACTGGGGTCACATTAGCGGAGTGAGGGAGAGAAACTGAACGAGGAGAGAAACATTGGAATACTAGTCTTCACAGGCAGAACTTTAATCAGTCGACAAGCTTTAGCACATGGTTCTGCCCCCAAGACCACCTCTCTAAATGTTTCAACCAATGGGTCCATCTGCTAGAGACTGTTGGCTGATTAAAATTCTGCCTGTGAAAACATCATTAGTGTGTGGCTTTTCCTTTGAATTATCCTGTGCTATGTGTGGAGGAGTAATGGACTCCAAGCAAGAAACCTGATTTCAGTGTTGGAGGGTTTCTTTGACACTACAAAGCTAAAATAAATTGTCTAGTTTTACATTTCATATAATGTGATAGTTCAATGGAAGCAAAGCATGTTGGCAACATGCAGAAGTTGGTTCTGTTGCTCAAGTGTTCTAATAATGAGGTATTTATTGACTAGAAGACTTGGCTATTGTTGGTCAGCAGGTTCCCTTTCCGTAAGAGAACCACCCAGGATCTCAGCCAGAAAACTCCCATTTCTACTTGTCAGGATGTTGATGTCATTCCAACAGCAAAACAGCTGAATAAGGGCAAAGTACTACTTCGAAAGAAACACAATTACTCCAAAGAAATACAGTGATTCACATATTAAAAGGGAACTGCTGTACTAACTGGCGTACAAAGGGTCATATTTTCCACAGAAGAACCAACAACAGCTACATTTGGCACAATTTCCTCTTCTTCTGATTGTATCCAATATATTAACAAGGGGTAAAATAAAATAAAACATTTTTTCAAGTATCTCACGATTAAACATTTTGCAGTTGACAACAGAACAAGCACTAAGGCTGGATTCACACCTATGCATTTTTTTTGTGCTTTTTGCATTTTGCACTATAGTCCATTTAACCCCCCTGGCGGTAACCCCGAGCGTGACTCGGGGTGGATTTTTTCTGCTGCGATCGGTATCCCCGAGTCACGCTCGGGGTAGACATGCAGAGCCTGCAGCGTGCGCTGGCTTACCTTCTCCTGGATCCAGCGATGTCACCACGCTGTGTGAGCGAGCGGGACCTCGCTCGATTCACACAGCGTCCTCCTGTGCCGCCGATCTCCGTTCCCTGCGACGTTACGACGCACGGGAGCGGAGATCGGCGCCAAATTCAAAAAAGTAAACAAACACATTACATACAGTATACTGTAATCTTATAGATTACAGTACTGTATGTAAAAAAAACACCCCCCCCCCTTGTTCCTAGTGGTCTGCCCAGTGCCCTGCATGTCATTTTATATAATAAAAACCTTTTTTTCTGCCTGAAAACTGTAGATTGTCCATAGCAACCAAAAGTGTTGTAACGGACATATGCATGCTGCCGGGACAGTTATAATCGTCATGCAGGGAGGACTACAAGGAACTGCATGGCTTGTCACAATTGGATGTACCACATTGTATTCTGAGTTCAAAGGGTTAATTGGACAAGTCTCTTTCACTGCTGAATGCTAATGTACCCTTCGCATAGCTAATGAGAACTCTCTCTCTTGTGTAGGTGTATGCTGATGGGGATTATGTGTGAGTGATAATTGTTTTAAAGGTTAATTGAATTCTATTGTCTGATCAAGTTAAGTTAGGAGCCAAAAAGTCTAGCGGCTGATTGGCTCAAGGGAATGTCATTGTTTCAAAGTGTGTGTATTGAAGTCCCCCCTGGGGGGGGGGTGTCATTTGTTTCTGTACAGTTTGTAACCAGATATAAGGAGGAAAAATGTGACATTAAAAGTTAGTCCTGCTTGACTCTGCAAACGTAGCCCGTCTCGTTTTTTGAAAGGGCGTTCGATGGGATATACCGGCGGTACCTGCATATCGCAGCTTGCCAGGGAAAAGGACGTCTCCAACGGCTGAGACCCTCACACCAGTGGGTAGCCGTTACATTGGTTGGCAGCGGTGGGATGGTCCTTTTATCCAAAGAGCAAGTGCTGAATGGAGTCGCAGTACGCCAGGCTGAAAATATCCACACTGAAAGATTTATTAGAGAGTCGTGGTAGGAGCGCCAGCAACAGACCACGGAGGGAGCTGATAGCTGAACTGCTGGAGCTGGACGAAATGGATGGATCCATGGAAGGAACGGAGCCCCTTGCACCGGTCAGCGAAGAAGATGTAATTACTGGGATTGTACAGCGGAGATTATCCTTGTATCCAGAAACGTCCGTGGAACTAATCAACCAGCTGTTCCGGGAAGCAAGGGAAGAGATACAAACGAAGAGGGGACAAGAACTGGAACTGGTAAGAGCGAGACAGCCCATTACACCTGCAGTTCCTACCCCCCCACCTGCTGCTACAGGAAAGAAAATACCGTTCACTGCATTTAAAGCTTTTGTAGAAAGTGAGGGGGAAATAGATGGATATTTGGCGGACTTTGAGAGGCAGTGCTCACTACACCAGGTACCACCAGACCAATGGGTCACTATTTTGTCGGGGAAATTGTCGGGCAAAGCCAATGAAGCCTTTCGGGCTCACGCTCCAGAGGATATTTTACAATATCAGCAAGTTAAAAAGGCGCTGCTAACCCGATATGCCGTAACGCCAGAAGCCTACCGCCGGCGCTTCCGGGAGTCCAAGAAGATGGCTGTGGACTCCCACATGGAATGGGCCAACCAGTTACAAAGGGTGGCATCCCTTTGGGTCCAAGGGTGGAAGGCCAACACCGGGGAGGAAGTATTGCAGCTGTTCCTAATGGAACATTTCTTCCAAGACCTGGCCGCAGACATACAAGACTGGGTACGAGATCGCCGTCCCGCTAACTTAAACGAGGCGGCTCGGCTAGCAGATGAGTACGCGGAGACAAGGAAAGTAAGCCAGGGTACTACACGGCTGGCTCAGAAGGTAGAACCGCGTACTCCAACCGTCACCCCACGCCCAGAGTTTCGGGCTCCAGTCCCACCACGTCATCAGGGGCCTAGCAACTACCCCCGGGATTCGCCTAGGGTGACGTGCCACCACTGCAGCGACACGGGACATATTGCTCGTTATTGCCCAGTTCCTACCCCCCCACCTGCCGAGGTGGTGCTGGGCAACGACATTGGCCCTCTGACTTTGGCTTATTTACCCACACCTGCTGCTGCTTGTCCCGTGACCACCCGCGTTGCTGGAATCAACCCGCTTGCTGCTGAGAACCGGGTAAGACTACCTTCCCCGACATGTACTGTAGATCCGGCACAATATCACAGTCTAAAATGGGAATGTGACAAGTTGGCCAGTGAGAAATCAGAGATGCAACGACACTATGTCATGTATTATGAGATGTCCCGTGGCTTGAACATTGAAATGCACAAACAGGCGGAAATTGTCAAAAGATTAAATGGGATTTGCATCCAGGTGGTGCCGTATCTGTCCCAAGAGCATCAGCAACAGGTTTTGGGAGCCATTGAGAGAGCAAAGCAAGTGACTGTTCCAGAATTGAATTCTATTATTCACCGTCACCATCAGCTACCGACCTGGTAAGCCAATGGGAAGGCCGACGGACTGTCCAGGCAAACGGAACTTTTACCCTAACAGCAGACCGGACATCCCCAAGTTGATCCGAAAAAGATCAATCCGGGTCTGCCGGAGTGTTCCACAAAAGGGGAGTAGTGTAACGGACATATGCATGCTGCCGGGACAGTTATAATCGTCATGCAGGGAGGACTACAAGGAACTGCATGGCTTGTCACAATTGGATGTACCACATTGTATTCTGAGCTCAAAGGGTTAATTGGACAAGTCTCTTTCACTGCTGAATGCTAATGTACCCTTCGCATAGCTAATGAGAACTCTCTCTCTTGTGTAGGTAACAGGCCCCCTGTGAGGTGTATGCTGATGGGGATTATGTGTGAGTGATAATTGTTTTAAAGGTTAACTGAATTCTATTGTCTGATCAAGTTAAGTTAGGAGCCAAAAAGTCTAGCGGCTGATTGGCTCAAGGGAATGTCATTGTTTCAAAGTGTGTGTATTGGGGGGGGGGGTGTCATTTGTTTCTGTACAGTTTGTAACCAGATATAAGGAGGAAAAATGTGACATTAAAAGTTAGTCCTGCTTGACTCTGCTAACGTAGCCCGTCTCGTTTCTTGAAAGGGCGTTCGATGGGATATACCGGCGGTACCTGCATATCGCAGCTTGCCAGGGAAAAGGACGTCTCCAACGGCTGAGACCCTCACACCAGTGGGTAGCCGTTACAAGTGTCTTTTTATGTCAAAAATGGTTTTAGATCAGCTAGAAAACAGCGATAATAAATTATAATCACTTGCAGAATTGTGCGATAGCGATTTGCGGGGAAATTCGTCATAAAAAAAATAAAATAATGACAGCAACAATTCTGCAACTGAGAAAATTTCAGTGATTTTGAGTTGATTACATTATTGAATAATTTTTATTTTAATTATATTATTACTTTCTATAATTATTTATAATTATTTATTATATTATAATTTAAAATTTTGTTTTTAAAAAAATGTCATACCCGAGATGCCTATTAGATTCTTGTTTGGTCAGATTTAAGTGAGTTATTCCTAAAAATCACAGGCCTACAGTATAAAACACCAAATTTCCTTGCAAATAATTGTACCGCTTTCAGCATGTTTTTTCAGACAGAATCATACCGCCAGGGAGGTTAAGGTGGTTTCCTATGGAACACGTTCTGTAGTGCAAGTCTTCAAAATGCAAAAAGCACTAAAAATGCATAGGTGTGAAACCAGCCTAACGCAGCAAAGAGGAGAAGAAAATACTATAACGTATACATTTTGTGGGCTACGACAGGACAGCAACGCAGTGGAGAATTATTGTTTGTATTACTATAATTTTTTGGGGCCCATTTTCCACTTTCAGATCCTTTACTCAGCTCTTCCCCAGTAAACAATTCAACTACTGTCCCTTGGGGAGCTTACGGTGGAAAGATGCCATGGTCTGTTCCTTCTTCATTCAGCTTCCATATTCCTTTTTGCATGAATAGGCCTTCCCAACCACCACCAAAGGGACTGTGGAGATGGGGGAAAGGCACTCCTTGTAGAAGTGAATGGAGACGTGTGACAGGGTGTCAATGCAAGAGCACAATCTGAAAACAGGGCAGAGAGTTGTCACCATATTTCAAGACCTTCATGGCAGGATTACCAGGTAACATTATACAGTTAATATGAGGTTTTAGATGTCGTGTTCACTCAAACTTTAAGCTTTAAGTTAAGTATTCAAGTGGTTGTAAAGCTTTAAGGTTTTTCACCTTAAAGTGGATGTAAAGCCACTCTCATCCTTTCTAAACTACTGCCATAGAGCTGATCTATAAGGATATAGATGCCTCCTGCATGTATCCTTACCTGTCAAATATTTCCCCTCTGTCTGTTATAAGAACTGAAAAACTGCAGATTCTGTGGGTGGATCTGTTGTCTGGAGCTCGTTGCGTGGCGTCGTGATGTCAGTAGACTCCCCGCCCTCCTCTACACTCCCCTTGTCAACATGCATTTTTTCCTATGTATTCCTTACACTAAATTCTGCTATGATCACTAATATCCAGTCAAAATCCAGAAAAGTAACCACATGACTTCAGAAAAGGAGTGGGGGTGGGAATTAAAAAATAATGCCTGTCTCCAGTCTAGTGCATGAGATATGTAAATAACCTGTCACTCACAGCAAGGGGGCGGAACGGACTAAGGTTTTTCTCTGTAAGTCCGTTTTTTTTCACTGAACAATAAAAGAGGATTTCTCAGAGCGGGATTAACTCTGTGTGGCAAGACTGGGCACAGATGATAGGAAATCTTATACTGTACATTGTGACAGCAAAGGAAAAAACATTTTGGGTTTACATCCACTGCATTCTATACATTAAGGTGAAAAACCTTCTGTGCTAAAATATAAAAACTCACTGTTAAAACATTTGCTCACTGCAGCAAAGGCTTGTATTCCAGTATTGTGGAAAAGTAATGTATTTCCCCAAACGAGATCACAGTGGATGGCAAGGGTTTCAGAAATTCAACAAATGGAAGATCTGACAATGACATTGAAAGAACAGGAGGAAAAATATAATATAGGGAACAGACTCTGCTGTAAAATAATAGTTAGAGACTGGGCAGTGAAGATGGCCGAGTTGGGCCTTATGGGGGTGAGGGGGTGGAGGATTTAATGGGTTTTATTTTTTTTAATCTCTCTTTTTTTCTCTCTCTCCTTGTTTATATCTCTGCCTATAGAGGCAAAACCAGGACTTGTTCTTGGAAAGAAAAAAGAAATTGTGCTTATTTTGTTAAGAGATTGAGGAGCAGATCCACAAAAGAATTACGCCGGCGTATCTATTGATACGCCGCGTAATTTTAAAGTTCCCGCGTCGTATCTTTGTTTTGTATCTACAAAACAAGATACAATGGCATCTGGGATCGATCCGACAGGCGTACGTCTTAGTACGCCGTCGGATCTTAGGTGCATTTTTTCCGCCGGCCGCTAGGTGGCGTTTCCTTCGAATTCTGCGTCGAGTATGCAAATTAGCTAGTTACGGCGATAAACGAACGTACGTCCGGCCGGTGCATATTTTTACGTCGTTTGCGTTCGGCTTTTTCCGGCGTATAGTTACCCCTGCTATTATGAGGCGTACTCAATGTTAAGTATGGCCGTCGTTCTCGCGTCGAATTTTGAATTTTTTACGTCGTTTGCGAATAGGGATTTGCGTAAAATGACGTCCCTGTCGTAAGCATTGGCTTGTTCCGGTTTAATTTCAAGCATGCGCACTTGGATACCCCCACGGATGGCGCATGCGCCGTTAAAAAAATATGTTGTTTACGTCGGGTCACGACGTATTTACATAAAACACGCCCCCATCACATCCATTTGAAGGAGACTGGCGCATGGATTACAATGCGGGGGATGTTTTGTTTTTTTGTTTTTTTTTAAGCACCGATTAGAGCAGGCTCTAATGGGCTTCATTATAGGATGGGCTCGGGTCGCAGAGAGTGCGCTACACGCACACCCAGGTGTGTTACAACAGTGAATCAGGTAGCGGGTTTTGACACAGGTCACCCGGGTTGGCTAAAAGGACAGGCGATCCTAATGAACGCTTAGGAGGAGCAGGGAAGAAGCTGGAAGCCGCCATGGAGGAGAAGAGCACATGGAACTAAGCCGTGGCACCATGCTACCTGCCACCTGCCATGATGGGGTAAGTGCCAGAACGACCAACAAAGAGCAGGGGGGTGGGTGGTTGCCCCCAAAAAAACACTAGCCGCCACTGGTAATGTGTACAAAAAGTTATGCATAGCACCGCTGGCCCCTCCCACCAGCCATAATCTGCCTGGATGAGGAATAGAGACCAAGTGTTGAAAATGAAAACGTATTTGAAAAGGTCATTAGCACATTTATGGTGAATGGGGAGTGAAAAGGAACCAGGCAAGGAAAAATGTAGGGGTCAGGGCATTTTTTTTTTATATTTAGCATCAAAGCTTTGCTGAAAACTCCCAGCACCTAGTTCTTTGCACCACCATAGAGTGTGAGTTCCTCCTGCCAAGGTAGAAAAAATGTTTTTCTAAATACAAAAACAGATTGAAATGCCGTTTTGTTTCTTTTATTATTTTTTTTTGAATAGCCAAGATACGGTAATGACCATTACAGCAAGTTTTTGGAGGATGACAAGGAGCTGGTAGTAAAGTGGCTCTTATGGTATTCATGTTATTGGGTGTAACTCATTACGTGCAAGCTCGTATTCACTTATTCCTTTATTCTTTCCATGCCTCACCGTGAAGGCTTGCACCGATGTAACAATAATTGCATGAGTTGTCTTTGGGCTGGTGCATTACTGTATGGCTCCATGCACGCTGGCTTAAAATTGCAGCTTCTACAGGAGTTTTGTGTATTGCCTGTAGAAGAAGCTCAATGTTATCCTATCTGTCCATGCACATTAGGATGATTACAGGAATATTTTTAGCTCAGCATTCAGAGACAGGAAAATAAAACTTTCTGGTTTGCATTTCTGATTGGAGCTTTCTGGCAGAAAAAAAATGCAAAAAAAGCTCTATATGAGGTTTTTTTTCTGCCAAGGGAACTGGTGATTTTTTAAGCCGAGTGTGTATAGAGCGTTATGCCGCGTACACACGACCGTTTTTCATGTCATGGGAAAAAAAAGAAGTTTTTCTCGACGTGATTCTTGTCAAGCCTGCCTTGCATACACATGATCGTTAAAGCCTACACGCAACTGTTTTTCACGAAGAGGAAAACGATGACGTGAAAAATGCTCTGGAGCCTACACACAATCGTTTTTAATGACCAATTTAAAAAATTGATTTTTTCTCGTCATGAAAAACGGTTGTGTGTACGCGCCATTATGCCGCGTACACACGATCATTTTTCGGGTTCTAAAAAAAGTTTTCAGGCTCTAGAAAAACCAAAGTTTTTTTCAACTTGATCATTAAAACGGCCTTGCATACACACGATCGTGAAAAAAAAATGCTCTAGCAAAGCGCGGTGACATACAACACATACAACGGCACTATAAAGGGGAAGTTCCATTCGGATGGCCCCACCCTTGGGGCTGCTTTAGCTGATTTTGTGTTAGTAATAGACGATTCGTGCTTTTCTGTCTGTTACAGCGTGATGAATGTGCTTACTCCATTACGAACGGTAGTTTTACCAGAACGAGCGCTCTCGTCTCATAACTTGCTTCTGAGCATGCGCAGATTTTTCACGTTGTTAAAGCCCACACACGACCATTTTTTACAACCCGAAAAACAACAACGTTAAGAACTTCGTTAAAAAATAAAGCATGTTTGAATTTTTTTTTGGCTATTTTTTAGAACCCGAAAAATGCTCTGAAGCCCACACACGATCGTTTTTAATGACATTAAAAAAAAAAGTAATTTTTTAGAACCCGAAAAATGATCGTGTGTACGCAGCATTACTCTTATATGTGTGCTGTACAGCAGTATTTCTGGTTACACAGTTGGCCACAGCAGATTACACAGGTGATTTGCATGTCTCTGCCCAAAATTATTTGAGCAACAGATTCCTTTCCCTATGAATTCCATGGAATCGTATAAAAAGGTTAGTGCTTCAAGCTAAGCACTTTTAAGTGTTTTCCACATTTAAATTCTGTACTGCATAGCGTAGTACAGTCAGCTTGTGGTAGGCAGGTCTCTGCTCCTGAAACAAAGAAACAAGTCCAGGAACAAAAAGTCATTCCACGTTAATATAATG
This sequence comes from Rana temporaria, assembly GCF_905171775.1. NCBI lineage: Eukaryota > Metazoa > Chordata > Amphibia > Anura > Ranidae > Rana > Rana temporaria. Next base: position 75,406,733 of record NC_053489.1, on the reverse strand, counting down.
CATTTCTGAAATAAGTTGGCTACACCTATGCTTTCTAAGTCCAAAGGAAACAATGAAAGTCAGACGATGTGCCATAACTGACTCGTGCCAAGGTCTTTCCAGTTACAGTTTCTCACAGTTCTGCTCAGCAATCAGAATGTCAAATAGCAATTTTACAAACTGTTCTGCAAAAAATGGCGATGGGGTAGAAACCTAAGAAGGTTACAGCTCAGTGCTGAAAAATGGAGACATAGAACATACTGGTCGGCTTACAGCATGATTTATGGAGCAATATAGAATTTTCCACAAAGTTAGATTTTGTTCTAAACACCACCAATGAACTTCTCCTATTTGCGCCCCTTTTGGTCAGCTAAATATATAGTTGAACGTTTTTTTTTTTTTTTTATAAGGATCCATGCACACTGGCTTAAAAAAAACACTCCTTCTAGATGAGTTTAGCGTTTTGCCTGTAGAAGCAGCTAATGTTATCCTATGTATCCCTGCACTTTAGGATGTTTAGAGGCATATTTTAAGCTCAGTGTTTAGAGACATGTTTTTGAGAGCAGTTTTCTGGCAGAAAAAATGTTAAACTCCTAAACACCTCTAAATGCCAGGATACAAATGCTCTATATGAGCATTATTTTCTGCCAAAAGAACTATGGGCCAGATCCACAGCCAGCCGCCGTAACTTAAATATTCGGATTTAAGTTACACTGCCGCAAAATTTCTACCTAAGTGCCCGATCCACAAAGCACTTACCTAGAAATTTTCGGCTGTGTAACTTAAATCCGGCCGGCGCAAGGCGTTCCTATTCAAATGGGGCGAGTCCCATTTAAATTAGGCGCGCTCCCGCGCCGGCCGTACTGCGCATGCTCACGACGTCATTTTCCCGACGTGCTTTGCGCGGTTTTACGTTGCGCCGGGTTTTGAGAATCGCGACGGGGGTAAAAAAAAAAAATACGAGTTGCGGCGGGAAAAAAAAATATTTGAAAAAAAAAAGACGGCGACGCGGGGTAGAAGGGTCTACTTTTACAAGGCCTAAACAGTTTAGGCCTTGTAAAAGCAGCCCTAATATTGCGATTGCAAACTAATACTTATGAAGAAAAAACGAAGCGTAAAAGCTTCGTGGATCTCTGTAAGTGCTAATTTGCATACCCGAAGCGGCATTTCGACGAGAAATGCCCCCAGCGGCGGCCGAGGTACTGCATCCTAAGATCCGACAGTGTAAGTCCCTTACACATGTCGGATCTTCTCCCTATCTATGAGAAACTGATTCTGTGGATCAGTTCCAAAGATAGAAACAGGGATACGACGGCGTATCAGTAGATACGCCGTCGTATCCCTTTTGTGGATCTGGCCCTATCTTTTTTTTTTTTTTTTTAAGCCAAGTGTGCCTAACTGTTCAGTAAGCTCAAAAATCATGTGCACTAGTTAAGGTTATAAAGATAAAAAAGGAGGCCGAGATAAGGATAGCTGTGATAAAAAAAAATGATCACAAAAAATAAATAAAATAATAATATACAAGCCATATTGTGGTATAACATTATTAAAAATGACCTTTACTTTTCAATCTGCAGTGCTGAAATTCTATGTAAACTGCAATGCAATATGGCTACCTGGAGGTATTCTGTACACATGGATTACTTTAGACTGCCAAATAAGAAAAGCAGATAAAAGTGAAGAGTATCCTGATTTTAGGTTAGAGTGTTCCTTTCATCCATTTTCCTGTAAAAGTGTTGCAATAACTTTTATCAGATTTTTTCCCAGAAATTCATTCTGTTTCCATTCCGACACCAGAGCACTTGGCAGAAACAAACACAATTTTAGAATATTAGTTGGGCGCTGAGCAGGAATTGTAATAAAGTATTAGGTGAATGGAGAACATTTCCCAGTTCAGACCTGAATAACCCATTAATCACAAGGTTATGTTGCATGTGATTATTGAAATGGAGTAAAAGGTTCATCAAACCAAACATACAATGGGATCACAAATCAGTTTAAAAGAAAAATATAATATGGGTGCTTCTTTACCTATATGTGCTGCAGCTATACAGTATATCCTATTGAAAAATAAAAGTACCGTAGTTTCTGCCAACTGTTTGAGATTTACAGTCAACAGCATTATAGAAGGCTCCTAATGGTATCAATGAGCAACAACGTGGAGTTTGGGAGCCTCAAATACAGGCCTGACTCTTCTTAAAGGTGTTGTAAAGGAAAAAAGAAATTCCCTAAATAGCTTCCTTTACCTTAGTGCAGTCCTCCTTTACTTACCTCATCCTTCGATTTTGCTTTTAAATGTCCTTTTTTCTTCTGAGAAATCCTCACTTCCTGCTCTTCTGTCTGTAACTACACGCCGTAATGCAAGGCTTTCTTCCTGGTGTGGAGAAAGTCTCTTGAGGGGGGGATGGGGCTAGCAGGCAAGTCAGGACACTCTCTACTTTGTAGATAGAGAAAGGAACTGTGTGTTAGTGGGCGTCCTGACACTCCTGCTCGCCCCCTCCCCCCTCAAGAGGCTTTCTCCACACCAGGAAGAAAGCCTTGCATTACTGTGTGTAGTTACAGACAGAAGAACAGGATGTGAGGATTTCTCAGAAGAAATAAGGACATTTAAAAGCAAAATCGAAGGATGAGGTAAGTGAAGGAGGACTACACTAAGGTAAAGGAAGCTATTTAGGGAAAGCATTTTTTTCCTTTACAACCCCTTTAAGGTAGTTCTTGACCTTTTATTTTGTATATCGTTAAATAGAGAATCAACCTGTTTTATTATTAATTAACCGGATCTAGCAAATGTCATGAACTAACATTCAAGTGATATTAAAGTCTTGTTTTTTTTTGTTTAAAAATAGCAAACATGTTATACTTACATGCTCTGTGTAGTGGATGTTCACAGAGCAGCCCCGATCCTCCTCTTCTTGGGTCCCCCTTTGGTGCTCCTGGCCCCTCCTTCCTGCCCCCACAACAAGCAGTTTGCTTTAGGGGCACCTGAGCCGAGCCAAAGCTCTGTGTCTGTCCATTCAGAAAAGGAAAGTAACTGCTCCAGATGAATGTAATCAGCCTTCTCCTAGAGACCACGGGTGCTGGCAATGCATATAGCGAAGAACGAAGAGAATGTTTGGACAGCCGCACTCCAGAAAAAAAATCCTTAAATAGCCTTTATTTGTAAAATTGGATAAAACACTACATGCCACAGGAAGAAAAAATCAGGACGCACAGCTGACACGTTTCGCACTAACACTTAGTGCTTACTCATAGTAAGCACTAAGTGTTAGTGCGAAACGCGTCAGTGTGTGTCCTCATTTTTTCTTGCTGTGGCATGTAGTGTTTTATACAATTTTACAAATAAAGGCTATTTAAGGAATTTGTTCCTGGAGTGCGGCTATCCAAACGTTCTCTTCGTTCTGCCCATTCAGACACAGACCACAGCTCGGCCCCATCCCCTCTCTCTCCCCATTGGCTTACTGACTTTGATTGACAGCAGCGGGAGCCAATGGCACCCTGCTGCTGTCCCAGCCAATGGGAAGGGAGCGTCCCCCAGATAGCTTAGGTTTGGATGCAACATCGCTGGATAGAGATGGGGCTCAGGTAAGTATTAGCTGAGGGGAGCTGCTGCACACAGGAGTTTTTTTGTTTTTTTTAGCTTAATGCTTAGAATATAGTACATTAAGAGAAAAAAAACTTCTGCCTTTAGAACCACTTTAAAGTTCTTAAGTGGACAGTGATTACCCTAGGTGTGCTCACCTGGAGCGGCAGCTTCCTTACCTGTTCGTCACTTTAAAGCCTTAGTTTAATTAAAATATAAAATCAGCACAAGGGGTCATACCTAAATTCATTACAAAGTTGTGCTGCTGGCTGCCTAGTTGAAATCCAAAGCACTCTGAACCCCCAGCCCCCCCCCCCCCTCAAGCAGATGTGCCAAACACGCCCAACCTTTCTACCACCCGCCTCCATTCATAGAAGCTGTACTATAGCATCCATCAATGAAAAGTGCTCTATCAATGGATGAATGAAAGGTCCACCTTCTCCATTCATAGATCCTTTTTTATTAATGGAAGCTATGGTACAGATTCTTTAAAAGGAGAAATCAGGAGCAAAGATCAGCATAGTCTGCACTCTTGACGAGTGTCTGACAGGTCCAGCCGATCGCAGCATCCAAAGGTTACAGCTGCGAGGTTATGGGGGAAGGCTCTGCAGAGGACTTGGATTTACACTAAGACAACAGTCAGCAGCACAATAAATGTAAGCACTGTTCTATGTGCTGTTTAAAAAAAAAAAAAGGGAAAAAAATGTGCTAAACATTACTAGTACAGTTTAATATTGCCACGCATGGGAACCTTCACTAGTGATGAATGCTTTTTTAATAGCTTTTTTAATAGCACATTGTTTATTCCATAATTTACTGTAATTCACTTCCGTTTTGGAAGTGGCAAGTGCTTTCATTAGCAACTGTATAAAGACCTGTTGTTTTAAAGGTCCTTGGGAGATGAGGCCCCTATTATATAACCGTACATAACTCTTCTCCCAGCTACATGACCAACCTTTTCTCTAAATACCAACCTAATCATTCTCTTCGCTCCTCCCAAGACCTCATGCTCTCTAGCTCCCTGGTCACCTCCTCCCATGCTTATCTTCAGGACTTTTTCTGAGCCTCACCCATCCAATTGAACTCCCTACCCCAATCTGTGCGATTATCTGCTACTGTTTGCTTTTAGACGATTCCTGAAAACTAGGGTTGTCCCGATACCACTTTTTTAGGACTGAGTACAAGTACCGATACTTTTTTTCAAGTACTCGCCGATACCGAATACGATACTTTTTTTTAAATGTGTCCCCAAATGCAGCCATGTCCCCCCACAGATGCAGCCATGTCCCCCCACAGATGCAGCCATGTCCCCCCCATATATGCAGCCATGTCCCCCCCATATATGCAGCCATGTCCCCCCCATATATCCAGCCATGTCCCCCCCATATCCAGCCATGTCCCCCCCATATGCAGCCATGTCCCCCCCATATGCAGCCATGTCCCCCCCATATCCAGCCATGTCCCCCCATATCCAGCCATGTCCCCCCCATATCCAGCCATGTCCCCCCCATATGCAGCCATGTCCCCCCCATATGCAGCCATGTCCCCCCCATATGCAGCCATGTCTCCCCCCCATATCCAGCCATGTCCCCCCCATATGCAGCCATGTCCCCCCCATATGCAGCCATGTCCCCCGAATATATGCAGCCATGTCCCCCCCATATATGCAGCCATGTCCCCCTTACCGTACATGCTGCCGCGCCACCGCTTGGTTAATACGGGCGGGGAACATTACAGCTTTCATTTGAACAGCTGTAGTCTTTCGCGCCGCGCTGCGTATAGACACTCCCCCTTGCTCGGGATTGGACAGTTCACCCGAGCAAGGGGGAGTGTCTATACGCGGCAGGAAACACTACAGCTATTCAAATGAAAGCTGTAATGTTCCCTGCCCGTATTAACCAAGCGGGGATGCGGCAGCAGGGGGGGAAGTATTCTATTTCGATATCGGAGGTATTTGCGGGAGTACAAGTACTCCCGCAAATACTCGGAATTGGTCCCGATACCGATACTAGTATCGGTATCGGGACAACCCTACTGAAAACCCTCCTCTTCAGAGAAGCCTATCCTGCCCACACCCATCAGCTCATCCTCCACAGTTATTACCTTTGAATCACTTGACCCTCCCTCCAAGATTGTAAGCTCTAATGTGCAGGGCCCTCTGATTTCTCCTGTATCAAATTGTATTGTAACTATACTGTCTGCCCCCACGTTGCGCAAACTTTTGACGCTATATAAATCCTGTATAATAATAATAATAATAACTAATAATAGAAATGTGAGGATTCTCCAGAAATTTGGGTAGGAGAAGAAAATGGGGAAACAATGCACAGGAGAAGGACTCGGTTGCAAGCACGCATGAGTGTCCCCATCGGGGGACTGGCCATAGAGGAGCGACCCAAAAAGAGGAGGTTCCCGCCGGCTCTGTGCTATCCCATTGCACAGAGTAGGTAAGTATAGACATGTTTGTTATTTTTTATTTACCTTTACAACCCCTTTAACCCCTTAAGGACCGCCGCACGACTCTTTACGTCGGCAGAATGGCACGGCTGGGCATATGGACATACAGGTACGTCCCCTTTAAGAAGTCCAGCCGTGGGTCGCGAGCGCGCCCGGTCCTGTGCTCCGTGACCACGCCCACAGGACACGTGGACCCGAACACCGCCGGTGTCCCGCGATCGGGTCACAGAGAGGAAAAACAGGGAGAGGTGAGTGTAAACAAACCTCTTCCGGGGCTTCCTATTGAGCCTGTCACTGATCCTCTGTTCCCTGCCATAGGGAACGACGATCAGTGACGTTACATGCCCAGCCACGCCCCCCTACAGTAAGAAACACAAATTAGGTCACACGTAACCCCTTTAGCGCTCCTACAGGTTAACCCCTTCACTGCTAGTGTAATTTTTCACAGTAATCAGTGCATTTTTAGAGCACTTTACGCTGTGTGCGGCCCTGCCCCCCACTTCCTCATCACTGGCTTTGATTGTCAGCACTGGGAGCCAATGGCTCCTGGTGCCCCAGCAAAGCCAGCAAGACCAGTAAGTGAGGGGAAAAAAGATCTGCAGACGTACACAGCGCTGGATCAAATGAGTTCTCAAGTAAGTAAAGGGGGCTGAGGGGGTGATGCTGACATCTAAACATTTTTTACCTTAATGCAAGGAATGCATTAAGGTAAAAAACATTTAGACTTTACAACCTCTTTGACTCCAGATTTAGCTTTCTCTCTTTTATAGATACTTTAATTTCCATTTTCCCTTGTATTCCACATTATTCCCAGTAACAGAGCTGGCATTGGGGTTCCTCTGTGGTTTTTGGAAATGCTCTCTAAACATGCTTTGTTGGAATTAGCAATGAACAGTTAAGAAAAGTATGTATTTTACCAAGTCCATCAAAATGGCAGGATATGGTGGAAGTGATATCTGTCACAGAGATAATTCACATTCTCTTTTGTCTCACAGCCGTTTCCTGTGCTTCTTGCCCCTGAAATACACAAGACCCTCCTGAAGAATATCAGAAATATGTTTAAAGTGGATTTTTCAAACAATGACCAGCATGGTGTTCTAAACATTTTAGGCAAGAAATTAATTAAATTTGTATTTATATGTAGACCAAGAAAAAGGGATGGGGATTGGGATAAACTTCTGGTAGGGGTGCCTGAGTAGTTTCAGGATCAGACTATTTAAAGAAAAGAGGATACCATCACTGGATTCTCCTTCTAAAAATACCACCTGGCTGGCCTAAAGCTGATACAGGCTTTTATTATTTCCTGAATCACAGGCGGAACAGAAATAAAGAGTAGAGATTCTGGGGCAGATTCACGTAGATGGGCGTAAATTTGGGACGGGCGTAACGTATCTGATTTACGTTACGCCGCCGCAAGTTTTTCAGGCAAGTGCTTTATTCACAAAGCACTTGCGTGTAAAGTTGCGGCGGCGTAACGTAAATCACCTGGCGGAATTCAAATTCCGCGGGTAGGGGGCGTGTATCATTTAAATGAAGCGCGTCCCCGCGCCGAACGAACTGCGCATGCGCCGTCCCTAAAATATCCCAGCATGCATTGCTCTAAATGACGTCGCAAGGACATCGTTGGTTTTGACGTGGACGTAAATTACGTCCAGCACCATTCACGGACGACTTACGCAAACGACGTCATTTCTTAAATTTTCGACGCGGGAACGACGGCCATACTTAACATTGACTGCGCCTCATAGACCCAGGGGCAACTTTACGCTGGGAAAAGTCTAACGTAAACGTCGTAACTTTACTGCGTCGGCCGCGCGTACGTTCGGGAATTTGCATATCTAGCTAATTTGCATACTCGACGGGGAAATCGACGGAAGCGCCACCTAGCGGGAAAAAAAATTGCAGTTAAGATCTTACGCCTGTCGGATCTAATAGATATCTATGCGTAACTGATTCTAAGAATCAGTCGCATAGATACGACGGCACAACGCTGAGATACGACGGCGGATCTGGAGATACGCCGTCCTATCTCCGTTGTGAATCTGGACCTCTGAGTTCAGCGTGACTTTCTTGTTCTGCATGCTCTCTCTGGTCTGTGACTGGTCAGCAATGGCAATCTTACAATTTCTCTCAGAACAGGTTTCCTTTAAACTTTTACACAGGGCTTTTTTACTAAGAGAATAGGTTGCAGGTACTCCCCTCTTCCAAGTCACTACCCACCTCAATGCACCGCCCCTTTTAGAGAAAACAGAACCAAGTATCACTTTGTGGTGCTAAGTAGTTTATATGGAATTTGTTAAGGATAATAAAAAAAGTAGTAAAATAGATCCCCTGAAGCCAGAAACAATAGATCCCATCAGCAGCAATAGCCTTCCCCCCAAGCAACAATAGACCCCCTGAAACAAACTACCCTCTAACAACAACTCTCTCTAGCACACCCCAGCACTCCTTGCCATTAGATAAATTCAGGGCTGGAGGTTCTGGAACTGCATTCCCCCACTGAAAAAAAGCTCTGCCTTTAAACCATCTGAATTAAAGGTGGCACCCCTGACGAGTTATAATTGATCTCAGTCCCTATGAAGTTTGCCAAATAGTTTGGTCTGTATTAAAAAAGTGGTAAACAATACAAAATATATAATATACTGAATTCTAACATTATATATGATCATCACATTTTTCAGAATGAAATTAAAGTTTGACTAATAAACAACAAGAGTTAAAGTGTTACTAAACCCACAACAGTAAAATTAGTCTGTATATGCAGTAAAGCATGTTTGTTATACTCACTGTGGAACCTAAGGGGTTAATCCTCTGCATTGTCTAAAAGGCTGTTTGATCCTGTATGCACACATCCGCCTCTTCTTCCACTGACTTCCAGAACAGGTCCGGATAAGACAGAGTTACTGGAGTCAGGCTGCACATGCTCAGTTTGGTGTACATTTCTTGGGAGAGTGAAAGTGATCAGCACAGGATCAATCAGCACTGTCCAGACAGGGGGTCAGGGGCAGGGCCGCTGATAGGGGGGGACCACCCCACCTCTTGTAGGGGGCTCGAGCACATGGGGGCCCACACAGAGAGTGGGATTAGAGACAGTCGTCCCTCACAAATCCCCCTCCCTGTGCGGGCCCCCCTCCCAGCGCTGGTTGTAATGTTAGCTCTGCTCCTGAGTTTGTTCTCTCTATAACTTTTGGGTGTTTTTGACACTTTTTGTTACCATGTAAAAATCTTTTTTTTTTTGCTAGAAAATTACTTAGATAGAACCTCCAAACATTATATATATATATTAGCAGACACTAGAAAATAAAATTGCAGTTGTTGCAATATTTAATGTTGCACTGTATTTGGGCAGCTGTCTTTCAAATGCAATTTTTGCACAATTTTGCCATGATTTTAATGTGATTTTGTGGCTGCGATTTCAGGGAATGATTATGTAGCTTGCATCAAAGTTGGACCAGAGTAGGGACTATTTTGAAGTTGCATCTTTGGGGCGGTTTGGGAGCGATGTATAAAGCACCGCTAAAACAAGCAGCCCTTTAACACTAATGCACAGGTGGCCCCAGTGTGAAAGGGGTCTAAGGAACGGAGTATAGAGAACTCTGACAACAGAGTAAATATCTATTTTATTATAAAACATTAGCTGGTAGACCATTGCAGAGGCAGAGAGCTGTACCATCTAAGTGTTGGTCTAGGACAGGGGTGTCCAAACTTTTTTCAAAGAGGGCCAGATTTGATTAAGTGAACCTGCGTGAAGGGCCGACTATTTTGCCTGACATTCTTTGAACCATTAAAATTCTGCCTAAGTGTGTTCGTCTGAGCACTAATACACGGCCCAACAAGAATTCTCTTGCCTTTGTGGCTGTGTGTGGTGAAGAGATGAGCTCGGGCGTGTTATTTGGATCTACTGTATATATTTTATTTGTGGCCCCAACGAATCCCAGAGCGCTGCTTAGGACTAAGGATGAGCTTGGGCGTGTTATTTGGATATACCGTATTTATCAGCATATAACACTCACAGGCTTACCATTGCCATGAATGCAGCCTTACAATTGCCATGAATGCAGCCTTACCATTGCAACCAATGCAGCCTTACCATTGCAACCAATACAGCCTCACATGTGCCATAAATGCAGCCTCACATGTGCCATAAATGCAGCCTTACCATTGCCATCAGTGCAGCCTGAACGATGCCCATCTGCAGCCTCGGAGGGCAGAGGGAGGGGGCGGGACGAGTGCCAACAGATTACAAACAGGAGAATGCCTTGTTTATCCTGTGGCCTCTTTAATAGACAGAACAGTCGTCCAATGGCATCCCAAGAGATGGGACTTACAATACAGACGCTGCTGAGTAAACAGGAGATTCTCTTCATGTAATCTGACAGCGCTCGTCCTTCCCCCATCCCTGTCCCCGTCAAGGCTGCGCCAATAAATACAGTATATATCTTTTGTGGCCATGGGGGCCACAAACAATATTACATCCAAATCCCCAGGGGGGCCATATTAAATCAACAGGGGGGCCGCATTTGGCCCCCGGGCCTGACTTTGGACATGCCTGGTCTAGGAAGAGAACTACAGGCAGCCCTTGTATATACTGCACATTAAAGCACACGTAGGGAATAGATGCCCCAGAGCTTAGTAAATGAGCAGAAGCTCTGCTGACTTCCATGATCCAATCATGTGCAGACAAAAATATAGTTTAAAAACGTAATTGGCTACTCTTTCCAAAGTGAACTTTTACCTCATTTACTAAGCTTCGGAGCAACTGAAAAGTGCACAGTCTATTTGCCTTTAGTAAATCAACCCCATAATATCTCAAATCAAAGCTTGTCCAAGGCAACCTTTGAAATTCTGACATATACAACTGATTTAATTGTATTTACAATACAGTAATATTAAACTTTAACTTGACATAATTGGTCATCAACCTGTAGTCATTTTCACACAGGAAATAATCATTCACCAACACATTGAGCAGATAACACTAACACATTTTAATAGAACTGTGAAGTACACACACTCTCAGCCACACCCTGCACAGATTTTCCACATGGTTTACAGCATCTGCTGTTGAGATACGGCCCTAGAAAAAATTCTGTATAGCACGTGGCACACCCAGACAGGGATGTAACAGAGTTAAGAGTTCCTTAAGTGGAGGTTCCATCAAAAAAACTATTTTGCTTTAAACTGTAGCTTACGACTAAAAAAGAAAAAATTTTTTTTTTTTTTACTCATCTGGAAATGCCTGTTGCTATGCGGTCCCACAAAATCTGCCTTTGAAACCACCTAGGATTCTGACATCATCTACCTCTAATGCTCCTGGGAAATGTGTGTCATCATTTCCCAGGATGCAGTGCGCTGTCCAATTATCACTCCCCATCCAAGACTTCCAGGAAGTAAGTGCCTGTGGGCTTCACAATGCCCACAAGCAAAATGACAACAGTGTAGATATAGTTTTATAAACTATCTTTTTTGAATATCTATGCGGATCGGCGGCGGATTGTAAAATAGTAAGTGACCAGATTTATATTATAAAAACGCAGGATGAAAGGACATACATTTAAAAAATGCCAATTGTGGTTGGAACTCCGCTTTAAGGAGGAAGAGGGCGTCTGAAGATTTCCCCTTCCCCCCTCCCCCACACTGGTGGTTCAATATCGCTTCGGGCCTATGAACTCTTTTTTGTCCTCCCCTATCCCACCCATACAAATATGTTTCTTTTTATTTGTTCCATCCTATACCAGCAAATGTTTTAGAGGAGAAGTCCAGCCTGAGCTTTTTAGGATGTGCTTCTCCTATAGGTCACAGGAGTGCAATTCGTTTTGCACTCCTGTGACCCGTTTTCATCGGAGAGCGGTCTGAAGTCCGCTTTCCACTGACGTCACTGATATCAGTCGAGGCAGCGTGTCATCCCAAGTCTGAATCCACAAGTTGCCTTGAGACAGGCGCTCCCCGCCCCTCCCATGGTTGGCGTCAGTGGGAGGAATAGTGTCTCGTATTAGTGCCCCAGGGGCTGGATAAAGGCAAGCAAAGGGCCACGGTTTGGACACTCCTAGACTAGCTGAAGCAGATAGTTTGTAGTGTTTGAAAGTAGAAAGTAATATTAATATAAATATAGATTTTATAGCCCCCAGCTACATCACTAACCTGGTCTCAAAATACCAACCAAATTGTTCTCTTCATCATCCTATGCTTCCCTACAGGACTTCTTTCGAGCCTCTCCCATCCTGTGTAAAGCTCTACTCCAATCTGTCTGACTATATCCTACTTAGTCCAGTTTCAGACGATCCCCGAAAACGAATCTCTTCAGAGAAGCCTATCTGGCCCCCACAGCCGGGCACCCACAGTGACAAATCCGGCGCCGCAGAGATCGCTGGACCCTGGGACAGGTAAGTGTCCGGTTATTAAAAGTCAGCAACTGCAGTATCTCTAGCTGCTGACTTTTTTTTAGTAGAAACTCTGCTTTCCCGAAAAAAAAATAGAACATGTTGCATGTTTCCTGCACTGGAACGCTGTAAAACAAATCAAAAATGCACTGGCACACACTGGAATGCACTGGATGCACTGGAACACATATTTCCTTATCTAAGTTTAAGAATAAGGGGGGGGGGACTCACTGGAAAGCATCAAAAACGCATCAAACACGCGCATTCAGAAAAGCATTTGTAACGCACATGGACTGCGTTTCTATGGCGTGAACTGGCCCTAAATGCAGTAACCCTACTTGTAATTAAAAATTAAATATGAGGATATCCTGTAAAATTTTGTATAAGTAACCAAGCCCGATGTACACAAGTGATGACAGTGATAACACTTCAGAAGTGTTTTTATTTCATACAAATATTGGATCTTACTGTCAACAAGCACATTTCTCATCATCTGTAAATCTGAGTGATAAGATGTGATTGGTGGGTCTAACAGGGATCAAAACCATGGAAGTGCATTATTTGAATCTTCTGACATTTGGTGAAGGTCAGGATACAGACATTTTTGGTATCTTGTTGTTTCCTGTTTTTATCTTTAGATTGTAGAAGGAAATGGATCAACTCCCTCTGCATCTCCAAGCTCAGCATTTCACAGACAAGCAGCTATCGTATACTTTTTTTCTTTCTTTTTTTTACCAAAAAACATCTAGCAAGTGGTTGTAGCACTATTTATATAAACTAGTTATTTTGTGTTCATGTAAAGAGAATTTACACAACTACCCTTCTGGTAAATGATTGCTTTCAGTTAGCAAAGTAACACTTTATGTTCCACTGCAAGCAGAATGTAAAAGGAGGGAGCAAGATTTTGGGCCCGCCTTCATGGGCTTGTGGCAGCCCCGCCCCCTTACTCAGGTCATTCCTGCATTGGATGTTTAGGCATTAGGTATTATTTAATATTTGGTACTGTCTCTTTAAATTTATGAGTTTTTGAATGGACCAATCAATAGCGTTGGAATTTTCTGGAAGGTTTTGGCACCCTATATATAGGTGTACTCTGAGGTAATTTACCTCACACACTTTAGTCAAGCATTGTGTGAAGGAGCTACCCACCCTACCCACCCCTGTCGTTTGGCACTTATGTGGTTTAAGTCACCCCGGATTTTTGGGGGGCATGTTTTTATGTCTTAAATATTTCTTTTTGGCTCGAGTTCCAAAAACTGAGCTTACATATTTATAGATTTATGGAATTTATGATATTTATTTTAAATTTTCGATATATTTAAGTATTGTAATATGTATTTATACCAATATAGTGCCACGGCCATTAAATATTTTGCCAAATACAATTCTGTGGTTTGTTTTTATTTTTAGTTAATTGTAAGTTATGTAGTTATTTTAAAAGGGGATGTGGGCTGCGTACAATCCCATGGCCACATGCAGTTTAGGTAGGGTTGCCACTAGGGATGAGCTTCGAGTTCGAGACGAACATGAGTTGGCTGTTCGCATGTTTGGCGAACACCGAACAATTGGGGTGTTCGCGGCAAATTTGAAAAGCCGCAGAACACCTTGAAAAGTCTATGGGAGAATTCTAAAGTGCTAATTTTAAAGGTTAATTTTAAAGTTATTGTCCTAAAAAGTGTTTGGGGACCTGGGTCCTGCCCCAAGGGGACATGTATCAATGCAAAAATAAGTTTTAAAAACTGCCATTTGTTTCAGGAGCAGTGATTTTAATAATGCTTAAAGTAAAACATTCCTTTAAATTTCATACCTGGGGGGTGTCTAAAGAATGCATGTAAAGTAGCGCATGTTTCCCATGATTAGAATTGTCCCTGCACAAAGCGTCATTTCTGAAGGAAAAAAAGTCATTCAAAAGTACTAGCTTTTGTCGGTCCCCGGCAATACAGAGAAAAGTAATTGAAAAAAATGACAGGGGTCCCCCCCAGTCCATTTCCAGGCCCAGCTATGAATATTAAGGGGAACCCCTAACTTTTTTTTCAATGACTTTTATCTGTATTGCCGGGACCCGACAATTCATTAATAGCGGGAGTAGTTTTAAATGACTTTTTTCCCTTCAAAAATTAAATTGTGTGCAGGGAACCAAAATAAAAAAAATGTGTGGGGGTCCCCCCAAATTCCATTTGGTTCTGGTGCGAACCGAACTGGGGGGTGTTCGGCTCATCCCTAGTTGCCACCTGTCCGGGATTCACTCATACAGTCTTGGTTTGGAATTGTACGTCCGGGTTTCAGACCTCTTGAAACCTGGACACATTATTGAGAATGGACTGCGGTTCCCCAAGTAACTGAGTACCACAACCACCAAGTATATCGGTGTGCCCACCCCCAAACATGGACAATAAACGAGAGGAGGCTTGATCTCCTTCTGCCCCTCCTGCCCTTACCCCTCTGTCTGCCTACCCAAACTCCAATCCCCAGTATTCTCCAATCCCCGGAAAGCGATGCATGGAAATTTGAAGCTCGGCAGCCGGCAGCTCAGCATTGTGAATAAAAGGTCTCAGTGCTTGAGCCTTCATCCCTGGGTGAGTGAGATCACCATCCAATGTCTGAAGTCTCCCCCTTCCTCCCTTCTCTCTCCTGCCTCTGTGCGAGTGTGTACACTAAGATAAGGAGGACTCTGATGTAGGGGGGGCTTTGGGAACCCTGATTAAAGGGGAAATGCTGGGAACTCTAGTTGGAGCTTTGGTGAGTAGAAACCCCCTTACATCAGAGTTCTACTTTAAACCAGAGTCCACAGCGTTCCCCCTTAAAATAAATTGGTGTGTGCCACTAAAGTGTTCAGGTTTGGCTTGAAGAAAAGGTGGCAACCCTAAAGCCTTGTACACACGACCAAAGAACTCGTCGGGCGAAACACATCGTTTTCCTCGACGAGTTCCTTGTTAGGATTGTCGAGGAACTCAACAAGCTTGCTTTGCGTACACACTGTCAAGACAAATTCTCCTTTTTCTCAAACGCGGTGACATACAACACATACAACGGCAGGGGAAGTTCGATTCCACTGGCACAACTCTTGGGGCTGGTTTTGCTAATCTCATGTGTTTGCCTGGTAAGTAAAAGTTTGTTAAGAGACGATTTGCACTTTTCAGTCTGTTACAGCTTGAAAAATGTGTTATCTCCATTACAAATGCTACTTTTACTCCCGTCTCATACTTTATTCTGAGCATGCACAGGTTTCTTAGCATACACACGCTCGAGTTTCTCGTCGAAAACCAGCCTGACGAGGAACACGACGAGCAAATTCAGACTCCCGTCGAGGAAAAAGAGAACTTGCTCTCTTTTTTGCTCGTCGAGTTCCTCGACAGTTTCCTCGATGAAAAACGTACACACGACCGGTTTCCTCGGCAAAAAAGCTCTCCCACCAAGTTTCTTGATGGATTCTGCCGAGGAAACTGGTCGTGTGTACGAGGCCTGAGTTTAGGGTAATATTTTTTGCCATGACACATCAGATCAAGTGTGAGAATATGTGCCAGATGAACATGATCCAACTTATGTAATTGTTTTTCTATATGTAGCAAACCCCCGAAGGAACTGCTTTTGTTTCTTCAGTCCGTTACTTTGCCTTCCAACCCCAATGAACTGTCCCAGCCCCTCTGGCACACCTAGCATTGTTATTAATGGAATAACTCCACAGCAATACACAACACAGTTCCGTTTGTAGTTTACTTAAAGAAAAGCAAAGTTCAGGTTAACTTTAGTCAGCCAAGGCCTGTATAAGTACCAGGACTTGGCTGAAACAGTTTAAAGAAACAATCAGGAACACTATGCAACCAATGAAAGCAATAAGTAACAATATGTACAGATAAACAGACCCCCCAACAACTTGTAATTTGTGTGGGATGCTGTGGCTAAAGGGGAGCCCCCTATGATACCTCTAGTACACACCCAGTGAAATAATTTCAATACCCGTGGTGTGTCCCCTTTAAGAGCAACCGCGACAATGTCCTGGAAGCAAAGCTTTGTGTTTTATTATCTTCACCGGCAATGTAGGAGCTCTGTGGACAATATTTGGATGTGGTATTCTATGAAAAGCATTAAAGGTTCCTGGGCAAAGCCCCCTCACCAAATCATGTACACAGTCAGCAGTCCTCCCCTGAGCGGTCGATCGATCTTAGATGCAGGTGTGTCGCAGCTGTTGCAGGGTGTCCTTCTTTAGCATGGACAGTCTGTTCCTCTGGACTGGAGCTGCATGAACAATCTGTTCCTCTGGGCTGGAGTTGCAGGCTGTTTGCCCCTTGGTAGGCCGCGATTCCACACACACATGGAGTGCAGGAGATGCTCTCCTGATGGGGTGCAGGCACAAAGAGGCTCTTGCCTAGTTCCTCTGGCTTTTTATCTCCTCCCCCACAGTTCTTTGCTGCTGCCTGATGATTGGCTCAGGCTCTTCCAATAGGGAGTTTACAGACAACTTCCAATAGGGAGTTTACAAACAAGCAGATCTGAGTGTCTGTGTGAAGAGAGAAAGGGGAGGTGAAAAGCCCACACTGCTGCAGCAGACAGCTCTTCCCTAATAGATCAGCCTGGAGAAGTACCTGCTACATATATAATTTTACCCAAATCTCATATAAACTTTAAAGTGATACTAAAACTTCTGTGCCATGTGCCATTGAACTGGATGGACTTGTGTCTTTTTTCAACCTGACTAACTATGTAACTATGTAACTATGGCAAACAGTGGTTGTAGCTAAATTATGCTACGTACTGGGCGTGGCTTTTTAGTCAGTTGTAGATTAGACATTTTAGTAAGATTTTTTTTATTATTAAGTGGTCTTGCATAGCAAGAGCACTTATTGTTATCTCACATATATATTATCATTCTTATAGTCAAATTTACCACCCTAACTCCTCCCATTGCTCTTACTTTGTGTAACGATTCGGCTTTTGCGGCCAAATTTTCCCATAGGAATGAATGGTGAAGCTTACAGTGTGGAATGTAAAAAACTGAAAAATCAGGACATGATTTGTAAACTGCGACGACTCCCTCATTTTCAAGCCGACCTACACAAATCTTATATCAAAACGTTCAGCTATCCCTGCTGCCACTACACATGTTCACGGCTAAGCGATCGACCAAACCGTTTTCACAATACGGCCATTTGTTTGCAACCTACGCCATCAATTGACCTCCATTGACTTCCATTGAAATTCCAGTCAGGAAACCAAAAATCTTTAGGACAATATATAAACTGCGACTGTGCCTTCAATTTTTATATTTCAGAGACATACTATACATCTACAAATGTAGATCTGGGTCTTGTGATTCACACAATATAAAGATATTCGCTGTACGATTTATAGTTTTTAAAGTACAACCATTTGAATAGGACAAGTATTAAAAAAAAATACAGAATCTCTGGCCCAGGTTCTCAAAGGGCTTACGACGGCGCATCGCCATGTACGCCGTCGTAAGTCCTAATCTGGGCCGTCTTATCTATGCGTCTGATTCTTAGAATCAGTTACGCATAGATATCCATTAGATCCGACAGGCGTAAGTCCCTTACGCCGTCGGATCTTAAATGCAATTTTTTTTTGCCCGCTAGGTGTCGCCTCCGTCGTTTTCCCCGTCGAGTATGCAAATTAGCTAGATACGCGAATTCCCGAACGTACGCGCGGCCGACGCAGTAAAGTTACGACGTTTACGTTAGGCTTGTCCCGGCGTAAAGTTGCCCCTGGGTATATGAGGCGCAACCAATGTTAAGCATGGCCGTCGTTCCCGCATCAAAATTTATAAAATTAAGTTGTTTGCGTAAGTCGTCCGTGAATGGTGCTGGACGTAATTTACGTCCACGTCAAAACCAATGACGTCCTTGCAACGTCATTTAAAGCAATGCACACCGGGATATTTTAGGGACGGTGCATGCGCAGTTCGTTCGGCACGGGGACGTGCTTCATTTAAATGAAACACGCCCCCTACCTGCCAAATTTGAATTCCGACGGGTGATTTACGTTACCCCGCCGCAACTTTACACGCAAGTGCTTTGTGAATAAAGCACTTGCCTGAAAAACTTGCGGCGGCGTAACGTAAATCAGATACGTTACGCCCGCTCAGTTTTACGCCATTATACGAAACTCTCGGCCTCTGAGTCTGTGTTTAGAGGCTGCATATGAACAAACACTGGTTTCCTAGGAGACGCTGAGGTAATTTAAACTCCTCACACACACAGCTGTAAGGGGATTCTATAGCTCCTCCCACACAGTTGTGAGGTGATGTATACGAGGTGATTTCTGTGAGGTGATATATGTGAGGTGATATCTGTGAGGTGATTTCTGTGAGGTGAGTTCTGGCTTCTACCACACAACTGAGGCAAATTATATCTAGTCTCACACAGCTCTGAGGAAAATTATAGCATTATAGCTCCTTCTTCATAGCTCTGAAGAGACCTATATCTCCTCCAACACATAGCATTATGCCATCTAAAGGAAAGAGGTCTAAATCTGCAAAGATACGCTGGACTAAACAGGACCTTTCAGACCCACGCTTTTGGCATCCGGAGCCCCACAGCAGCATAGTGGAAATGGAGGTTACCAACCCTCCATAGCAACCAGTCCATAGCAACCCTCCATAGCAACCAGTCCATAGCAACCCATCCATAGCAACCAGTCCATAGCAACCTGTCCATAGCAACCCTCCATAGCAACCAGTCCATAGCAACCAGTCCATAGCAACCCGTCCAAACCAACCAGTCCATAGCAACCAGTCCATAGAAACCGTCAATAGCAACCCATCCATAGCAACCCGTCCATAGCAACCCGTCCATAGCAACCCTCCATAGCAACCAGTCCATAGCAACCAGTCCATAGCAACCAGTCCATAGCAACCCGTCCAAACCAACCAGTCCATAGCAACCAGTCCAAAGAAACCGTCAATAGCAACCAGTCCATAGCAACCAGTCCATAGCAACCCGTCCATAGCAACCCGTCCATAGCAACCAGTCCCTAGCAACCAGTTCATAGCAACCGTCCATAGCAACCATCCATAGCAACCATCCATAGCAACCGTCCATAGCAACCAGTCCATAACAACCAAGTCCATAGCAACCAGTCCATAGCAACCGTCCTTAGCAACCAGTCCATAGCAACCAGTCCATAGAAACCAGTCCATAGCCATCAGTCCATAGCAACCAGACCATAGCAACCCGACCATAGCAACCCGACCATAGCAACCACTCCATAGCAACCCATCCATAGCAACCAGTCCATAGCAACCAGTCCATAGAAACCATCCAAAGCAACCAGTCCATAGCAGCCAGTCCATAGCAACCCTCCATAGCAACCATCCATAGCAACCAGTCCATAGCAACCCGTCCATAGCAACCAGTCCCTAGCAACCAGTTCATAGCAACCGTCCATAGCAACCATCCATAGCAACCATCCATAGCAACCGTCCATAGCAACCAGTCCATAACAACCAAGTCCATAGCAACCAGTCCATAGCAACCATCCTTAGCAACCAGTCCATAGCAACCAGTCCATAGAAACCAGTCCATAGCCATCAGTCCATAGCAACCAGACCATAGCAACCCGACCATAGCAACCCGACCATAGCAACCACTCCATAG
This sequence comes from Rana temporaria, assembly GCF_905171775.1. NCBI lineage: Eukaryota > Metazoa > Chordata > Amphibia > Anura > Ranidae > Rana > Rana temporaria. The sequence goes on along the minus strand of NC_053489.1, from coordinate 75,386,727 downwards.
CAACCCATCCATAGCAACCAGTCCATAGCAACCAGTCCATAGAAACCATCCAAAGCAACCAGTCCATAGCAGCCAGTCCATAGCAACCCTCCATAGCAACCATCCATAGCAACCAGTCCATAGCAACCAGTCCTTAGCAACCCTCCCATAGCAACCAGTCCATAGCAACCGTCCATAGCAACAAGTCCATAGCAACCATCCAAAGCAACCAGTCCATAGCAACCAGTTTTGATGGGGTAGTTTTTGATGGAGCAGTTTTTGATGGGGCAATGGATCGAACTGAATCAACACACTGTTGGATCACATTTACATCTCCAGGGGCACTGTCTCCAGCCAGGAGTATTGGTGGAGGCAAGACCACGTCGCACAATTTCCCCAGAAATTGTATCTTTTCTAGTTATTATTATTATTAGCTATAAATTACTTTTTAAAAATATATATTTTTTTTATTTTCATTTTAAATTCATTTTAAAGTGATTGTAAAGTCAGACGTTTTTTTATCTTAATGCATTCTATTTTTAAATATTCACCGTTTTAGTTTTCAATAGGAGTTCTGTAATTTCTCAGGTTGCCAGTAAAAAATGTGCTCCGCCAGTAAATTTTCCATGTTTTGTTAGTACACAATTCTGCGGGAGGTTGGCAACCCTGGAAGGTGCCCCCCCTGTGCTTCTTCATTCAGAGTGGTGTCTGTATAATACAGGAGGTGTGTTACTGGCCAGCTCTCCAGGAAAAAACAGAGCGGGGGGAAAGCCTAAAAGGTAAGAGTAATACAGTCACTACATCTAAGGTTTAGGGTTTAGTAGTGCTTTAAATCAGCAACAGGGATGGTACTTACATGAATGAAAAGTGTCCCTTGTGCTGGTGGCTGCTCTGTTCCTTGAAATCAAGTCCGGCCATCTTTTGTGAATTATGACATGTGATGTCATTCTCAAAAGACCGAAATCTGTTCACCTGAATGCTGACAATCTGGAACATCCTGATTCAGAAGGGATAAATATGGAGATAGTCTGAGGCCACGTACACACGGTCGATCCATCCGATGAGAATGGTCCGACGGACCTTTTTCATCGGTTCACCACTGAAGTAGACTGATGGTCTGATGTGCGTACACACCATCGTTCCAAAAACCGATCGGGTCAGAACGCGGTGACATAAAACACAACAACGTGCTGAAAAAAACGAAGTTCAATGCTTCCAAGCATGCGTCGACTTGATTCTGAGCATGCGCGGGTTTTGAACCGATGCTTTTGTGTACTAACCATCGGTTTAGACCTATCGTTCAGCGGTCCATCGGTTCGATTTTAAAGCAAGTTCTCTAACTCTTGTCTGAAGGACAAAAGACCGATGGGCCATACACACGGTCGGTTTGGACCGATGAAACTGAACTTCAGTCCGTTTTCATCAGTTTGGACCGACCGTGTGTACGCGGCCTAACAAACAGAATAATGATCTGGATATAATTTAGTGAGTAAAATTCTTATAAATAGACAAGACAGTGGAAAATTCCCCTTTTAGAACTTGTTATGATTTCCCTGGAAAAAAAAAATCATTAGATTAATGCTTATTTTTAGACAGGGGACTTTTTACTTGCTTTATTTGGAGCCTTTGAATTATTATCTCATTATTTAGAAATAGGTCTACGTTCTAAATATCCTGACTGTATTCATTTTTTCATTTGGATAGAACGCTGGGGTTAGAATCTCTGTCATGTATTTATTGCTGTCCGTCTCCCCCTTATAGAAATACAATTCCTCTAATTGTCCTGATAAACAATGACACCAGAAACAAAAGTTAGGGTGAGTCCAAAATATTAAGTGGCCACCAGAAGAGGAATAGAGAGATGATAATGATGATAAAGATTTTGACAGACTGATAAAGGCGGTAAGAGCACTCCCACCCGCCCAACGTCATATGACGTAGTCGACTTTGAGCAGTAATATATGAATAAGGCCTGCAGTTACAGGCATCATTCAGATGTCTTATTTTAGAATCAGCAATTCCCTTCACCGTAAGAACAATCATAGCGACTGTTCAGCCACTTGAGCATTCTTATAGGCGGCGGAAGGGGACGTTCCCCTCCTCCCAACAAAAGTGGAGTTACCCTTTAACCACTAGCCGACTGCCCACTGAATGGCTCCCCTGCGCAAATCACCGTAGGGGTATAGGGGACGCGGTGTCCGCCGGGCACCCGCGATCGCTCATGACGGAGCAAATACAAACAAATACACGCCCTGTCAGGGGAGAGGAGACAGATCATGTGTTCATAATATGTATGAACACTGATCAGTCTCCTCCCCCAGTTGGTCCCCTCCCCCCACAGTTAGGACACACAGTGAGGAAACACATTTAACCCCTAGATTGCCCCCTAGTGTTAACCCCTTCCCTGCCAGTGACATTTATACAGTAAAGGAATCAGTGACTATTTATAGCACTGATGGCTGTATAAATGTCAATGATTTCAAAAAAGTGTCAAAAGTGTCTGATTTATCCGCCGTAATGTCGCAGTCACGATAAAAATCACAGATCGCCGCCATTACTAGTAAAAAAATAAAATAATAAAAATGCCATAAATAAATAACCTATTTTGTAGGCGCTATAACTTTTGCGCAAACCAATCAATATAGGCTTGCGATTTTTTTTAACCAAAAATATGTAGAAAAATACTTATCGGCCTAAACTGAGGGAAAAATTAGTTTAAAAAAAACGGGGATATTTATTATAGCAGAAAGGAAAAAATATTGTGTTTTTTCAAAATTGTTGCTCTTTTTTTGTTTTTAGCACAACAAATTAAAACCACAGAGGTGATCAAATACCACCAAAAGAAAGCTCTATTTGTGGGGGGAAAAAAGGACATCAATTTTGTTGGGGTACCGCGTTGCACGCCTGCGCAGTTGTCAGTTAAAGTGACTCAGTGCCGTATTGCAAAAAATGGCCCGGTCAGGAAGGGGGTAAATCCTTCCGGGGCTGACGTGCTTAATAATCTCCACCTAAAGACTCAGGGAATATAACTGAAACACATGCACAGTTTTGAGACCTTGAGGAACATAAGTGATTACCAATAGAATGCAGTGATGGCAAACCTTGGCACCCCTGGTGTTTTGGAACTACATTTCCCATGATGCTCATGCACTCTGCAGTGTAACTGAGCATCATGGGAAATATAGTTCCAAAACATCTGGGGTGCCAAGGTTCGTCATCACTGGAATAGAGCAATCCACTCCAAAACATTCTGTACTTTCTAATATCTTTTCTAGCACGGCATATTTTTGTAGTAAGAATAAATAGGAGTCATGTGTTAGGAGTTGGAGCTCCTCATTAATGTGGAAGAAGGTCATGAAGTCTGAAGAAGCATAAACTGCCTCGTGCTTGTAAAGGTGCTGAGTTATGCAGAGAAATGAAAGGATGTGGTCAAACCAATACTGCCCTATATTACGCAATCCAGTATAATCAAGAAGATACATCAAAGTGACCACAGAAGATGCATATCATATGTATTTATATGTATGAGCAGAAACAACAGCAGAGTCAGTATTGAAGCGTACACTGCATCTGAACACCACAAACCAAAAAAAAAGACACCAATTTAATTTACCAGTAAGGCCTCGTACACGCGATCGGAATTTCTGACTTTTTCCATCGGAAATTCCGACCGTGTGTATGCCCCATTGGAGAAATTCCATCGGAAATTCCGATGAATTCCATCGGAGATTACATAGAGAACATGTTCTCTTTTCCTCCGATAGAATTCCGATTTGAATTTGGACAGACAAAGGTCCAATCGTGTGTACAGGGTATACGTTTAATATTCAATCTCTCCATCGTTCCATGTCTCCATGCTTTATGTTGATGCTGAGAAATCACTTTGAAACCCCCCCTATCATTTCTGTCTGTTACCATCTTAAGGGCAGATGATACATGTAGCATTTACTTCCTGGAATCCATCTGCCCTTAGCTCAGGTAGGCAGGCAGGCAGGAGGGTGTGCTTAGCTGAGAAAACCCCTCCTCCCCTCTTGAGACTCCTGGAATGTATGACATCATTTGGTTAGGCCTGGAAAGTAACTGAAGATATATAAAAAATTAAAACAAGTACAGTGTTACCTTGGATTCCGAGCATAATTAGTTCCAGAAGAATGCTTGTAATCCAAAGCACTCATATATCAAAGCGAGTTTCCCCATAGAAGTCAATGGAAACTCAGATAATTCGTTCCACAGTGACTTCTATTCATTGTATGCAGTACTGCATGTGGCCGGAGGTGGGGGGGCACCGGAGACACTCGGATGCACTCGGAGAGGCTCAGAAACACTTGGGAACGGAGTGTTTCCGAGTGGCTCCAAGTGCATTTGAGCGGCTATGAGTGTCACCGGTGCCCCTGCACCTCTGGCCAAATGCGGTACTGCACACCGGAGAGGCTTGAATCCTGCTCTTTTGCCAGACAACACTCGCAAACCGAATCAGGATTTTGAAAAAATAATAGCTCGTATTGCGAAAGCTCGTTAACTGCGTTACTCGCAATCCAAGGTATTACTGTAAATATGATATACTTTCCTATCTATTTACTACTAGCAACATAAGATTTACAGTCAATGGGCCAGATTCTCGTACAGCGGCGTATTGTTGCACGGGCGTAACGTATCCTATTTACGTTACACCTCCGCAACTTAGATGGGCAAGTGCTGTATTCTCAAAGCACTTGCTCCGTAAGTTGCGGCGGCGTAGCGTAAATAGGCCGGCGTAAGCCCGCCTAATTCAAATGTGGGACAAGGGGGCGTGTTTTATGTTAATGTTATGTGACCCGACGTGATTGACATTTTTCACAAAAGACGGCCATACTTAACATTGGTACGCCACATATATGCCTCATATAGCAGGGGTAACTTTACGCCGGGAAAAGCCTAACGTAAACAGCGTATCTGTACTGCGTCGGCCGGGCGTACGTTCGTGAATTTGCGTATCTAGCTGATTTACATATTTCTAAGCGTAAATCAGCGTACACGCCCCTAGCAGCCATCGTAAATATGCAGTTACAATCCGACGGCGTAAGAGACTTACGCCAGTCGGATCTAAGGGAAATCTATGCGTAACTGATTCTAAGAATCAGGCGCATAGATACGACGGCGCAACTCAGAGATACGACGGCGTATCTGGAGATACGCCGTCGTATCTCGTTTGTGAATCTGGGCCAATGTTGGTTACGGTTGGACACATACTACATTCTGTTTTGCTGATAATGTACTTGTTCTGTTAGGTAGCTACTGTGACTTGGCAAATACCTGGTATTTCCTATCCCTATATCTTATGCCCTGTCTGTACGCAACCTTTTTAAATAAAGAATAAAAAAATAAAAAATAAAATACGGTAGTCAATGTTTATTGAAAAAGTGAAGTTCCACTTTAACAGTTATCAGTATTGGTAATCTGTGGAGAATATCAATGTGATTCTTACGAGTGGATATTTGTGGCTATTGCTGATTGGTTGGTAAAGAAATCTATTGATATAAAAACATAACTATATTATTTTTCAGGAATTTTCCTCCTTATGTTACGACTCTTTGAGGGTGTTTGTGAAGTATACCATTACTCTCTATAATTGATCACAGACTGTGCAGGAAGTGTAAAGGACTCCAACCTGCTATACATTATTAATAATTCAGTAAAGATCCACATTATTCATCATTTCAGAGTTTGACAGGTTAGTGCAGCAAGTAATGTTCACTTTACAGCAACCGTTTTCTTTATCAATGTATACAAAAAACACTGTCAAATATATACGTGTAGCAGGCAGCTGTTTTTCTCTGCTGGCCCTGCTCTAAATTTAGAGGGTAGTCAGAGGATTAGTTACCTCTGACCTATTTGTTTTCAAATTTTGACCTCTGTTCCAGCCGTGGCTGTACTGCAGGTGACCACTATTGTTGTCTGGGATGTCAGTTCCACCCCAGGCCAAGGGTGGCAGCAGTCAGATCCAGGTGTGTTGGGTATTCTTTCTCAGCGGACAATCAGTGAGGGTTGATCGCCTCGCTGTGCATGCTGGGAGGGGTATTTAAGGGACAGACGTCACGGGTTCTGGGTCATCGTCGTCCGCCCTGGGCAGTCGTCCCACCACCCCTGTGTGTGGCGCTTCTGGCTGGGGGTGCGTGTTCAGAGTTTCCTGGCTGGTCTGGAGTCGTGTCTTGCTAAGCAGGCCCAGTATCCAGACTGGGTTTGCATTGACAAAGTGGTCCTGCGCTATGCATCCTAGAGGGAGGAAGCCACCGAATGAAGTACCTGTCTGGAGAACACCCAGCACGAGGCTGGTACAATTTTTAAGATTAGATTCATGCTCATTTTGTCAAGGGGAATCAGGTATTTTTAAAAAAAAACTAAGCAGTACTTACCGTTTTAGAGAGCGATCTTCTCCGCCGCTTCCGGGTATGGTCTTCGGGACTGGGCGTTCCTTCTTGATTAACAGTCTTCCGACAGGCTTCCGACGATCGCATCTATCGCATCACGAGTAGCCGAAAGAAGCCGAACGTCGGTGCGGCTCTATACGGCGCCTGCGCACCGACGTTCGGCTACTTTCGGAAAATCGTGACGCAATAGATGCGACCGTCGGAAGCCTGTCGGTAGACTGTCAATCAAGAAGGAACACCCAGTCCCGCAGCCCATACCCGGAAGCGGCGGAGAAGATGTATCTCTAAAACGGTAAGTACGGCTTCGATTTAAAAAAACTACCCGATTCCCCTTGACAAAACGAGCATGAATCTAATCTTACAAATTTTCATTTCCGGGTGAACCTCCACTTTAAAGGAGTTGTAAAGGTAAACGTTTTTTTACCTTAATGCATCCTATGCATTAAGGTAAAAAAACATCTCACAGCACCGCCCCCCCCCCCCCCCCCCGAGCCCCCGTTTTACTTACCTCACCGTTCGAAAGTCCCGGGCGCGTGCTTGTCATCCTGCTCGGTTCCCAGCCTGGCCGTTGATTGGCTAGGCTGGGCGGGTTGATAGCAGCGCAGCCATTGGCTGGCGCTGCTGTCAATTACAGCGGATGACGCGGCCCGCCGGGGGGCGGGGCCGAGTGATACAGTCGGCGGCTATGGCCGCTGCTGTATCACGGGAGCGCGCTCGCAAAAGCTTTCCACCATGCGAGGGAGCTCGCATGAACGTGGAAAGCTTTTGCGAGGAGGAGCCGAGACAGCCGCCGAGGGACCCCAGAAGACACGGATCCGGGTCACTCTGTGCAAAACGATCTGCACAGTGGAGGTAAGTATAACATGTATGTTATTTAAAAAAAAAAATTATTGTACCTTTAGTGTTCCTTTAATCAAAATTGAGAGGATTCTGGACTGAACGTGTCTCCACCTTTGGGAAGGTCAGTGGCAGAGACTGTACCAAGGTTCCATGTAGCGTAAGGTGACCAGACTTTTAAAATTAAATCCAGCCTCTTCTCCTTCTCCTTCCCCCCATGCTCACAATTGTCCTCCACTCCACCTTCCATCATGCCTTCCTCACGTTTTTCTGCAAAAAGGCAGGCCCAAATGTTCGATCGTAAAAAAACGATGACGCCGGATAACCCTCTTGACAGCTGGCTTGTCGGAACTGATAGCCCGCCAACTACTGCCATATAAACTGGTGGACTCGGAGGCCTTTCAAAAATTTGTGGCCATTGGAACACCACAATGGAAGGTCCCAGGAAGGAAATTTTTTTCACAGAAGGGCATCCCAGAGCTATATGGCCATGTTCAGCGGCAAGTGAATGTATCTCTGGCACACAGTGTCGGTGCCAAGATACATCTGACCACAGACATGTGGTCTAGCAAACACGGGCAGGGAAGGTATATAACTTTCACTGCCCACTGGGTGAACCTTCTGACGGCCGTCAAGCATGTAACCCGTGACACCCATGTAGATTTGGTTTTACCGCCACGGATTACATGCAGGCCTGCCTCTTCTTCTCCTCCTACTCCATCCTCCCTCTCCTCATTGGCTGACTCCTCCTTTTCCGATGCTACCGTCTCTTCCGCTGCCCAAGATCCCCAGAACCTATTCGACATGCCAGGTGAGACATTGACATGCTGTGCTGCGTCTGTTGTGCCTGGAAGACAAGAGCCACACTGGTCCTGCACTCATTTCAGCTTTGCACTCCCAGGCAGATCATTGGCTAACATCGCTCAATTTGACAGTTGGTAAAGTGGCGTGCGACATTGGTGCCAATCTGCTGAGCGCGCTGAAACAGGGCAAAATTACACACGTGCCATGCATGACACACGTCTTGAACTTGGTCGTGCAGCGATTCGTTGCCAAATACCCTGGGCTCCAGGACGTCTTGCGGCAGGCCAGGAAAATCTCGGCCCATTTCAGAATGGCCGAATGACCCACAGCACAGCCAAACCAAGACAGAGGCCCTATTCTCACACCTAACAATCATGATCAGAGTTTAACTATACTCTGATCTATACTTAAATTTGACAAGAACCAGTACTATAAAGTACATAGGCGCTACATTAATTTTATCTTGTGCCAGGGCTGTCAACCTCTCGTTCAACATCAACCAAGATAATTTGCCCTTAAGCTGTTTGCCTTCTTATCCATGGTTAGCTTCAGTGAATCTCCATTCATTGGTGGTAGGAGTCAAATATTGCTGTTTCTGGGATAAGTAAAAAAGCCCATTGTCTCCTCCCAAAGCCTTGCTAGAAGTCTTTCTGAGTTCTGAGAGTCCGCACAGACCTGGAGGCATGGCCAAGGAGCAAAGCCTAATGACATCAAGAGATTGGGTGTGGACTGAATGTCTGCAGTCTGTTTGATGACACGAACGCACATCTATATTTTTACTTCAACTGTAGAGATGAATAATACAAAAACTGAATCCAATATATACACAATAAAGAAGAGGAAATGTTGACACGAACGTTACTAAATATCCCACATCCACCCAATGCTGAACTATATTTTCATCCCGGAAAGCAACAGTCTCTTTACAAGAGGAATGAACTGGAAAGGGTACAGTGAGGACATGGTTTTTCTTGGAATGTGAAAGAACTAGAATAATTATTATTAGAGGGAGGATGGAGTAAAACAAAACAACTACAAGATCAGCAGGTTTCAAAGCTCCGTAAGCATGAAGGCATATTCCAGGACAAGATGACCAGACTCTTTCATATTAAACAATGCAGATAAAGCTTAAAGGAGAAGTCCAGGCAAAACATAACTAATGCTAAACCTGCTCTGTTTCACATTCTAAGCCTAATCTATCTAACCCTGTAAAGTAAAACTCGCTGTACTTACCTATCCTGCAGCCGATCCGATCTGGTCCCAGCATCAGCTGTCTGCTGCGGCTTCAAAGTGTAGGCGAGTGCAGGAGAGGCAGCCGACAACAGAAGCCCCATAATAAGTCTATGGGTGACGTCATCACGTCCTATTCATTTCACAGCCGTTGTCGGTCCTCTCCTGCACACAGCTTCTGCTGCTGGAGATCGGCCCGGATCTGGTTCCAAACAGGTAAGTACAGCGAGTTTTGCTTTAAAGGGTTAGATAGATTAGGCTTAGAATGTGGCACAGAGCAGGTTTAGCATTAGTTAGGTGTTGCCTGGACTTCACCTTTAAAGGGCATCTACCTATAAACTTAATGTAATATAGTTCTGCTTACCAGTCCTTACTTGTGATGGCTGGTTTATTTATTGTTATGACTTTTTTCCCCTTTATTTTGATCTGGTGATCCTACTGGTAAATCACCTCCTGGAATATGTGTATGTGCTGGGTTGACTCATCAATAGATCATGATTGGAGAAGATCTAACAAATTCATATGTCTGTGATGAGCATGCCCTTATGTCTGGAGGCTATATATCCAAACATAGTTTCAGACCAATGAGCCAAGAGTCTGAAGCAAACTACTGCCTTTTTTTTTTTCCTGATCTGTAAAGTAAAGGCATAATGTGCTAGTATGCATTGCATACCAGCACATTATGTGTAACTTACCTGAAAACAAAGCCCTTGTTATCATTGCGGGAGGCCGCATCCATCTTCTAAACGGTGCATGTTTAGGAGATATTTACAGTACCTATAGTTAAGCCTTATTATAGGCTTTCCTATAGGTACAAACAATCCATGGAAGTTTACTTCTTCTTTAAAGCAGAGTTCCGCGGATTTTTTTTTAAAGTCGGCAGCTACAAAAAGTGTAGCTGCTGACTTTTAATAATCGGCCACTCACCTGTCCTATGGTCCAGCGATGCGGGCGTATGAAGCCCTGCTCATATCCCCCTCCTCTCCATGGTGGCGGCATCACTTGAGTCGGGGACGCACTGCGCATGCGCTGTGATTGGCCGGGCTATCTTTTGGGACCTGTGACGTGTCCCAGAAGATTGCAGGGAGGAAGGGGGAGAGGTAAACTTCCTTCTGGTGCCGCGGAGCCCGGGGAGGAAGTGGGAGCTGAATGTCTCTAAAAAGAGGGTATCCGCTCCCCCCCCCCCACAAAAAAAATGACATGCCAAATGTGGCATGTAAGGGGGTCACCATCACTTAAAGCGGAAGTTCCATTTTTGGGTGGAACTCTGCTTTAAACTGTCATTAACCACTTAAGCCCCGGACCTTTAGGCAGCTAAATGCCCAGGCCAGGTTTTGCGATTCGGCACTGCGTCGCTTTAACAGACAATTGCGCAGTCGTGCGACGTGGCTCCCAAACAAAATTGGCGTCCTTTTTTCCCCACAAATAGAGCTTTCTTTTGGTGGTATTTGATCACCTCTGCGGTTTTTATTTTTTGCGCTATAAACAAAAATAGAGCGACAATTTTGAAAGAAATGCAATATTTTTTACTTTTTGTTATAATAAATATCGCCCAAAAACATATCTAAAAAAAAAATTTTCCCTCAGTTTAGGCCGATACGTATTCTTCTACCTATTTTTAGTAAAAAAAACGCAATAAGCGTTTATCGATTGGTTTGCGCAAAATTTATAGCGTTTACAAAATAGGGGATAGTTTTATTGCATTTTTATTAATTATTTTTTTTTTACTACTAATGGCGGCGATCAGCGATTTTTTTCGTGACTGCGACATTATGGCGGACACTTCGGACAATTTTGACACATTTTTGGGACCATTGTGCATTTAAATTGCATTGTTTATTGTGAAAATGACAGTTGCAGTTTGGGAGTTAACCACAGGGGGCGCTGTAGGAGTTAGGGTACACCTAGTGTGTGTTTACAACTGTAGGGGGGTGTGGCTGTAGTACTGACATCATCGATCGAGTCTCCCTTATATAAGGGATCACTCGGTCGATACGCCGCCACAGTGAAGCACGGGGAAGCCGTGTTTACACACGGCTCTCCCCGTTCTTTACCCCCCGGGGAGCGATCGCGACGGAGCGGCTATAAACAAATAGCCGCGCCGTCGTCCCGGTTCGCTCCCCGAGGGAACCCGACTGCCGCATGTAGCGGGGGGGGGGGTACCGATCGGACCCCCCACCCGCTAGAAGGCAAAGACGTACATGTACGCCCATTTGCCTGTACGTGCCATTCTGTGGACGTACATATACATGCGGCGGTCGGAAAGTGGTTAAACCTAGACTATGAAAAACTCTCCTTTCATGCAATATAAGTGTTCATACTTACAAAGCCTTTTTGGGTGGAGTGGAATATACCTGGTTAATCATGTCATGTTGATCATGCCTTCAGCGGTCCCTCCCATATTCTCTGTGTCCCCACTGCAGGTTGAGACTTTGCAGACCAGCTGGTGTCCTCTATGGTGCATATTCAATTCCAGCTCCCTTCTAAGCTCTTCATTTCCTCTCTCTTCTTATCTGTAGACCAATGTGTCTATAGAGTCACACATATGGGCATTCCCATAGTGGTAAATGACATCCCCTCCTCCATGTCCTCCTATTGCTAAACAGCACAGTGGCTAAGTGGTTGGCACCTCCACCTATCAGCACTCGGATCGTCAGTTCAATTCCCAACCATGACACTGTAGTTTGCATGTTCTCCCTGTGCCTGCATAGGTTAGATTAATTGGCTCCTATGTATGTATGAATCTGTGAGTTAGGGACCTTAAATTGTAAGCTCCTTGAGGGCAGGGACTGATGTGAATGTAAAATATATATGTAAAGCACTGTGTAAAATGACAGCACTATGTAAGTACCTATAATAAATAAACACTATGGGGGCATGATATAGTACACTGAATGATTACACTCACAAAAACACTTTGTTTTAACCACTTCAGCCTCGGAAGGATTTGTCCCCCAGTGACCAGGCCATTTTTTTTTCGATACAGAACTGCGTCACTTTAACTGACAATTGCACAGTCGTGCGACGCTGTACCCAAACACATTTTTTTCCCCCATAAATAGAGCTTTCTTTTAGTGGTATTTGATCACCTCTGCGGTTTTTATTTTCCGCGTTATAAACAAAAAAAGACAGGCAGAACAATATTTTTAACTTTTTGCTATAATAAATATACACAAAAAATTATCAGTTTAGGCCAATATGTATTCTTCTACATATTTATGGTAAAAAAAAAGATCGCAATAAGCGTAGATTGATTGGTTTGCACAAAAGTTATAGCGTCTACAAAATAGGGGATAGTTTTATGGCATTTTCATTATTATTATTATTATTTTTTACTAGTAATGGTGGCGATCAGTGATTTTTAATGGGACTGCGACATTGTGGCGGACAGATCGGACACTTTTTTGGGACCATTAACATTTATACAGCGATCAGTGCTATAAAAATGCACTGATTACTGTATAAATGACACTGGCAGGGAAGGGGTTAACACTAGGGGGCAATCAAGGGGTTAAATGCGTTCCCTTTGGGGGTGTTTCTAACTGTAAGGGGATGGGACTGACTGGGAGTACAGAGAGATCAATGTTCCTGATCATCTTGGAAGAGGCGATCACTCTGTACTTCCCTTTCAGAACGGGGATCTGCTTTGTTTACATTGACAGATCCCCGTTCTGACTCTCTGTGGAGCGATCGCGGGTGGCCGGTGGACATTGCGGCCTCCGACCACGCGCATCAGCTCCCCTGTCGTGCAGCGGGCGCATGTGTACCTGCTATAGCTGTTAAAGGGGCCAAAGTACAGCTACGGCAATTTGCAGGAATGAGCCAACCTGCTGCACGCAGTATAATGACGGCAGCTGGCCGGCAAGCGATTAATATACAGTGCATCTGAAAAAAATTCACAGCACTTTACTTTTTCCACATTTTGTTATGTTACAGCCTTATTCCAAAATGGATTAAATTCATTATTTTCCTCAAAATTCTACAAACATACCCCATAATGACAACATGAAAGAAATTTGTTTGAAATCTTTGTAAATTTATAAAAAAAAATAAAAAAATATCACAAGTACATAAGTATGTACATGTAAAAAAATAATCTTTTTAATAGGAATAAGGAAGTTTAATAGGACTACTGAACACCTCCCCTTCCTAACATTGGGGATAAGGTGCTCTTTTGTGCACAAAGGTAAACTGGGAAGGTCTGATAATAGAACTTGAAATTTCAAAGCATCAGGGGAGGAGTGCATAGGAGGGGAGGAGTGCATAGGAGGGGAGGAGTGCAAAGGAGGGGAGGAGTGCATAGTAGGGGAGGAGTGCATAGTAGGGGAGGAGTGCATAGTAGGGGAGGAGTGCATTGGAGGGGAGGAGTGCATAGGAGGGGAGGAGTGCATTGGAGGGGAGGAGTGCATTGGAGGGGAGGAGTGCATAGGAGGGGAGGAGTGCATAGGAGGGGAGGAGTGCATAGGAGGGGATGAGTGCATTGGAGGGGATGAGTGCATTGGAGGGGAGGAGTGCATAGGAGGGGAGGAGTGCATTGGAGGGGAGGAGTGCATTGGAGGGGAGGAGTGCATAGGAGGGGATGAGTGCATTGGAGGGGAGGAGTGCATGAGTGCATAGGAGGGGAGGAGTGCATTGGAGGGGAGGAGTGCATAGGAGGGGAGGAGTGCATTGGAGGGGAGGAGTGCATAGGAGGGGAGGAGTGCATTGGAGGGGAGGAGTGCATAGGAGGGGAGGAGTGCATTGGAGGGGAGGAGTGCATAGGAGGGGAGGAGTGCATTGGAGGGGAGGAGTGCATTGGAGGGGAGGAGTGCATAGGAGGGGAGGAGTGCATTGGAGGGGAGGAGTGCATAGGAGGGGAGGAGTGCATAGGAGGGGAGGAGTGCATAGGAGGGGATGAGTGCATAGGAGGGGAGGAGTGCATTGGAGGGGAGGAGTGCATAGGAGGGGATGAGTGCATTGGAGGGGAGGAGTGCATAGGAGGGTGCATAGGAGGGGAGGAGTGCATAGGAAGATAGGAGCTCACTGGATTTCTAGTAGAATCAACTGATATTTTTTGCACTTATCAAACATATATAACAAAATACTTTTAATGGAAAATTGTATTTAAAAAAATTGAGCAAATATAAAAAGGTCACTGTTCGGGTTTACATACGTTTTATACAATAGCAAAACAAAGCAACAGACACATTAATGTCATTAAAGGTAACCTAGATCTTTTTTTCCTTTAATAGGGGAAGCTTTCCTGGGCAAATGTCTTCGTTCCTTCAAGTTCTTTGAATGGCTGCTGTGATCTGTGAATTGTCGGCTTTCACTGGATGATTTATTGTGGCAAATAAAGCTGCTTGAATGGGCAACAGATGTGGGACTTCCATCTTTGATGGTGATTTACGGAAGGACTGTGTAATGATGAGTGGGTTTGGACCATTGGACCAAGGGATTCATCTATCATTGTAGTTCCTTAGTCCTATATGTTGATTGATGGGGTGTGCGTTTCTTCCTGGTATTGACACCATAATGAGCTTGTGCTAGTTTAGTTGAGCTTTTAGGGTAGATGTTTTCTACATCTTTTTCGTTAACACATTTTCCTTGTGTTTTACTTTATTCCTCTGCAACCAGCAATCTTAATATATATATATAAGGTGACTTCAGTGGGAGGAGTTAACGCACGTAGAATTGACTGAATGGGCATTAAAAGGTTATTCTGGGAAGTTTGTCTGGTTAGCTCACTTGATTAGAGCATATTACTACTACTTTTTCTACATTCACTCCTCATATAAGACATACAGTAGATTTTAGCTTAGTTCAATGTAATATTAAGTGGTTGTAAACCCTCACATATACCCAGCCTCAGATGATAAACAGAGGTGAAACAAATCAACCTACGTACGTTTTACGTGTATATCTGCTTTCTTCAGCTTTATATATTCTTTAGAAAGTGAACATAGTGTTTGAGATTTTCTCTTCCTGTTTACCACTGGGAGCAAAGTCTGGTCATAGAGCCAAGACAGCTTAATGGAGGAAAGGCACCCCCACCATTATATAGGCAGAGACTTGCAGAACTGTGCTGTGACAAGGAAAGCTCTCTGCTAATCTATTTATAGCAACCTCCCACTACACACATTTCAGGCTGGTTTTATTATCAGTTGACAGAGAACTTGTCAGAAGTTATCATGCTGATAACAGAAGAATGGAGCAGGAGGAAGCCACAGGACTTAGGGTTTGGAAGAGAGAAAAGAAAACACTACAGATATATGTGCCCAGCTCAAATTTTATGAATCGGCTTTACATCCACTTTAATATACAGTATAGTCACTATTACTAAAGTAGAACTAAAGGAAAAACGTTTTTCCCCATTTTGAATAGAGCAGGGGTCTCCAAGCTTTCTTAGCAAAGGGCCAGTTTACTGTCCTTCAGACTTTCGGAGGGCCGGATTGTGGCTAGTGCTTGGTGGTTAGTGGGGGTAAAAATATATATATATAACACCTATGGACAGTAGGTCATTGGTATTAGTGGAAAGAATAATTTAGATTTTTTTTGGTGCCAGTGGGAGGAATGGTGTACCATTGTTGGTATTAGTGGGGGGGGGGGGGGGGTGCCTCATCACTGGTGTCAGTGGCAATAATAATGCACTATCATTGGTGGGAGGAATTATGGTTTCTATACAGTAGAACATTAGAAGAATACCAAGTGTGTATATTTTTATAGTTACATTGGTCCATGCAAAGTGTTCCCTGAATGGTTCCCATTCCAAGCAAACAACCTCCTGTGTTCAGTAAGCAGAAGTGCAACCACCCAGCATAGGACCTGTAAGCTGGTGGAGATCTCTCTAATGGCACTGCCTACTACAGTGATTTTCAGCTTGCAGAGGGATCCCACAGATATGGTATATTCATAGTTACATTCAGGGGGCGGACTCACCATTCGAGCACTACCAGAGCGCCCCAATGCGACTAGGGGCCCCATCAGGGTTGCCAGCCTCAGTAAAACCAGGGACAGTATGTAAAAATCTGTTTTTTTTTTTAAAATCCCCAAATTATAGCTGCCCCGCCTCTCCAGTACCTTTTCAGTGTGTGTATGTGTATTCTGTGTGTATGTATACTGTGTGTGTCTACTGTGTGTGTATATTGTGTGGCCCCATAATCTATTGCATGGGGGCCCAATAATCTCCTAATGCCTGGGGGCCCCATGAGTTGTCAGTCCGCCCCTGCGTGCCTACAATGGGCATCAGAACTGGACCAGGGAGCAATGGAAGAAGTAGCCTGATCTGATAAATTCAAGAATGGCTTGAGGAACACAAGGAATTTAAGGTGTTGATTTAGCCTCCAACTTCTCCAGATCTCAGTCGAACAGCCATGGGTTGTGCTGGAAAAACAAGTCTGATCCATGGAGGCCCCGCCCTGCAACTGACAGGACATAGAGGATCTGCTACTAGTTTGGTGCCAGATACTACTGCATACCTTCAGAGGTCTAGTGGATTCCATGCTTTGAGGGGTTATGGTGGGTGATCATAATGTTCTGTCTGATCATTGTATATGCCAGAAGAGATCAACTTTATGTCTACTCTTTGCTTTTTTTGATTTTATGAGGCAATAAGGGCCCTGCAAATTGTAGGGGTTAGAGTGGGTCTATGTCAAATGTCTATGTCAAACACAGCCTTTGCCGCTCAAGCGCATGCAAATGTAAATATAGCACTTGACAAGATAAAGCTGTGTCTGACTTGCTTTGCCTGCAGTCCAAATGCACAAATATAGGATCTGCTACATTGGAAGAAATGAATGTCAAGGACAAAAGTAGCACTTGAACAGTCATCTATGATACTCTAATAAAGTTCATGGGAGTCTGTTGACATGTGTTTCAAATGCACGTTAACAGCAAAAAAATGCCCATCTTGGACCAATGTAAATTATAACCAACTTGTATTAACGTAACCAGGGACAGACTGACAACTCATGGGGCCCCCAGGCAATAGGAGATTATGGGGCCACATAGTACACACACACAGTATAAATACACACAGAATACACATACACACACTGAAAAGGTACTGGAGAGGCGGGGCAGCTATAATCTTGGGATTTTTTTTAAAAACACAGATTTTTGACATACTGTCCCTGGTTTTACTGAGGCTGGCAACCCTGATGGGGCCCTCGGTCAGTGCCTGAGTGCCCGAATGGTCAGTCCGCCCCTGTAAGCTATGACTAAGCATTGGTTATCAATGTGAAACTAGTTAGCTCTATTACCCCACTGTTTGCTGTTTTTTTTGCTTTTGTAGTATTTTTTACCAGAATAAAAAGGCACCACCTTTTTACCTTTTATTGGAGTGCGGCTGTCCAAAATGTCTTTCCTCCCATTTAGCCCCTGTAGGCACGTTTTGGCTGAGGACACGAGTCAGCATGGACATCCTGATTAATCTGCTGCTACTCAGTCCCATACTCATCAAATTGATGAACTGTATGTTCTGACACCTTTCTATCAGAACAAGCGTTAAAGTGCAACTAATGGTAGAACTTTTTTTCCCCAGTTTGGTTAGAATAAGGTAGGGTTATAATCCCTCTTATTTTTTTGCCATGTGTCCCATAGAAGGGATATCCCTTCTCTTCCTGTCCCATAGCCAAAACAGGAAGCAAGAGGAAAACCTTCCAAAGTGAGGAAATCCCAGGGTCTCACCAGAGCTAGTGTCCCCATTGGAAGTTTTCCCCTCTATTAGACCCCTTTCACACTGAGGCAGATTTCGGGCATTTTACAGCTAGAAATAGCCCCTAAAAAGTGCCTGAAAACCGCCTCCCATTCATTGTGGGACGTTAAAAAAAAAAAAAATGCCCTTTCCCATTGAAATGAATGGGCAAAGCAGCAACACTGGACTTTTTTCCTTTTTTTTTTTAAGGCGACGTTGTCATGAGACCTTAAAGGGGTGGTTCCCCTAAAAATAAACTTTTGACATCGCATTTAGCAAATTAATTACAATTAGAATCGGCTTGTTTTATTTAAAAAATACCTCCGTACGTATCGTTTCCTATATTCGGTCCCACCGCCACTTCCGGGTACGATGTAGGCGGTGGGCGTTCCTAATTGATGGACAGGCATCCGACCGACGCATCCATCGCGTCACGAGATGCCGAAAAAAGCCGAACGTCGGTGCGGCTCTATACGGCGCATGCGCACCAACGTTCGGCTTTTTTCGGCATCTCGTGACGCGATGGATGCGTCGGTCGGATGCCTGTCCATCAATTAGGAACGCCCACCGCCTGCATCGTACCCGGAAGTGGCGGTGGGACCAAATATAGGAAACGATACGTACGGAGGTATTTTTTAAATAAAACAAGTCGATTCTAATTGTAATTTATTTGCTAAATGCGATGTCAAAAGTTTATTTTTAGGGGAACCACCCCTTTAAAAAATCCATCCCGCCAGCGTCCAAAAAGCACCACAAAAAACGACCGACGCTTTAGCACTGCTGCAGTGTGAAAGGGGTCTAACAGTTCGGGTACCAACACAAAATCTGTGATTTTTTTTTAACTTTCACTTTTGATGATAACTGTAAACAGGACAAATAAAGAGGGTGAATCTCACCAAGAGCCGGTTCACACAGGGGCGACCTGTTAGGCGACTCAGCCGCCTGACAAGTCGTGGTCTGCAGTAGTAAATGGAACCGTTCTAATAGGAGCGACGCAAGTCGCTCCAACTTAGAAAAAGGTTCTTGTACGACTTTGGGGGCGACTTGCATTGACTTCAATACAGAAGTCATTTTGCAAGTTGCCTCTCAAGTCGCCTTGCCGAGTTGCCCCCAAAGTCGTGCTGCCTGTGTGTGAACCGGCTCTAACGGGGGCACAGACAGCAATATAAAACACTCTAAATGAAAAGCTTTTTATTTTTTTAGTTTTGTATAGTTACACTTCAACTTTTCAGCAATTTGAGCTACAGTAGCTATTCCGTTGGATTGGACAACACGGGCCAGCCTTTTCTCCCCACGTGCATCAACCAGCCTTGGCCGCCCATGACCTGGTTTGCCAGTTTTGCTTTCTTGGACCACTGTAGACCGGGAACATCTCACACAAGAGCTGCAGTTTTGGAGTTGCTCTGACCCAGTTGTCAAACCATTACAATTTGGATGTTGCCAAATCCACTCCCAGAGGAGTGACAGGAGAATGTGATTCCGCTGTTATTCCTCCTGACAAGCTTGTAACAGAAGGATTTCGGCACAGGGCACTCCCATTCCTGCAATAAACCATTGTGCCTGAGCCAGCAGCCCCTCCTGCCCACTGCTGGTCCACCATATGCGGGTAATCTGGAAACCCTTGCTTGTGATCAAGGTAAGCTTTTCCAACACACACCCGATGCATACACTTTACTGTCTCGCACACCTGAATTTTTTTTT
The DNA here is from genome assembly GCF_905171775.1 of Rana temporaria. Taxonomy (NCBI): domain Eukaryota; kingdom Metazoa; phylum Chordata; class Amphibia; order Anura; family Ranidae; genus Rana; species Rana temporaria. The sequence continues at coordinate 75,367,095 of NC_053489.1, read as the reverse complement.
TGGATAGAGCAGGGCTTAAACCTCTGCCAGTTATTTTTCTTTCTGTGTAACGTTGGGAAATTTACTCTAATTTCTCATTGTGTCTTTGGGACAAGAATAGAAGGAAAATTTGCCCAAAGTGAGAGAAATTCTCCTCTTAGACCACTGTCCCCAGAATTATTTCCACTTAGCTTTTGTTTTAGGTACAATTCTAAAATTTTGGATTTCCATCCACTCTTTTTTTGGGGGGCAATGGTTGTCAGAACAAATACAGGGTGAATCTCCACAATGGCGACACAGACACCAATACAACTTGACAGAGGGTCCAAGTCTTCCCCACTCTATCCATAATTAAACAAAAAGGTTTTCTGCAACAAAAATACTTCCCATTTGCAATGTTTTTTTAAATTAAGGCTGTTTCTCTTTAATGTGCTGTAAAGCTGGTCATACACTATACAACCCGGTTGTACATTCTCCTTTAGATTTACCAAAACTATGCAAATTGAGAACAAATTCAAATAATCCACTCAATATGTAGCAAATACAGCAAGCTCTTTGTACTTCATGGTTGGTGGTAGATCTAAAGTTGATTGTACAAACCGATTGTATAGTACATGGTCAGACTTAGGCCCCTTTCACACGATTGGACCGTTCAGGTCCGCCTGTCAGTTTTAACGGCGGACCTGAATGGCCGCTCCATGCAATCCTATGAAGCGTCGGATGTCAGCGGAGACATGCCAGCTGACATCCGAACCGCCAAAATCGGACGGATGGCAATACGTCCCCATCCGTCCATGGCCGATCGAATGAGATCTGATGAAAAAATGGATATGCTGTCCGTTCTCATCAGATCTCCTCGTAGGAGACAGCGGCGCTGCACAAGCCCCTCCCCGTTAAGTGAGCGGAGAGGGACTTGTCATCTGCCGGCTCAGCGGAGAGACCGTAGCGACAGAGTCCGCCTGTGTGGACCAGCCAATTGACTTCTGTACAACCTCCCTGACTAATATTACCCGCTCATCAGCGCCGCAGGCTATAGCCGGCAATGCTGATCAGTGTATTTTGATGACGGCAAAGTCTCCCAGCTGTCAGAATACAATAGCTCAGCAGGAGCGATTACTCCATCCACATCAAAAGAAAGATGTATCACAGCAACTAAAACAAAGGAAGTTGGAGAAGACAGACCAATGGAAGGGACTTTTTTGAGTCAAGAATACATGCTCGAATAGGTTTTCTTTCTAAACCAGAGTTTAGTGTCACTTTAAGCCAGCCAATGTATGAAGTAAATAAACCAGGACTGGATGGATGAAGACCATGGTATATGGACAATGTAGACACAAATAGTGTGCAGACAAGTATTGGGGAATACACTGAAGAGGAGGCTGGACATTTTACCACGAAGGTCTAACGTTACATTACTTTGTGATTAAACAGAGAACTTAGTAAATCAAATTTTCTCAGTTTTGTGTGAACAGTCAATGACATCATTCCTGACTTGGCACATCTACATAAACCCACCGCCCCCGTTTTTCCTCTCCTGTGGGGAAAATGACACTCCAATAAACTGGAAGATGTGAAGAAAACACATCCTGTGCAATATCTACCAAACAACTGGGGGGGAGTGAGAGGACAAACACAGCCCAAGCCATACAGGAGAACCTACAGCCTCTCTACTAGGTTTCAGATATACAAATCAAAAAGATCCACTGAATGTTGTGCGTCAATATGTTCCTTAGTTTGCTCATCACATAAAAAGGGTTTTTCTTGAAGCCGATTCTTGAGAGAAAGAGGCTGATATAAATTTGAAGGACTTGAGGATCTTCACACAATAAATCATGAATACACTTCAACTATTCAGTAAATTTGAAAAGCAGTATGTGCAGAGGGGATGACCGGGGGCAGTATGTGCAGGAAAGGCGTGCAGAGGGGATGACCGGGGGCAGTATGTGCAGGAAAGGCGTGCAGAGGGGATGACCGGGGGCAGTATGTGCAGGAAAGGCGTGCAGAGGGGATGACCGGGGGCAGTATGTGCAGGAAAGGCGTGCAGAGGGGATGACCGGGGGCAGTATGTGCAGGAAAGGCGTGCAGAGCGGATGACCAGGGGCAGTATGTGCAGGAAAGGCGTGCAGAGGGGATGACCAGGGGCAGTATGTGCCGGAGCAGAGGGGATGACTGGGGGCAGAAGAGGAGAGCAAAGGGGATGAGGGGGGCAGCAAGTGCAAGAGATGGGTGCAGACAGGAGGGAAGCATGCACGGGAAAGGACTGCGGAGGGCATGACAGGGGCACAACATGTGCAGATGAGGAGTGTGTCAGCTGTGCAGGAAGGGAGTTGGAATCACAGCAGGCAGTATGTTCAGGAGAGGAGTGCTGAGGGTATGATAGAGAGCAGTATGTTCAGGAAAGGAGCATTGAGGGTATGACAGTGGGCAGTATGTTTAAAAAAGGAGTGCTGCGGATATGACATGTGCAGGAGAGGAGTGCCGACAACAGGCAATAAGTTCAGGCCAGGCGTAAAAGGAGCGTGAGGGGTGGGCAGTATGTGCAGTTGAGTGTGGAGGGCATGTTAGTGGGCAGTATATGTAGAAGAGGAGTGTGGAGGGTATGACAATGGGCAATGGAAAAAGAAAGAAAAAACGTGCAAGGATGTCACTTGAGAAGGCACAGGAAGAGGCTGATTTGCATAGTCGCAAAGTAAAAGAAGAAATTAGAAACTTTATATTATAGGAAGCAATGACACTGCTTGGTACCATGTTACACATACCGTACTTTGTTTTACTGATTAGCAACCTCTGTACATAGTACCTACAAAATGTGAGCAGTCAGACGAGCAGGGCATGAAGAGATCCTGTTCCCGGACCATTCATTTCAACAATCTGCCCATAAGATTATACAGTGGATATAAAAAAAAGTCTACACACCCCAGTTAAAATGTCAGGTTTCTGTGATGTAAAAAAAAAAAAATGAGACAAAAGATAAATAATTTCAGAACTTTTTCCACCTTTAATGTGACCTATAAACTCAATTGAAAAACAAACTGAAATCTTAAGTAAAAATAAAAAACAAAAATAACGTGGTTGCATAAGTGTGCACACCCTTTATAACTGGGGATGTTCAGAATTAAGCAATCACATTCAAACTCATGTTAAATAGGAGTCAGTACAAACCTGCCATCATGTAAAGTGCCTCTGATAAACCTCAAATAAAGTTCAGCCGTTCTAGTAGGTCTTTCCTGACATTTTCTTAGTCACATCCTGCAGCAAAATCCATGGTCCGCAGAGAGCTTTCAAGGCATCAGAGGGATCTCATTGTTAAAAGGTATCAGTCAGGAAAAGGGTACAAAAGAATTTCCAAGTCATTAGATATACCATGGAACACAGTGAAGACAGTCATCAAGTGGAGAAAATATGGCACAACAGTGACATTACCAAGAACTGGACATTCCTCCAAAAAATGAAACAAGAAGAAAACTGGTCAGGGAGGCTGCCAAGAGGCCTACAGCAACATTAAATAATCTGCAGGAATATCTGGCAAGTATTGACTGTGCAGTACATGTGACAATAATCTCCCGTATTCTTCATATGTCTGGGCTATGGGGTAGAGTGGCAAGATGGAAGCCTTTTCTTACAAAGAAAAACATCTAAGCCCGAATAAATTTTGCAAAAACACATCTGAAGTCTCCCAAATCATGTGTGACAATGGGGGTTATTTACTAAAGGCAAATTCACGTAGGAGTGCAGTTGCTGTAGATCTGAGGGAGACATGCAAGGAAAATAAAAAAAAAACAGCATTTTAGCTTACACATGATTGGATGATAAAATCAGCAGAGATTGCCCTCATTTCAGATCTACCCCTCAGATCTACAGAGACTGCACTTCCAAGTGCACTTGTAGTGCAGAGTGGATTTGCCTTTAATAAATCAACCCCAATGTGTTATATAGGCAGTCATCAGTATACCATTGGACAAATATCTTATAGCACCAACATCCCTATTATCCCCAATGTGTTATGGTTTGATAAAACCAAGGTTGAACTTTTTTGGTCATAATTCCAAAAGATATGTTTGCCGCAAAAACAACACTGCGCTTCACCAAAAGAACACCATACCCTCACAGTGAAGCATGGTTGTGGCAGCTTTGGGGGATGTTTTTCTTCAGAGGAACAGGGGCCTTAGTCAAGGTAGAGGGAATTATGAACAGTTCCAAATACCAGTCAATATTGGCACAAAACCTTCAGGCTTCTGCTAGAAAGCTGAACATGAAGAGGAACTTCATCTTTCAGCATGACAATGACCCAAAGCATAAATCCAATTCAACAAAGGAATGGCTTCACCCGAAGAAGACTAATGCCTCGTACACACGACCGGTTTTCCCATCGGGAAAACTGCCATGTTCGCTTTTGGGTCGGGAAAACCAGCCGTGTATGCTCCATAGCAGTTTTCCAGACAGGAAGACTGCGAGCAAAAAAAATGAGGACTTCTTTTTTCCTGCCACGATTCTCAGCGTTTTTTTGCTCGCTCCTATGGGCAGTGGAGCATACACACGGCCGGTTTTCCCAACCAAAGCTGTCATGGCAGTTTTCCTGTCGGGAAAACCGGCCGTGTGTACACAGGGAAAAGCAACCAAGCAGGTTCTTGGCGGTTTCCCGGCGTTTTTTTGACCGCCGGGAAAACCAATCGTGTGTACTAGGCATAACGGTTTGGAATGGCCCAGCCAGAGCCCAGACCTGAATCCAATTGAAAATCTGTGGGGTGATCTGAAGAGGGCTGTGCACAGGAGATGCTCTCGCAATGACAGATTTAGAGTGTTTTTGCAAAGAAGAGTGGGCCAATATTGCCAATTCAAGATGTGCCATGCTGATAGACTCATACCCACAAAGACTGAGTGCTGTAATAAAATCAAAAGATGTGTCAACAAAGTATTAGTTTAAGGGTGTGCACACGTATACAACCGTATTATTTAGGTTTTTTAGTTCCCTCCACCTAAAAAAATTCTGTTTTTTGTTCAATTGAGTTGTTTATAGGTCACAATAAGCCTAGGTTCACATTGGAGCAATTTGTCATGAGATTTGGGAGATCAAATCACATGACAAGTCGCAGCCTATTGGAGGCAATGGCACTGTTCCGATCGGTGCGACACTGATTTTGCAGTGCCTCACCGATTTGCAACAGTAGTTCCTGCACTACTTTTGCTGATTTCAGGTGCGACTTCAATAGACATCTGTGCTAGAAGCCACACCGATGTCTATCAAGTAGCAGCTGAAATCACGCTACTCAAGTGAAGTAGCACAATTACAAAGTAGCATCAAAGTGAACCAGAGCTAAAGGTGGAAAAAGTTCTGAAATGATTTAGCTTTGTCTCTTTTTTTTTTTACATCACAGAAACCTGACATTTTACCAGGGGTGTGTAGACTTTTTATATCCACTGTATGCGCAGGCAACATAAAAGGCCTGTAGTCTTACAGTTGGGTTTCTTTAGAAATCATCCACTGCTTCAGAAGAAAAGCCTTCCTCATAACAGCATGCTGCAGAGAAGGACCATTTCTGTGGTCACTCTGCAGAGGTCCGACACATCTCCTGCTCTCTAATCAGCAGGGAGTGTGAGTTTGTTGGTTCCGAAGCCTTCGGTCTAACTGGGCAGGGGGCATGTGAGACCTCTGCTTCCACAAACAATGCAAGGGTCCTTCTCTGCAGCATGCGGCCTGCTTTGTTTACCAAGGCTGTGGCTACTTTTTAACCACTAGCCGACCGCGCACCGCCGTTCTACGTCGGCTCGGCTGGGCGAGAGCACGTAGTATAACGTCCTCTCTCTCAGCCGCCACTAGGGGCGCGCGCCCCCCGCTCGCCCCCGACTCCCGTGCGTGTTCCCAGCGGGCGCGATCGCCGCCGGGCACACGCGATCGCTCGGTACAGAGCGGGGACCGGGAGCTGTGTGTGTAAACACACAGCTCCCAGTCCTGTCAGCGGGGGAAATGCTGATCTTCTGTTCATACAATGTATGAACAGAGGATCAGTGATTTCCCCTAGTGAGGCCACCCCCCCACAGTAAGAACACACAAGGACATACTTAACCCCTTCCCCGCCCCCTAGTGTTAACCCCTTCACTGCCAGTGGCATTTTTATAGTAATCCAATGCATTTTTATAGCACTGATCGCTATAAAAATGCCAATGGTCCCAAAAATGTGTCAAAAGTGTCCGAAGTATCCGCCATAATGTCGCAATACCGAAAAAAAATCGTTGATCGCCGCCATTACTAGTAAAAAAAATATATTAATAAAAATGACATAAAAATACCCCCTATTTTGTAAACGCTATAACTTTTGCGCAAACCAATCAATAAACGCTTATTGCGATTTTTTTTAACGAAAAATATATAGAAGAATACGTATCGGCCTAAACTGAGGAAAAAAAATGTTTTTTTTAGATATTTTTGGGGGATATTTATTACAGCAAAAAGTAAAAAATATTCATTTTTTTCAAAATTGTCGCTCTATTTTTGTTTATAGCGCAAAAAATAAAAAACGCAGAGGTGATCAAATACCACCAAAAGAAAGCTCTATTTGTGGGAAAAAAAGGACGCCAATTTTGTTTGGGAGCCAGGTCGCACGACCGCGCAATTGTCTGTTAAAGCGACACAGTGCCGAATCGCAAAAAGTACTCTGGTCTTTGGGCAGCAATATGGTCCGGGGGTTAAGTGGTTAAAGAATACAATTTGTGAGATTTTGCACACCATTTGCTTTGATGTACTTGGAACGTAGTTATCAGATTTAAACTAAAAATGTATTTGTGGTTTAAAGTGGTAGTAAACTCTTGTTTTTTATTTTTACCTACGGGTAAGCCTATAATAAAGCTTATCTGTAGGTAAAATGAATATCTCCTAAGTGTGTACCATTTAGGAGATATTCTAGAGAGGAGCAGTCGGAGCTGTGTGCCACGGCCAGAGTCCCAGAAGGAAGACCGGGTGAAGATGGAAGCCTCTGCATCGGTGAAAGCACGCTTCTGGAGGGCTTTGTTTTAACCACTTAAGACCCGGACCATTATGCAGCTAAAGGACCTTGCCCCTTTTTGCGATTTGGCACTGCGTCGCTTTAACTGACGATTGCGCGGTCGTGCGACGTGGCTCCCAAACAAAATTGTCGTCCTTTTTTCGCACAAATAGAGCTTTCTTTTGGTGGTATTTGATCACCTCTGCGGTTTATATTTTTTGCGCTATAAACAAAAATAGAGCGACATTTTTTAAAAAAATTCAATATTTTTTACTTTTTGCTATAATAAATGTCCCCAAAAAAGATATAAAAAAAAGTTTAGGCCGATACGTATTCTTCTACCTATTTTTGGTAAAAAAAACCCGCAATAAGCGTTTAACGATTGCTTTGCGCAAAATTTATAGCGTTTACAAAATAGGGGATAGTTTTATCGCATTTTTATTGATCATTTTTTTTTACTAGTAATGGCGGCGATCAGCGATTTTTTTTGTGACTGCGACAAAATGGCCGGACACATCGGACAATTTTGACAAATTTTTGGGACCACTGTCATTTTCACAGCAAAAAGTGCTATAAAAATGCATTGATTACTGAGAAAATGACAATTGCAGTTTAGGAGTTAACCACTAAGGGGCGCTGTAGGGGTTATGTGTGACCTCATAAGTGTTTTTAACTGTAGGGGGGCAGGGCTGGACTTGTGACGTCATTGATCATCTTTCCCTATATCAGGGAACAGACGATCAGTGACACTGCCACTGTGAAGAATGGGGAAGGTGTATTTACACACACCTCTCCCCGCTCTTCTGCTCCTGTGACCAATCGCGGGACTCCAGCGGCGATCGGGTCCACGAGTCCCGCGGCCATGGAGCTTCGGACCCGGTCGCGGGCGCGCGCCACCCACAGCTGGGCACTTAAAGGGGACGTACCTGTACGTGCCTATACCCAGCCGTGCCATTCTGCCGACGTATATGTGCAGGAGGCGGTCCTTAAGTGGTTAAGGTAAGTCTTTCATAATGTGCTAGCATGGGATGCAAACTAGTATATTATTGCCTTGCAGAATTAAACTTTTTCTTTTCTAAAAGAGTTTACTACTATTTTAAAATGGTAATAAAGGGCATTTATTACATTACAGCCTAATAGACATCTGTGCATGAAGCCCCAATTCTTAGATGTAATGGCTGAATTTGTTTTCTTTTTTTAGTATTTTTTCTACTTTCATCTGGTGATCCAGCCAGTAAATCTGTTTTTCAAAAGAACAAGCTCTTCAGCAGAACACATCAGTTATAGCAGAGGTGTCCAAACGTTTTTCAAATAGGGCCAGATTTGATGTAGTGAATATGCGTGGGGGTCGACCATTTTGCCGGACATTCTTTGAACCATTAAAATTTGGTTTAAGTGTGTTCGTCCGAGCACTAATACCAACAATACCAAACAAAAATTCTCTTGCCTTTGTGGCTGTGTGTGGTGAAAAGATGATCTTGAGGCTGCATTCACACCTCGGCGTTTTGTCCCGCGAATTGCGGCGTTTTGTACCGCGATTTGCGGCGACAAAACGCCGCGATTGTGAATGCAGCCTTCACCCCCTCTATGGAGATGGTTCACATCTCCTATGCCGAACGACGCCTGGAAAAAAGGTCCGGGACTTTTTTTCAGGCGACAGGCGGCAGGCGTTCGGCGTGGAGATGTGAACCATCTCCATAGAGGGCAATGTTACATCATCCCTCTGGCGTGTCGGGGCGGCAGCGGGCATCACACTACAGGCGACAAAACGCCTAGGTGTGAATGGGCTCTGAGTGTTATTTGGGTATTCCGTATTTATCGGCGTATAACACACACCTTCACTTTAAGATGGAAGTTTCAGGGAAAAAAAATACATTTTTTTCTAGAACGGTTAAGCAAAATAAGGGTCAGTGCCCATCAATGCAGCCTAATCAGTGTCCATCTGCAGCCTCACCATTGCCATCAGTGCAGCCTGATCGAATGCCATCTGCAGCCTCGGATGGGACAGGGAGGGGGGCTGGATGAGCGGCAACAGATTACATACAGGAGAATCTCCTGTTTACTCGACGGCCTCTTTAGTACGAAGTCCCGCCTCCTATGACAGACAAAACAGTCGTCCAATGGCAGCCCAGGAGACTGGACTTCCTATTACATATGCCGCCGAGTAAACAGGAGATTCTCCTATATGTGATCTGAAGGCGCCCTCCCTGTCCCCTGTGAGGCAGCGCCCCATGGGGGCCACAAAAGATATATATATCCAAATCACCAGGGGGCCGTACTAAACTGGAACGTGGGCCGCATTTGGCCCGCGGGCCTGACTGTGGACATGCCTGAGTTACATGGATGAGACAAGCCGTGTAACACTAGCAGGGGTGCTTGCAACAATCAGCTGTTATTTATGTAAAACCATTATTCCAAAAGGAAAAATAAAAAATCTGTTTACTGTAACTGCTTATAAAGTATTAGCCAGAGTTTGGGTTCAATTTGGAATGTATTTAAATCTGTTACATTTAAACACTCCTCTTCCCCGTACTGACAATGCCGATGTCCAAAGGTGACCCCTGTGCATCTTCATCCAGAGTGGAGGCACTAATACAGGAGGTGTGTTACTGGCTAGATCACCAAGTAAAAACAGAGGGGAGAAAAGCCTCAGATACAACAGATAAAAATTTTTTTTTTTGCGTTTAATACCGCTTTAAAGCTTTACATACATGTGCATCTAATTATACAGTGCCCCGGGGGCAACTGTATATTCAAACGGCCCCATTTAATGTTTCAAGGAAATCTATGTTGTGGGGAAAACTGGAGGCTGCCATTAGACCCATCTCACACTGGGGCGCTTTGCAGGTGCTACAATGCTAAAAACAGCGCCTGCAAAGTGCCCTGTTTCTCCAGTGTGAAAGCCCCGAGGGCTTTCACACTGGAGCGGTGCGCTAGCAGGACGGTAAAAAAAAGCTCTGCTAGCAGCATCTTTGGAGTGGTGAAAGAGCGGTGTTGCATACCCATTGAAATCAACAGGCACAGCGGCTATACCGCCGTCAAAGCGATGCTGCAGAAGCGCTTTGCGGGTGGTTTTAACCCTTTTTCGGCTGCTAGCGGGGGTTAAAAGCGCCCCCCTAGCAGCCAAATACCACCGCAAAATACAATGGTAAAGCTCTGCTAAAAATAGCGGCTCTTTAACGCTGAAGCCGCGGATGCCCCAGTGTGAAAGGGGCCTTACTGACCTAAAAATGCAGCAAGTGAAGTCACATCTCCTGATCTGCATGCTTGTTATGGGTCAGAGACTCAAAGGAAACCAGGGCTACTGGATCAGCATTACCAGGCAACTACAGCGCCTTGAAAAAGTATTCATACCCCTTGACATTTTCCATGTTACAACCAAAAAAGTAAATGTATTTTATTGGAATTTTATGTGATAGACCAACACAAAGTGGCACATAATGGTGAAGTGGAAGGAAAATGATAAATGGTTTTCAAATACAAATAAATACAGATACTCCTCATTTACCTGTTTACCGACCAGCTCACCCCACCCAAATGACGTGCTATTCATCATTATATTATACGGTACTTTTCATTTGAGTTCTGTACTTTTGCACATTAAAACAATGTTATTGAGCTGGATTTAGTTTTTACACATTGTTTTTCACAATACAGTAAGAATGCATAAAATATTGATTACTTGTGGCTCCTCATTTAACAACCAATTTGTTTAACGACCTGGTCGTTAAGTGAGGAGTACCTGTATATGAAAAAGTGTGGCGTGCATTTGTATTCAGCCCCCTTTACTCAGATACCCCCAACTAATGCATGAATACAAATGCACTCCACAGATATTAAAAAATTAAAAAAAAAAAAAAAAAAATAGAAAACCATTTATCATTTTCCTTCCACTTCACAATTATGTGCCACTTTGTGTTGGCCTATTACATAAAATCCCAATAAAAAAAAAATTATGTTTTTGGCTGCAACATGAGAAAATGTGGAAAATTTCAAGGGGCACTGTAATTCTTTTCTGCATATCTCTCTTAAGCAATGTATGATAGTGTTCACTTCAGCATGATAAAGACCTGAAAGATGAAAATGGCTTCCCTTCACTTTAATCCTCACCTATACTAAGAATATTACAAATGAATAAAAGGTCTCCCTTAGTGCTTCCCACAATTCACTAGTAGAGAGTTAAGCACAACTTTGTACATATCATGTAACCAAGATACCCAGCAACAGTCTGAAATTTCACTGCGACTTTCTGACCTCCTCAATTCAAGGAGTATGTCTACCATCAAACAAATTATAAGTTAACACTACAGTATATATATATATATATATATATATATATATATATATATATATATATATATATTTTTTTTTTTTTTTTTTTACATCAGATGCATCATTCTCCTGTGATAAAATATGAATTTATTGCTAGAAAAAAAAAAAAAGATGGATGTTTAAAAAGGCACAAGAAAAGTTGCTCAAGTAGAAGTTCTGTAAACAGAGGATTTGTTGAATCCAAAATGTAATAAAAAAAAGGCAACGGATGACATTGTGTGTGTTAATTAGTCCAATCAAAGTATGCATCGTGAACTCATACTCCCAAGAAATGGTAAGGCAATCTGCATACTTCATACCCCACAACATGTACAATGGTAGTGTAAGCTTAGATAATATAATTTAAATATAAATGTGCTATGCTGGATCTATGCGGAACGGTTATATCATGGTTCCAATGTTGTTTTCTGCATCACAGTTTACTAAAAAATAAAATGTACGACCAGTCGTGTACCACCGCCAATTATTGGCAACAGGTTTTTTATCTTGTGTTGGGGGGGCGACTACAACCCCGGATTTAAACTTCCCCGAAATGGGGAGAAAAGTTCAGAGTCTCTGCAATGATCACTAGGCTGCGTCGTATTTCTGTAGTGCCTCCTCCAACGTTAGCGTCACTTTTTGAAAGAAAGTTATCTGTTGCTGTAGGAAATGCTGCATTTGTGATTTAAAGTCCCGCACGCGGATTTTGTGAAAGTGCTGGATTTCTGCCAGGGTGGCGTAGGAGATAATGTTACAGCGTTCTTGGATGTCGCTCGCTTTCTGGAGTTCCATCTTGCCCTCTTCCACATGCTTCTTGCTCTCGCGGACTTTGTTTAGAGCACCTACAAAATAAAAAGGAATAGTTACAGTTCAAGTCTTTCAAGTTAAAGTGGAACTAAACCCAACAATTTACCCCATCCCCAAAAAATCTCAAGTTATAAAATGTTCAATAAACCCTTACAAGTTTAAAAGGGTGGTGGACTTAAAAGAAGCCCTCAACAAAAAGTGGGCGAGGGGAGTTGCAGCATGAATATAGGTTTCCAAAGCTGGCAAGTACATGTTTTTTATCATTTTTGAACACCCAAGGCCATCTAGTAGGAAAATAAATGCAGACAAGCTTACAGTGGCAGTTTTTTTTAATGTAATCTGTGGCACTCCACTATCGAAAGCGATCTGTACACTTCCAAAAAAATGGGAATATGGGCACACTGCCTTTTCTTCTGAACCCATATGCTGGCTATCTATGCCCTAAAGCTGGCAAATACAGGCATCACATTTTGATTCTTGATGAATTTGTCAATCGATTTTTGTCAAAGTCGTCGTGAGAAATATTCTCAGCCAAAAAGCGCCTGCATCCAACCAGGGGAGCAGAAGCTGTCGGATACAATAGTAAGCACTATTGATTCACCAATAAACACCTTGTAGCATGCATACCAAGTAATTCAGCTTAGAATGCTGAACATGAGAAACCTTAACATGTATGGCCAAGCTTTAGTCTCGTCCCTCCAGCAATGACATTTCCTATTGCATGTCCTACCGCCAGCTTTTAAACTCAGGATAGGTGCAGGGTTAAGAGAATCCGTGAAAAGGAGTCATACCTTTTGTAGGATTTCAATAAACCCCATTGGGTTTGACAAATTTGCTTGGAATCTAGGAGCCAGATTAAAAAAGTTAGGAGCCAGAAAACGCACTCCGTCCGCCAAGCTCGTGAGCCGAAGCGAACACATATGTGAGTAGCGCCCGCTTACGTAAACGGTATTCAAACCACACATGTGAGGTATCGCCGTGATCGTTAGAGCGGGAGCACAAATTCTAGTCCTAGACCTCCTCTGTAACTCAAAACATGCAACCTGTACAATTTTTTAAACGTCGCCTATGGAGATTTTAAAGGGTAAAAGTTTGTCGCCATTCCACGAGCGGACGCAATTTTGAAGGATGACATGTTGGGTATCAATTTACTCAGCGTAACATTATCTTTCACAATATAAAAAAAAATATTGGGCCAACTTTACGGTTGTCTTATTTTGTGATAAAAAAGTGTATTTTTTTCCCAAAAAAAGTGCGCTTGTAAGACTGCTGCGCAAATACGGTGTGACAGAAGGTATTGCAATGACCGCCATTTTATTCTCTAGGGTGTTAGAATAAAAAAGTATATATAATGTTTGGGGGTTCTAATTGGAGGGAAGGAGATGGCAGTGAAAACACACATTAGAACTGCTAGAACTGTTTTACTTGTAATGCCAAATGGCCACCACAAGATGGCGTCAGATCACAGGCGGCCTCAAAAACCGGCGGGCGTGGGCGCCAGGTCACGATTTCTTGACGCAATTGCGACCGGATTTTGTCGAGCCCTGGCTTGGCCCTAAAGACTTGCAGATTTATGCTCAGTGGAGCTGCTGCATGAGAAGGAGACCATAGACAAGGGATCTTCAAACTACGACCCTCCAGCTGTTGCGGAACTACACATCCCATGAGGCATTGCATGTAAAATTATAAAAAAAAGTTATTTAAAAGCACAAAACACACCTGCACATACATATGCTGTATACACAAATAGTGTCCCACTAACACACCAAAGACCTCTATTACATCACATGTCAAAATGTGACAGCGCTGAAAGCTGAAAAATGGCCTGGGCATGGAGGGGGTTTAAGTGCCCTGTATTGAGGTGGTAAAGCCAGTGTGCATGGAGCCTTCTAGTCATTCCTAGGCAGTTGAGTTTAGAAGCATTTTTTGGAAGCAAAAAAAAAAAAAAAATGCGTTCAAGACGGATGTTCAGAGGCATTTGAAACCCAAAATGCCTGCAACAGCTTGAAAAAGCAGAAACTCGTGTTTAGTTTATAGGCGTTTTTAATGGAAATACTTTTCTGACCATTTAAACGCGGCATGAAAACGCGGCAAAACAGATGTTTTTAAACGTCGTTTACTAGCTGTCAAGTTCCATCGTTCAGGAGACGTTCCAAAACGTTCTGTGTACATGAAGCCTTAAGCCTCATACACACGATCGATTTTCCCGCAGACAAAGTGTCAGACTTTTGTCCGAAGTGCTTGTGCCTGGATTTTGTCTTGCATACAAACGGCACACAATTGTCGTCCAATAAACACGGATGTAGTGACGTACTACATGGTTTTTAAGCTCTTGAGCGCCACCCTTTGGGCACCTTCTGCTATCATGTTTGGCAAGCATTGATTCTGAGCATGCGTGTTTGTACTTTGGACTTTTGTACACACGATCGGAAAATTCGACAACAGACTGTTAAACATTGGAAAATTTTAAAGCCACCCATCAAACATTTGTCCACAGGAAATCCGACAATTGTCAGATGGAGCGTACAAATGGTCAGATTTTTTGCCAACAGTCTTATTACACATCTGTCGGAAAATCTGATCGTGTGTATGAGGCTTTATACCCTTTTCACACTGGAGGCAGTTTTCAGGCGTTTTAGCGCACGTCCGAACATAAAAGTTCTTTCACACTGGGGCGGCGTGCTTGCGGGACTTTAGAAAAATTCCTGCAAGCAGCATCTTTGGGGCTCCCAAAGCGCGCCTGCCCATTGTAATGAATAGGCAGCACTACCGAATTGCCTTTTTTTGCAAAATTTACCGTCTTTTTTTTGTATATGGCGCTAAAAATAAAAAACCTCGGGAGGCGATTAAATACCACCAAAAGAAAGCTCTATTTGTGGGGAAAAAAAAGGTGCATACATTTTATTTGGGTACAGTGTTGCACCCTGGTAGCGGCGATTTACCGCTAATAAAAGGGGTGAAAGGGGTCTTATGCCACGTACACACGATGTTTTTCAAAAACGTAATTTAAAATGAGCGTGTGCGGGCTTCACATCATTTTTCAGGTTCTGAAAAACGACAAAAAAAATAATTCAAACATGCTGTATTTTACATGATGTCGTTTTTCGGGTAGTAAAAAATGATCGTGTGTGGGCTAAAAAGACAAAAAAAACCTGCGCATGCTCAGAAGCAAGTTATGAGATGGGAGCGCTCGTTCTGGTAAAACTACCATTCATAATGGAGTAAGCACATTCATCACGCTGCAACAGACAGAAAAGCGCGAATCGTCTTTTACTAACACGGAATCAGCTAAAGCAGCCCCAAGGCGAATGGAACTTCCCCTTTAAAGTGGCGTCGTACGTCACCGCACTTTGCTATATCATTTTTTTAAAACGATGGTGTGTGGGCAACATCGTTTTAATGATGAAGTTGGGAAAACTTCGTTTTTTAGACATGCTGAAAAATTGTGACAGACTTATAATAAAAAATGCTTTAGTTAAGCAATACAACATGGCCATTCATCGTTTTAGAAGTGTATTTTCAAGAAAGTCTTTAAATTGAATTTTTACGGACCGGCTGAGCAAGATCCATCAGTATGAGCCCCATTTGCTGTCCCATTATAATGAAATGTTCTCTGTGTGGGTGGTTAGTGAGGCCTTTGAAGTTTATGTAGGTCACAACCTCCAAGCATCCTGCACACAGTGTAGTATTTGTAGGCAAATGCCGACATTCTTTCCTGTAATCACAGCCAAATACTGCTGTGTCCAGATATGCAATTACAGCACTTCATTGTGGCAGACCATGCAAAGTCACATTTAATGTCCACAGTGCCATCACAAGGAACCATGGATCCATACAAAGAAGATTAAAGATAACTAGGTCTACATTTAAAATGCTGATACATTACAGGGTTGTACTGCTCCTTGATCTTGGCAAGTTCTCCTTTCTACTTGTATTAGATGGTCCCCTCAGAGTTGGCCACGATATTTGGATTGAGGGTAGCTTCTTTCTCTGGTAGGGTTCAATGGAGCCAACCTTGCATGCATGCTCCCAGCTGGCACCTGCAGACAATACATGTGTCCATAAAAAAAAAAAAAAAAAAGATAGCTGGGCAACAGGCCAAGATAAGCGAGGCACAAGCCCCCTACCTGGAAATTCAGTGAAGCTGCGCTCTGGGACCTGGAGCCAGTGGTAGTGTGCAGATCGCTAGGTTTGTACACACATACTAAGATAATTATGTACAGGACAAGGTTTATTAAAATATTTTAAATATTGAGCATTTACTATTACTTCAAAGGCTTATGCCGCGTACACACGATCATTTTTCAGGTTGCAAAAAACAACGTTTTTCAGCCTCTTCATCGTTAAAACGACGTTGCCCACACACGATAGTGAAAAAAAAAAATTCTCTATCAAAGCGCAGTGACATACAAACACGTACGACGGCACTATAAAGGGGAAGTTCCATGCGAATCACGCCACCCTTTGGGCTGGTTTTGCCGATTTTGTGTTTGTAAAAGACGATTTTTTCTGTGTTACAGCGTGATGAATGTGCTTACTCACGGGCGCTCCCGTCTCATAACTTGCTTCTGAGCATGCGCGGGTTTTTCTAGTCGTTAAAGCCCACACACGATCATTTTTTACAACCTGAAAAACGACATTGTTTAAAACGTCGTTAAAAAATGCAGCATGTTCGAATTTTTTTTTTTTGTTGTTTTTCAGAACCCCGAAAAATGCTCTGAAGCCCACACACCATCATTTTAAATAAATTTTTTAAAAAACAAAGTTTTTTACAACCCGAGAAATGATCGTGTGTACGCGGCATTAGGGTAAAACATATACCGTATATACTCGAGTATAAGCCGAGTTTTTCAGCACATTTTTCAGTGGTGTAGTGAGTAGCACTCTCGCCTAGCAGTAAAAAGGGTCGCTGGTTCGAATCCCAACAATGACACCACCTGCCTGGAGTTTGCATGTTCTCCCAGTGCCTGCGTGGGTTTCCTTCGGGTACTCCGGTTTCCTCCCACACTCCAAAGACATGCCGATGGGTTAATTGCCTTCCGTCTAAAATTGTCCCTAGTATATGAATGTGAGTTAGGGACCTTAGTCTGTAAGCTCCTCGAGGGTAGGGACCAATGTGAATGTACAATCTATATGTAAAAGCACTGCGTAAACTGACGGCGCTATACAAGTACCTAAATAATAATAATAAATAACAACAACAACAACAACAACACTCGAGTCACCTATTTGGCGCCTGATCTCCTGGAATTTGGGGACCCGGTACTGGCCGGCCGTAGGTCCCCTGGACCCCAAACCAAACTTGGCACACATGTAGCCCCACTCTTCCTCTACAAGTGTGCCTACAGACAAAGAGCCCCTCGATTTTTCAAAGCCGGGCACCCCTTCCATAGACTCCAATGTTAAACGGTAATTTCTCCGGTGAGTTTGGGGACCCGGTACCGGCCGCTCGTAGGTCCCCTGGACCCCAAACTTGGCACACATAAAGCCCTATTTCTCTACTATAAAAGTGTTATCTGAACCTACGGCTGGGGAGCACCGATTTTTCAAAGCCGGGCACCCCTTCCATAGACTCCCATGTTAAACGTCAGTCTAATTATGGGCACAGTGAGGCATGGGCATGGAAACAGTGGAGGCAAAGTGAGGCATGCAGATGGACACCCTAGGCCAGGGGTGTCAAACTGGCCGCCCTCCAGCTGTTCCGAAACTACAAGTCCCATCATGCCTCTGCCTGTGAGAGTCATGCGTGTAACTGTTAGCCTTGCAATGCCTCATGGGACTTGTAGTTTTGCAACAGCTGGAGGGCTGCCAGTTTGACACCCCTGCCCTAGGCTTATACTCGAGTCAATACCTTTTTCCAGTTTTTTTTTTTTTGTGGTAAAATTAGGTGCCTCGGCTTATATTCAGGTCGGCCTATACTCGAGTATATACGGTAGTTACCAGCTTAACATGAAGCGGAGGATATAGGGAAGGGTTAGTAGTTCAACTCAGAAAATCTGCCTGAAAGGTGCCATCACTACTATTCCAGAGATACAGTGCAGTTATTGTGATCATCCCAGGACAAGAAATGTGCTTTTGGCGGGATCACTAGTTTAAAAAAAAAACAAAAAGAAATGGAAATGATGCTTCCACATAATCTAAAGCAGGGGTGGCCTGCGGTGTGGGTAAACCGCAGCACATCAGTGTGAAAGGAGTCTTGGGCCCTTTTCACATGATCAGCCCTACCAAATGGGACCCTCAATTCGCCTCTATAGAGTGACAGATGTCTGTTTACGCCCACCTACCTCCAATCCGAAAAACAGAAAGGAGTTTGTCCCCTTTTATCTAGGTGGATCAGAGGGCCTATAGAGTAGCCGTGACCTGTCATTCGCTTGCTCCGCTCATTGTGGCCCTCGACTGGTTACAAAGTTGCTTAAGTGGCCCTCGCTCTTCAAAAGGTTGGGCACCCCTGATCTAAAGACTGGTAAACAGTACAAATTCTTTTTTTTTTGGTTTAGATACCCAGAAACTCTACATGGTCTTTCCTCTCCCAGTGGCTCGGCAGAAAAGATGTGATATAAAACGCAGGATCAGCAGAGCTCCTCTGGTCTCCCTTCCTTAGGTCTGGCTGCCAGATGGAGTTTGGTTCCCTATGAGTCAGCAGCAGAGGCATCCAGCATGATCAGGATGACGTTGACAAGACTCCACTGCAAGATGTGGAATTCACAATTCAGCAGAATAGGAAATGCTGCAGCCAGCGGGGTATCCGGGTCCTTACATAGAGGAAAGTGAAAGGAAATACTAAATAGACATTACACAGCATAAAAAGAGATCACCTGAGTAATAAAAACATATGTAATACTGATCAAATATTTACCCTGGCACCAAAATCATCACACAAGATCTGTCCTGTACACATTCAGCAAGGCTGAGCATACACAGGGGGTGGGGGATGGGAACGCCATCCCCGCCAGAAGACCGTGATTATCGCTAGCAGCTATAGCAGCCACTAGCGATAATCGGAATAGAATCCAGCAGGCTGGTTGTACCCTGGTTGATGGATCAACTTGGTACATTCAGCCTGCCCATTAACAATGTGGCCAGCCTAACTCATTAGCAAATATTACAGTGTGGATAGAAGCCGATACAATATATAGGGATCTAAAGGTTTTTAATTGGTTAGCAACCGCCCACCGTAGATATATTGCGTCAGGGCGGCTGCTCTGTGCAAGATTATGTACCTAGTTCATGATCTGACACCGCCGGGAGATTGTTCATGACAAAGGCAGAACGGCGCTCTGCCTATGTAAACAAGTCAGATCGCTGTTCTGTGAGAGGGAAATGTGATAATCCTGTGTTCCTGCTAAGCAGTAACACGTATCTTTACATTCCCACAGTCAAAGCACATGCCCCACAGTTAGTAAGCACTCCCAGGGAACACATTTAACCCTTTGATCACCCCTTCACTGTCATTAGTACAGTGACAGTGCATATTTTTAGCACTGATTTTTTTTTGTATATAGCACTAAAAATAAAAACCACAGAGGTGATCAAATCCCACCAAAAGAAAGCTCCATTTGTGGGGAAAAATGGACAAACATTTTATTTGGGTAATGCGTTGCACGTGTGGCGCAATTGTCAGTTAAAATAAATCAGTGACGTATTGCAAAAAATGGCCTGGTCATAAAGGGGGTAAACCTTCCGGAGCTGAAGTGGTTAACCCAAGATTCACACTTTTTCTAACTGGATTAATTTGGAAAATTGTGTGAATCGTGGGTAAAAGTTGTGCGAGATCGTTTATAAATAAACAGACCCCATATAGTTATACCAGTGTGATTTTAGTGCAACTAAAAAAAAAAAAATGCTAGACTTCTAGCTGAGATAGTTAGGACCGGTGTTGATGGGTTTTGCCATCGGACAATTGCTGTCGGATTTCTGCCAGCAAATGTTGGATAGCATGCGTTAAAATTTCCCGGCAACAAATGTGTGTTGTCGGTTTATCCGACCGGATGTACAGAAGTCCATCACACAAAAGTCCAAAGTACAAACACGCATGCTCAGAAGCAATGCACACCATAACTAGCAGATGTTGCCCAAAGGGTGGCGCTAAAGAGCTGGAAAAAACACGCAGTTTTGTGTTTGTTGGCCGACTATTCTTTGTCGTTTGTATGCAATACAAGTTCACGGCCAACGCCCTTCGGACAAAAGTCCTACGCTTTGTCCGTGGAAAATTCGATCGTTCGGCTTTACAGTAAAGAACCCTCTACTTAGTTTAAAATTAAACCTATTTTCTTTTAATTTTAATGATTGGCCCTATTAACCACTTAAGGACCGCCGCACAACGATATATACGTCGGCAGAATAGCACGGCTGGGCACATGGACGTATATATACATCCCCTTTAAGAGCCCAGCCGTGGGCGGTGACCGCACCCCCGGACCCGATTGCCGCAGGTGTCCCGCGATCGGTCACAGGAGCTGAAGAACGGGGAGAGGTGAGTGTAAACAAACCTTCCCCGTTCTTCTCTGTGGCAATGTCAGTGATCGTCTGTTCCCTGATATAGGGAACGACGATCACTGACGTTACACATCCAGCCACGCCCCCTACAGTTAGAAACACACATGAGGTCACACCTAACCCCTACAGCGCCCCCTAGTAATCAGTGCATTTTTAGCACTTTTCGCTGTGAAAATGACAATGGTCCCAAAAATGTGTCAAAAGTGTCCGATGTGTCCGCCATAATGTCGCAGTCACAAAAAAAAAAAAAAAAAAAAAAAAGCTGATCGCCGCCATTAGTAGTAAAACAAAAATATATTAATAACAATGCCATAAAACTATCCCCTATTTGGTAAACGCTATAAATTTTGCACAAACCAATCGATAAATGCTTATTGCGGGTCCATTTTGCTTTTAAATGTCCTTATTTCTTCTGAGAAATCCTCACTTCCTGTTCTTCTGTCTGTAACTCCACACAGTAATGCAAGGTTTTCTC
The DNA here is from genome assembly GCF_905171775.1 of Rana temporaria. Taxonomy (NCBI): domain Eukaryota; kingdom Metazoa; phylum Chordata; class Amphibia; order Anura; family Ranidae; genus Rana; species Rana temporaria. Next base: position 75,346,047 of record NC_053489.1, on the reverse strand, counting down.
CCTGGTGTGGAGTGTCGTGCTCGTCCCCTCCCTTGGACTACAGGAGAGTCAGGACGGCCACTAACACACAGCTCCTTTCTCTATCTGCAACGTAGTGTCCCGACTCTCCTGTAGTCCAAGGGAGGGGGCAAGCACGACACTCCACACCAGGGAGAAAACCTTGCATTACTGTGTGGAGTTACAGACAGAAGAACAGGAAGTGAGGATTTCTCAGGAGAAATAAGGACATTTAAAAGCAAAATGGAAGGATGAGGTAAGTGAAGGAGGACTGCACTAAGGTAAAGGAAGCTATTTAGGAAAAATAAATTCCTTTACAACCCCTTTAAAGGAGTTCTCTGACCTAAAACTTTTAACCCCCGCTGTGCCCGGGCTGTAAAACTATACAAAATAAACTTTCACTTACCTGCCTACGATCCCCCGTTGTTCCGATATCGCCGTCCCGTTCTCCGGTCCCGGGCCCCTTCCGCTTCCTGTGTGTCGGTGACTCATAGTGAGCTCAGCCTATCAGCGGCCGCAGCAATGTCCCGTCGCGGCCGCTGATAGGCTGAGCGCACTATGAGTCACCGACACACAGGAAGCGGAAGAGACCGGGACCGGAGAATGGGACGGCGATATCGGAACAACGGGGGATCGTAGGCAGGTAAGTGAAAGTTTATTTTGTATAGTTTTACAGCCCGGGCACAGCGGGGGTTAAAAGTTTTAGGTCAGAGAACTCCTTTAAGCCTGGTCTAATTTGCGCCAATAGGGAAAACAAATACACGATAGGTTAGTCTGATGAAAACGGTCTGATGGATTTTTCCATCAGTTATCCAATGAAGCCGACTGATGGTCAGTCGCGCCTACACACCATCAGTTAAAAAACGATCGTGTCAGAACGCGGTGACGTAAAACACAACGACGTGCTGAGAAAAATGAAGTTCAATGCTTCCAAGCATGCGTCCACTTGATTCTGAGCATGCGTGGATTTTTAACCGATGGACAGAGATGATCGTTTTTTTCTATCGGTTTTTTATCCATCAGATAATTTTAAAACAAGTTCCCTTTTTTTTAACCTATGGATAAATAACCGATGGGGCCCACACACAATCGGTTTGGTCTGATGAAAACGGTCCATCAGACTAACTTATCGCGTGTACGCAGCATAAGGCAGTGGTTCTCAACCCAATAGTGCCGTGACCCCCTTGATAAAATTTCCCAAGTTGTGGGGACCCCCAACAATAAAATTATTTTCGTAGCGTGGTTTGCCAGCACCCAAGGCAAGGCAAGTAATTTACACCTCTAACCCACGGACATTTAGTGCTCCCTTCCACTCGTACAGTATTAAAACCTCTTATGGTACATTTTAGGATGTTCCACTCTTCTCCTTGCTTTTCTTTTTATCTCTATCCCAATTTCTTCCCCCCCCCCCCCCACCCCCATCCTTCTCTCTAGTGGTCTCTTGTTCTTTCTTTTATTCTTTCTTTCCCTTTTCCTTCTCTCTCTTCCATGTATTCTCTATTTGTATTCCTTCTATTATTTCTTGGTGGGGGTTGGGGGAAATGGGATGAGTTGCAATGGGATCAAGGTGCTCTTGATCATCTGCTGATCCGAGAACTGTAGTGGGGACCTTTAATGGCAACTATAATTACAGGTATTGTAACTCACTGTGTCTCCAACTTTGTGTTTGTCTCGCAGCAGTGACACCTATGCCAAAATCAGGAGATAGGGTCTCCTTCAGCCCCTCCCATTTCACATTCTTCACCAGTCAGCTGACCTCTAGTTTCTGCCCCCCAGCCATGGCGTGAACTGAATGGGATGCTGAATGGCCGAAAAAAAGCTGGGAGAGCAGTTCGGGTTTTCGTAACAGCCCAGGATTCGGTGACCCCTGGCAAATTGTAATTTAACCCCTGAGGGGGTCCCAACCCCCAGGTTGAGAACCACTGCCCTAAGGCAATCAGATATTCCATGAATCATCAGTGCACAGCAGTATTACGTTTTAATAAATAGTTGCAATTAGTGGCATTTAACTGGATTTGTAGTGTTGAAGACATTTCGTAGTTTATCCAAGCCGTTTCTTCAAGGGTTTAGACCAGCTACAAAACATCTTCAACATTACAGAACAATCCGGTTAAATGTACCCAACTAGTTTTAGATATACCACGACCTGGATAAAAAAAAAAAAAAAAAAAAAAAAAAAACCCCTTCAGGCTCGGTTCACATTGGTGGATGCGGGAACTACATCAATTTCTGTGCGGGTTCACACATCGCATCTGAATCGCAGGCAGTTCACTCTGCTCTCTGTGAACCACTGTGGGTGTCAATATAAAGTTAATGACACCCCCAAATTGGCTCGCAGAAAGCAGTGTGAACTGTGGAATCAAATTGCATGGGTCTAAACGCCCATGTGATCCGATTTCAGTGCGGCCCAAAAAAAGGGTCCTCCACCATTTTGATGCCAATGCGATTTCAGCCAAACTGCACGGCTGAATTTGCATTGCACAGACATCGCATGTGATGTGCACAGGCATGTGGTGCGAAATTACATGCGATGTCTGGCATTGCACTAGTGTGAACCCAGACATTTTGATAATAGATAGCTTTAGGGTTCATGCATGCTGAAACCTCTTTTCCTCTAGAAACAAAGGGGGTTATTTACTAAATAAGTGCAAATTAGTGCAAAATCTGGTGCAGCTCTACATAGAAACCAATCAGCTTCCAGGGACTATTGCCCAAGCTTGATTAAACACGGTGTTAGAAGCCGATTGGTTTCTATGCAGAAGGGTGCCATTGTCTTCTGTATTGTCCTTTAGGATCGTCTGTATTTTCCTTTCACTCTTGTGTAACTTAGGATCTGACTTGAGACCCAAAGTCGCAGGACACGTGAAATGCCATGCATCTCTATGAGAGCCAGCCATTCCAATTGACACGATTAAAGTCACTGTGACTTCAGAAAAGGTTCCTGCACTACTTTGATGGGACTTTGACACAATTTCAATGCCAGAGAGTGTAATGCCGCGTATACACAATCATTTTTGACATGAGAAAAAAAAAAAAAGTTTTCGGCATGTAGAACAAAGTTTTTCCAACTTCATCATTAAAACGACGTTGCCCACACACACCATCGTTTTAAAAAAATGCTCTAGCAAAGCGCGGTGACGTACAACAGTACGACGGCACTATAAAGGGGAAGTTCCATGTGGATGACGCCACCCTTGGGGCTGCTTTAGCTGATTCTGTGTTAGTAAAAGACGATTCGCGCTTTTCTGTCTGTTACAGCGTGACGAATGTGCTTACTCCATTACAAACGGTAGTTTTACCAGAACGAGCGCTCCCATCTCATAACTTGCTTCTGAGCATGCGCGGGTTTTGAACGTTGTTTTAGCCCACACACGATCATTTTTTACAACCTGAAAAACGACATTGTTTAAAACGTCGTTAAAAAATGCAGCATGTTTGGGAAAAAAAAAAATTGTTGTTTTTCAGGAACCTGAAAAATTATGTGAAGCCCACACACGATCATTTTAAATGACATATTTTTAAAACAACTTCAAAAATCGTATCAAAGTCAGACTCCAAAGTTGCAAAAAAATCCAGCTTCGAAATCACACAATATTGGAGTTGCCTAGTGTGAAAAGTGCCTTAGGTGTTCAAGCTATAGCAGAAAGAAAAGAAAAAAAAAAAAAAAAAAAAGTCTAAAGCACTCAGTTTGGGGGTGTATAAAAAATAAAAATAAAAACACCTTCATACTTACACCTCTATACAACAATCGGGGTGATGCTGCCCATGTTGGCTCCAAGACCAACAGCTGAGTGATCACATGACCACCAATCACAGTGGATTGTCCGCAACCGTTGTCTGCTCCCCCCCCCCCTCCGGGGCTCACTGGAGTTCTGGACAGAAGAGGGGGCGGGTGCTTATAGAGCTGTCAATCAGGCAGCTGGGTGGATCATGACAATATGGTTGGGATCCTTCCAGAGCCTGGAGCTGTTCTGTGGCATGAGCTGATAGCGGACAATAGCCTTCTATATGAGGACTCTGGGTCACAGGAGAGCAAACCTGCAGCCCTGTGATCCCACAAGAGCAGTATGGACAAAAAAAGCTTTGCTCATACTTCTTTTAACTTGAAATATTTCCCTGGTTGCTTTTACAGTTTTATCAAATTGTTCCAGATTTGATATCTACAATCCATTCTGTATGACCGCAGCGCAAAAATCAATAACAATAACAGGATACGCCACCCACCAGTAATCTGATGGTGTCCGAGCTTATGAATTTGAGGTTACCACCTCCCTTACATGATAAATGTTTGGGCCTGTCGATTGGCTGCACAGACCCAAACCCTTCATCATCGGTGAAGGTCACGTGCTCCCCCATACCAGCAATCGCAGGGTATTTTGATGTGGCCTAAATGGAGCAGCTGCTGAGTAGCAAAGAAGGAAACAAAAGTAAAGTAAAACCGGGTTGCACACAATGAGCAATGTGACATTCAGGCAACGTTAAGTCCTCATGCACACAGGCCGTTAGAAAAAATGAGCTGCAAAGCCAGTAAAGACGCCAGGAAAAAGCAGCTGTAAAAACACGCTTTTAGTAGCTTTTTGCATTGGCGTTAATGCGCGTCTCTCTGCCTCTAATTTCCACTCCCAAATACAATTACTACAGAGCACAAGTCGCATGACATGTCAAAAATCAATGGTTCCCTGTGAGAGCCATCTTAACGAATCTGACTTTCAGCACATTGATTTGAATAGAAGTCGCATCCAAGTTGGATCATCGTCATGCAACTTATGCTTTGAGGATCTTGAAGGGGAACCCCGCGCCAAAAAAAATAAAAAAAAATACATACCAGACCCTTAGCCAAGCATGTAGCCCACCAGGTCAGGAAAGAGGGGGGGGGGGGTTGTGAGTGAGCCCCCCTCTGGACCATACCAGGCCACATGCTAGCAGCCGAGGAAGACGACACGTTGGAGCTACAACGTGGGACATTCTTAATTTTTTATAAAAGGACTTGTCAAAAAAACTCTTGTTTTTATTTACACCACACTGCTTTTTTGGGGGTGAATGGGTAGGGATACAATGTACCCCATTGCTCATTCACATAGGGGGAGGCAGGATCTGGGGGCCCCCCCTTGTTAAAGGGGGCTTCCAGATTCCAATAAGCCCCCTGCCCGCAGACCCCCACAGCCACCAGCCAGGGTTGTGGGGAGGAGGCCCTTGTCCCCATCAACATGGGAACCAGGTGCTTTAGGGTGGGGGCACAGAGCCACCCCTGCCCCAAGGTGCCCACCCCACCCATGTTGAGGGCATGTTCAAGGAGGGAGGGCAGGGGGTGATTGCTCACTTTTTTTTTTTTTTTACGGGGTGGGGTTTTCCCTCAAAATATATATCAGACCCAAGGATCTGGTATAGTCTTGGGGAAGAGGGGGCTCCACATTATTTTCTTCATTCTGGCGTGGGGCTCCCTTTCAAGACTAATACCAGACTCAAAGGGCCTGGTGTGAACCTGGGGAGGGACCCCACGCTGTTTTTTTTTGCGTAGGGTTCCCACTTAAGATCCTCAGAGCACAAGTCACATGCCACAAATTGGATCATGATGATCCAACTTCCATTCAAATCAATGGGCTGAAAGTCGGATCAGTTAAGACAGCTCTCATAGGGAACTATTGATTTTGACATGTCAAAAAAAAAAAAAAAAGGAGAGGTTTGACAACATATCTCTTGAAACAGGTTTTCACTCACAATCTTCGCAGGTGTAGAACTGTACACCTTTCTTACAATTTAACAGCAGAGTTGCAAAGAGTTGACATGCACCTGTTGTAATCGAATATTCAGAGAACCTTGACTGCAACACAATGAAGAAACAATTAAAATATCTTCTAAAAAAGCCACTTCATATAAGAAAAGCATATTGCACCAATAAAGGACAGCTAATAAACTAGATTTTCCCATAAAGTATCCGTGCACGCCATCTCCTCCAATCAAAACAGTCATGTTCAAAGTATGCAATAAGGAAGTAGAGTTTATAAAGCCAGACAGCTATTTATAGATCCCTTATCCGGCAGACATGGAAAAGTGAAGACTTACTGGGTGATCACATGAGAATTACTCACGTTTGTATTTATAAATCATTTTTTTGGACAAGTCAGAAAGCTCATGCCTGCAGAGATGGATCAGAGATGGATCCTATACGTTTTGGGTGGCTTGATAAATATACGGATACAACGTAAAGCTACTGTAGTTCTATAAATAATCCAGGGTTTGACAAATTTGCTTGGAATCTAGGAGCCAGCTAAAAAAGTTAGGAGCCAGAAAAAACGAGTAGCGCCCGCATATGTAAACGGTATTCAAAACCACACATGTGAGGTATCGCCGCGATCGTTCGATCAAGAGCAATAATTCTAGCTCTAGACCTACTCTAACTCAAAACATGCAACCTGTAGAATTTTTTAAACGTCGCCTATGGAGATTTTAAAGGGTAAAAGTTTGTCGGCATTCCACGAGCGGACGCAATTTTGAAACGTGACATGTTGGGTATCAATTTACTCGGCGTAACATTATCTTTCACAATATAAAAAAAATTGGGATAACTTCACTGTTGTCTTATTTTTTTAATTAAAAAAGGTGTATTTTTTCCCCCAAAAAAAGTGCGCTTGCAAGACCGCTGTGCGAATACGGTGTGACAAAGTATTGCAACGATTGCCAGTTTATTCTCTAAGGTGTTAGAATAAAAAAATATATATAATGTTTTGGGGGTTCTAATTAGAGGGAAGGAGATGGCAGTGAAAAAACAAAATTAAAGCTGCTGTTTTACTTGTAATGCCAACGGCCACCACCAGATGGCGCCAAGTCACAAAAGGAAGCTTGGGCCTTTACAAGGCAGCAAAGCCGCGGCCTCAATTACCGGCCGTCGCGGGCCTGCCACGGTGGGGGCGCACGGAGACACAGGATCCTGTGCCTCCGCGGCCTCAATTACCGGCCTCAATTACCGGCCCCAATTACCGGCGGGCGCCAGGTCACAATTGCGACCGGGCGCCCAGGTTTTGTCGAGCCCTGAAATAATCAATAGTGTAGAACCAGTGTGAGGAGGTGAGTGGCTGGCCAGATAACACAAAATTATCATTCTGATTTGGGGCGAGTTCACACTGGTACAACAAAACACTCCGACATTAGAAGCACATGGCACATTATGTGTATAAACCAATGGTTCCCTATGAGAGCCGTCTTATCTTGTCCGACACAAGTCAGTCCGACTTTGAAAAAAAAGCTTCCTGTATACTTTGGCCCTACTTTAGCACATTGAATATCACTGAAGTTGGATCAAAAGTAGGATCCTTGTCCTAACCATTCGACTAGTGACATCCAACATGGTGATTACAGCAGCAGGAAAAGGGAATTTATATAATTATGGAATTATTTTTATTAGTCTGGCTTTTCTTTTGACCATGTCAAAGTCGGAGCAAAATCTTACCTTGCTCATTCAAGTCGAATGGAAGTAGGACTGATGTCGCAGGGCAAAGTAGGATGACAGTCGTACAATAGTCGTGTCATACCAGTGTGAACCCAGCCTTCCTAAACTAGGGTTCCTCCCGAGGTCTTTAGGGGTTCCTTGTGCAATGAGCAGATTCTGCCTCTCAGATGAGTAACCGCTGGACACCAATCATCTTTTAGCTATCTGTAGGGTGGGATTTTTCTCAATGACTACAAATGTAGGGAATGTTCTTCCCGGTGATCATCACACTAATGAACCATGAGTTGTAGATATAGTAATTATTAGTAGAAGTTCTCGGACACTGGAAAGTTAAAAAGATTGAGAAAGGCTGGGCTAGCATATGGGGCCTATTTATAAAAGCAGTGTTACCCCGGGCCAGACTACCACTTTTCATAAAGAAAATATTCTAGCACATTTTATAAAACAGCTTCCAATTTGCTTGCTTATGACCTCTAAAGAAAAACTGATTAAATTGAATGAATGGGCAAAGGAGTCTTATCACATCTGTCAAAGTCATGTGATCAGGTGTGGCTTCCATCATGGAGCCCAGGTTCACACTGGGTACGATTTGAGATGTGATTTCACATGTGAAAATCGCATCTCAAATCGGCGGCATTTGCCGGCAATGACACCGTCCTAATTGGTGCGACGCCACATCTGCGGCGCTGCACCGATTTCAAAAAGTAGTTCCTGTACTACTTTTTGCGATTTCGGGCCGCGATTTACATTGACATCTGTGCAGATGTCTCTTAAATCGCGGCCGAAATCGGGACAGCCAGCGGGAGTAAAGCAGAGTGGAGTGTATTCTGCGGGGTCATGAAAGACTGTAGGTTACACATTGTGCTATGTATTTTATAAGTGAGAAAAGCAGGAGCAACTCTTTGTTATAAAATCTCAGTTTCTCATAAACATAAGCAACTACTTACCTCTTCACCCATAAGTCATTGTGCCTAGTACTGCTCGTCTATTCATGTCCAACCACCATCGCTCATTGCACACTGCGCAGGTCTGAATTGCACCACATGACCTTTGCAGCACCTATATGTTCAACATGGAGATGAACGAAACTGATAATATGAAGTAAGCATTGGTCAGCACCAGGGCCAAAGACAGATCTGTGAAAAAAACATGTCTACCTATGTATACTCATCTTCTAGCCCTCTAAATGGAAGATACAGCAGAAATATCAATTTCGACATTTGGAGAAACATGCACACATTGGAATTCCAATTTTCCATTAGTATGAACATCTGTTTTGTACACTTCCCTCACCTGATGTCCTCTGTGGCCCTCATAAAAACACATACAAAAGGGAAAAGGCTTCACAATGCTGCAAGATCAACTACATAGAATTTTCACTAAGGAAGAAGCTGCAAATATTCTGCCCGGAAGAATTGGCTGCTCAATGACCAGAGCATTTTTTTGCGATTCGGCACTGCGTTGCTTTAACCGACAATTGCGCGGTCATGCAACTCGTACCCAAACAAAATTTACGTCCTTTTTCCCCCCCACAAATAAAGCTTTTTTTATGGTGGTATTTGATCACGTCTGCGGTTTTTATTTTTTGTGAGAAAAAAAAAAAAACGCACATGAAAAAAAATGCTGTACTTTTTGCTGTAATAAATAGCCCCAATTAAAAAAAATTTAAAAAATATTCCCTATTTTTGTCAAAAAATGTATAAAAAAACGTATATTGATTGGTTTTGCAAAAAAGTTATAGCGTCTACACTTACGTCATTTTCATTTAATTTTTTTTTTTTTACTAGTAATGGCGGCGATCTGCGATTTTTATTGGGACTGCGATATTGCAGTGGACAAATCTGACACTTTTTTGGTGTCATTTATACAGCAATCAGTGCTATAAAAATGCATCAATTACTGTATAAATGACACTGGCAGGAAAGGAGTTAACACTAGGGGGTGATCAAGGGGTTAACTGTGTTCCCTATTGTGTGTTATAACTGTAGGGGGGAGGGGACTGCCTAGGGGAAGAGAGAGATTGGTGTTCATACATTGTATGAACACACGATCAGTCTCCTCGCCCGAGAGAACCTGGATCTGTGTGTTTAAACACACATTATCCGTTCTCGTTATGGAACGAGCAATCGCAGGTGCGACCGACGGGCACTCACATCTGCTTCGGGGGCACACGCGCCGCCGGAGGAGGAGTCTTAAAAGAGTCAACGTACAGATACGACGGCTCGTGCAGGGGGGCCAGCCTGCAACAGTATAAGTGCGGCGGGTGGTCCCGAAGCGGTTAAAAAGGTGGAACTCCAGGATAAGAACTTTCTAATACATGACCTACACGTGTATGCTTACTTGAAGCTCGATGTGCTTGGAGTATTTCTTCTAGATCTATACAGTAATCCAGTGTGAGACTTTCTTTGTGTAGGAGCTTCCTCTAATAAAGACTGGTCTTCGCCCCCTCCTGTAGCTTTCTTTAGGCAGCCTGTAAGGAGGCGGAGACTCCTAGGACCCTCCCCCACAGCTCTGCTATATCCACAGGCTATGTGCAGCACAGTGATGATGTCAATGTCACTTATGTGGTAATATCTCAGTTTTCAAAGGGTATTTAGTTCACAAAAAGTGATTATTTCACTGTAGCTATTAAGGAATATTTATTTCAATAAAAGTTTTTGTTCCAAGTTCAGAGATGTATAAAAGAGATTTTCTGTGTAGGACTGAAGTAGAAGACAAGGACTTTCATACCGGCTATAAACCTTTTTGCATACTGCAGTGCTACAGCTATAATATGCTATAATATTACTTTATAGTCCGATAGTTAATTACATTGTAACCTGCGTTATATTAGCCTTTACTTCCACATTCGGAATAATCAGAAGACGACACTGAATATCAGGATCAAGCCAAAATGTTTGATTGCAGGCAATAGAGGTAATTTCACAAGAAAATTCAGGGCAAGGGTTTGGAACTCTAAGGCCTTGTACACACATCCGGGAAACCCGTCAGGAAAAAAAAAATGTTGGTTATCCTGACGGGATATTGCTGTCAAGCTTGCCGTGCATACAGACGGCCATTCAAAAGAACTGCCGTTCTTTTGAATGGCAAGAACGCGGTGACGTCATAGACTACAACGAGCCGGCGCTCATCACATTCGATGCCGTCGCCGCCATCTTGCTACACTACCCTTGTCTGCTACTGCACATGCGTCAAAGTCTCATGGTCCACCTTCCAGCATGCATGGGTTTACCTGGGGACAGGTAAGCATACTGACGTACAATTTTTTCGGCAGGAAACATTCTGCCGAAAATCCCGACAAGAAGATAGAGAGCAGGTTCTAAACTTTTCTCGTCGGGATTCCCGGCAGTTTTCTCGACGAGAAAGCATACACACGCAAAAAGCTCTCCCAGCAGCTTTCTTGCCAAGAAAACCGGTCGTGTGTACGAGGCTTAAGGAGCAAAAAGTGGACTTCCAACGTTCTCATCATTGCAAGCCGCTCCATTCAAGTCTGCTGTTTTTTTTTGTGTATTCAAACAGCAAATGCCCACAATATCGAGCGGTAATTTTCCTGTAGAAGGAGGAAATCCCTGGTACATTATAATTATCATTGTTTAATGTCAATAATACAAAATTCTGTGTCCTTCAATTAGACAATGACACAGGCCACGTGTCTGCTCACCAAGATAAACCCCAAGCCCTTGTCACCTATACCAGAATATTGACTTAGAACACGCACCTGTGAAATGTCTATTCAAGATAGCCATACAAGGCTCAATGATCTCTTATTCAGCCACTGAGCTAAATAACATGGATGGGGAAAACTCCACTGCCAGCTATTGTATTTAAGCCCCCGCAGTAACCTGAATACAAGAACAGTAACTGAAATGACAGCCTCAGCCAAGCCATGCCCCCAACGTGTTTCATTTAGCTCCGAAGCTTAAACATGGAGATCCCCATGATTAAGCTCCGGGGCAGAGTGAAACACGTTGGGGGAATGGCTTGGCTGGAGCCCGGGCTGAGGCCGTCATTTCACATATTCACAGGGTATTGAATTGATGTGCAGCGCATAGGTCCTTTTTTGTCTCTTGCATCATTGGAGCCGGAGTGAGCTCTGTCCTTGCCAGCACTCCCAGCCGTGTAGTACAGGAGAGGACCCAACTGGAGCCATAAGCGACACCCCCCATTTGTTGTCTGGTCATTACAAAATCATTACGATTATTATGATGTACCTTTTCTCTGACCACCCAGTGAGTCCTTAATTGCACTTGGCTGGAGGGAACACCAACACAGAGATGCGTGTCCTCCAAATACTCAGCTGTGTTTGTATTGCATGGCAACAGGATGTGCTGCAATTATCTTGTCACTCCAATGAAAGATTTTGCAATACAGCAATTGAACAACAATGTGCAAAACTACATAAACCTTAAAGCGGAGGTTCACCCGCACATGACACTATTTCCCCCTAGATGGATGCTCGTTTTGTCTAGGGGAATCGGCTAGTTGTTTTAAAATATGATCCGTACTTACCGTTTTCGAGATGCATCTTCTCCGTCGCTTCCGGGTATGGGCTGCGGGACTGGGCGTTCCTTCTTGATTGACAGTCTTCCGAGAGGTTTCCGACGGTCGCATCCATCGCGTCACGATTTTCCGAAAGAAGCCGAACGTCGGTGCGCAGGCGCACCGACGTTCGGCTTCTTTCGGCTACTAGTGACGCGATGGATGCGACCGTCGGAAGCCTCTCGGAAGACTGTCAATCAAGAAGGAATGCCCGCTCCCGAAGACCCATACCCGGAAGCGACGGAAGAAGATGCATCTCGAAAACGGTAAGTACGGATCATATTTTAAAACAACTAGCTGATTCCCCTAGACAAAACGAGCATCCATCTAAGGGGAAAAGACCAAAAAAAATATATAATTGGGTGAACTCCCGCTTTAAAGAAGAATCTCACTCATGGTCTAACCCTGTCTTAGAATAAAAAAAAACTTGGTGAATTATAGTTCAAAAGTACTCCCCCCCCCCAGCCCCGTCATAGTGAATATCTAGCACATGATCAGACATTCCATGAGTCTTTGCCAGGCCAGCAGGACCTGGCAGAGACTCCTGTGGCATGTCTGCGTATGCACTAGATCCCCACACATGCGCAGACACCCCACAGACAGCTCCAAGAATAGCTGTCACATCCCAGGAGCCAGTTTGCAAAAGGTCACACATACCATGAGGTCTGTGCCAGAGAACATGGCAAAGGAGAGCTGTGGCACATGCAAGGAGGCTATGATGGTATCCTGGCCTAGACTTGGATTTAGCGAGTAAAAAACAAACCTGAATTATATATAAAAAAGGGAGTAATTTTACTGCATTTATATCCATTCATTCTGAGATATATACAGTCTTGCCAGATAATACAACAAGCCTGCAGGCCTGACTTTTAAATCTGCAGTTATGTGTTACAGTTACGTCTTCTCCCTTCCTACAACCTGCCACTGGACAATGAATGAGCAGCAGCAGACAGATGACATGCTCATCGGTTTCCTCCACTCTCCTATTAGCATGCTTCTTGTTAGCACAAAAACAGTGCAACACAACTGATTGGTTCCTTGTGCTGCTTCTCCCTTTCCCAGCTCTGCTGTACAGGGTGCTACAAACCAGTTCTTTGCAGCTGAGAGACTTAATTGTTCTTTGACAGCATCCCTACGTGCAGCGCATTGCAGCCCTAGCCTAAGGTCCCACTCATACCGGTTTATATGTAAGTTGCTGTATATGGTATATTGTTGTAGTAGCCTGTGCTACATAAAGTGATAGCCATGATTATCCAGGTTCTGCTCGAGTGGCTTCCCTTCTGCACATTGAGCACAGGGGTCGCTTGCTCAGCACTTCCACCATTCAGAGAACGCCTTGTGTTTATTTCATTAAACACAAGGCTTCTCTGATTAGAGGAGGTGAAGAGTAGAATACATATATGACCTTATGAGCTGCTTGAATCAGAAGCATATAATGACTCACAGCAGAATCTACAGAAGGTGGCTTGTAGGGTCGTTCTCACTGCGATTTACACAAGTTGTACATAGTAATTCATTAATTTTGTTTCCATATAAATATAATAGGTATCCTAGCTGGCTAATTCATATCATTAATACGGTACCATTAGAACAATGTTTTCGGATGGCACAACAAAAGCAGGTGAAAGCTGCTTACAAAACCAGATTATCAAGGGATCGCATCCCAGTAATTACTGCTGAACGTGCTTGTTAGAGTACATGGAAAATTCCCAACGCTGCAAAAATCTCTGCAACTGAGCTCCAGATACTGGGTAGTGTTGCGAACACACTAAAATCCTTGTTAAAAAAAAAAAAAAAAGAAGAAGAAGAAGGACACCCACTACCCAAGAAGCCAATTGCTACCAAAGAAGACGTGGTCCAAATATTCTCATATCTATGGATAAAAAGGACTGATCATTTCAGCAAATACATACTACACAATGTACACTGGTCAGGATAGAGAGAACGTGGTATGGATTACAAAGTGGGCAGACAGGTCTGCCAACCTCTGCTCATCTCTCACCAATAAGTACAAGTTACCAGAAATAATCAGGGTCTCTGATCAGCAGAAATGTCTATGACCGAGACTGCTCTGTCCAAACTGGCTGCACCAGAACATGTTTCTGTGTAATATGTCAGTCTTATATCCATCATGGAAGATACCTGATGGCAGTGGCCTCTTTTGGCAGGATATTGCGCCCTGCCACACTGCAAAAATGGTTCAAGAATGGTTTGAGAAAGTGGGTCCAACTGCTGTATAGGGCACCCACGGCCAGGGTGGTGGCCAATGGCTGGCCGTCTCGACTGTTTGACCTTAGCAGAGGCACGAGACAGGGCTGCCCTGTTTCGCCACTACTATATGCCTTGGCCGCGGAGCCCTTAGCCATGTCCATTCGAGCTAACCCGGAGATCAGGGGACTGAGTTCTGGTACTTTGACTGAAAAGATCAGCATGTATCCGGACGACACACTATTATACCTGGCGGACTCGGGCCCCTCTCTACATACGGCTCTTCAGACAATCGAACAGTTTGGGACTTTTTCCGGGCTTAAAATCAATTGGGGTAAGTCCCAGATTCTTCCTCTTGACAGCTTCCCACCGACTGAATTTCAGGACAGTTTGCCATTACAACGAGTAAGTACCATCAAATATTTAGGGATCTGCATATCCAGAACACCGGCGGATTATGTAAATTTAAACCTAGACCCCCTAGTTTCCCATGTTAAATCCAAACTACGGACCTGGGCCCATCTGCCACTGGGGGTTTGGGGCAGAGTGAACCTCATTAAAATGATCCTCCTGCCCAAGATACTCTATGTTCTTTGGCACTCCCCGGTGTACTTACCCCTGAAACATTTTAAATCCCTTGAGGCCCTTCTGAAACCTTTTGTATGGGGAAACAACAGACATAAATTGGCTTGGCAGGTGCTTAAAAACCCCACAGACTTGGGGGGCACCGCCCTCCCTGATTTTAATCTTTACTACATCACTTCGCAATTATCCCAACTGTTTCATATCGACAAGACGGACAAGGAGCGGTTTCTCCAGCTGCTTTGCCTGAGATGGGCTTGACGCACTGAGGACCCAATCTACGCACTGACTGTGGGCTCTGATGGTGTGGGTCTGGGGGATGACAGACGGACCCTGCTGTATCATTACAGACGCATATGGGACTTAGCTTCTACCAAGCTAGGGATACCAATCTACAATGATTATACTCCCTTATGGCACAATAAAAATCTGTCAGAATTTTTACACCTGCCTGACGCAGACCGATTGTCTAATTATGGTATCCTCTACCTGAACCAACTGTTCGCTAACGGAACCCTCAAACCTTTCTCCACGCTTAGTGAAGAATTCTCACTCCCCAGACACATGCTCTTTCAATTCTTGCAGATGAGGCACGCGGTTCGGGCTCAGTTTTCGGGGGCCAACCCCCAGTCTGCCCCTAATCCACTTATAGCCATAATTAAAAGTACTGATCCCCGCAAATTAACGTCCGCCTTTTACGGTATGCTCATTGCCCCCGTTTCAACCAAATTGGCATATAAGCTTAAACCTCGCTGGGAGAGAGTGTTGGGCCCCCTGGAGGATGAGGAGTGGGAAGAGGCTTTGGAATCCTGCAAGGCTGTCTCGCCCAAGCTCTCCGACAGGTTGACCCAAATCTATATAGTTCATCAGGCATATCTCACCCCCCTCCGGGTTGCCAGATATAGAAGCACCCAATCTACGCTGTCAGATGTGTGGGAGGGAGGTGGGTACGTTCTTTCATTTATTATGGTCATGTCCCAAGGTGCAGGGCCTGTGGACACAAGCGGTAACATTTCTGCACGACCACATGGGCTCTCCGGTTGCGCTGGACCCAAAACAGTGCCTACTTGGGGTGCTTCCGGATACTATAGACAAATACACAAAGACGTTCCGGCATGAGACCTTGTTCTCGGTGCGGAAGGTCATTGCTCGGAGCTGGATGCGACCCGTACCCCCTAGACTTGTGGAGTGGAAGGTGGAGGTCAATAATAATCTTCCATACAAAAAGATTATGTATATTAACGGGGAATGCCCGACCAAATATGATAAAATTTGGGACCGTTGGTTACAGGACCCTGATACTTGTACGTGAGTCACCACAGGTCTATGTTGCCAGATGGGTGGCCTGCGCCTGGCTGGGCGCTCCGGTGCGGGTCTAGAGTACCTGCATGGTGGGCACCAGACTGCTCTCTTGGCCATGACACTGGCTTTGAACTGTTGGTATTCTGAATGCTGCACACCCTCATATCATCATTGACACTTTAGATGTATGTAATGACATGTATGCACTCTCTGTTACAATAAAGTTGTGTTGGAAGGGGGAAAAAAAAAAGGGAAAAGAACACTTCCCTACTGAATCCGGATATGTTAAATGTCACATTTTTCATGTCAAAATTCATGTACAAATGCTAGTATGATTGTACGACTATTACTTTTGATTATGAATAAAACTTTGTTTTGATAAAAAAAAAAAAAAAAAGAAAGAATGGTTTGAGAAACACAACAAGTTTGAGGTGTTGACTTGGCCTCCAAAGTCTCCAGATCTTTCTACAATTAAGCATCTGTAGGATGTGCTGGAAAAAATAAGTCTGATCTATGGAGGCCCTACTTCGCAACTCAAAGGACTTAAAATGACCTGCTACTGACAGCCTGGTGCCAGAGCATACCTTCAGAGGTCAATGTCTTGATGGGGCAACAAGGGGACCTACTCAATATTTGGTGGGTGGTGGGTGGTGACAAAGTGTATAGAAAGGGCAGAGATGCCTGAAACATAATTGCTGTAATATATGTAATGAGGGAGCAATAAATAGAGCTGTCTTTTGTGCTGAAGCCCCTCTTAATTTTTCTTTTGATTTTCTACTGGTAGTGCTCTTCATCCTTTACAGGAAAAATAAATAAAAAATAAAATATCTATATCTGAACCACTAGAATCAAATGGTCCCCTATTCTTTAGTGTTTGATAAAGACTGAAGGATGTATTGAGAAGCTTGTTTCACATGTTGGTAATAGTATTTAGGGAGCTAAATACATTCTTTGTTAAAGTTGTAAACCCCTTTTTTTAAACTTTATGCTACAGGTAAGCCTATATTTTCCTAAATAGCTTCCTTTACCTTAGTGCAGTCCTCCTTCACTCACCTCATCCTTTCATTTTGCTTTTAAAATGTCCTTATTTCTTCTGAGAAATCCTCACTTCCTGTTCTTCTGTCTGTAAAACTACACACCGTAATGCAAGGCTTTCTCCCTGGTGTGGAGTGTCGTGCTCGCCCCCTCCCTTGGACTACAGGAGAGTCAGGATGCTCTGTACGTTGCAGATAGAGAAAAGGAGCTGTGTGTTAGTGGGCGTCCTGACTCTCCTGTAGTCCAAGGGAGGGGGCGAGCACGACACTCCACACCAGGGAGAAAGCCTTGCATTACTGTGTGGAGCTTTACAGACAGAAGAACAGGAAGTGAGGATTTCTCAGAAGAAATAAGGACATTTAAAAGCAAAATGGAAGGATGGGGTAAGTGAAGGAGGACTGCGCTAAGGTAAAAGGAAGCTATTTAGGATAAAAAAAAAAAATGTGTACCTTTACAACCCCTTTAAAGCTTACCTGTAGTTATCCAGGATATCTCCTAAACCTACACGGTTTAGGACATATCCCCCTGTGTCTGCACGTGCCAATGGGTCATCTGCACCGGGGCAAACTGAAGCAATGGCACCTATGTGCGGTTGCTCCAGTCTTTGTGCCGTTACTGGCGGCTCCCGCACGCATGCGCAGGAACGATGTCATCGCGGCTCCGGCCAATTACAGTGACGGAGCTGCGATACCCGGAAGTAACTCCGGGATGACATGTCGGCAGCCGGAGGAGGAGACATGAACCACTGCGGGGGCTTCGATTGGAGGCAAGTAATACATAATGAGCTAGATGCTATGCATACTAGCTCATTATGCCTTTGTCTTGCAGGGTGCTTTATTTATTTATTTTTTTGAGGAGGGCTTACTTCTTCTTTAATATTATTCAAGTCCAAGGGGAGGCTCAGTATGTCTGCATCATGTACCCTTTGGAGTGTCTTTAGCACCGTCCATGCAACCTCCTCATTATACTGTATTGGTAGAATATATGAAACACTCGCGCAACCAATACCCTGTTTCCCCAAAAATAAGACCTACCCTGAAAATAAGACCTAGCGTTATTTTCCAGGAGGGCTGCAATATAAGACATACCCCAAAAATAAGCCCTTGTTAAAAAATGCTTGTAAAATCCTATAATCCACTCTATTACAGTAGTATATAATGTACAATGTGTGTGTTTCTGTAATATAATTATGGGGAAGAGAGCTCCGGCAGGTCACAGAAGCACAGAATGGCGCTATAACAAAGGTATTTGGCACAATTATATTACAGGAACACACACATTGTACATTATATACTACTGTATAGAGTGGATTGTAGGATTTTACAAGCATTTTAACTCAGTTCTCACTGGGGATTCCTGACAGGCAGGGAGGGAGAGGGGGAGAGTAGACACCATATTACATGGTAAGACCTACCCCGAAAATAAGCCCTACTGTGTCTTTTGTTGGCATAATTAATATAAGACCCGGGCTTATTTTCGGGGAAACACGGTATAACTTAGTGCAGCTGCTATTCCAAACCAATTAGGTTGTGTATTCCCCAAAAAAGCCCACAAGAGTGTTCCTTGTGTGCAAACAGCGCTTTCAATTTTTCAAACAATTGATTGAATATGTTACGTGCAAATGTTCAATGCTCATATAAAAAAAAAAAAAAAAAAATATTCAAGTGATAAACAAATCTTAAGTGCGCTCAGTCACGAAAATGATGATATGCAGTTAACAAGTCTTCAACATATAATAAAAGTGCCTTGTGTTTTCTTCCATTGCAACATCCACTTTAGTGCCACCAATTCACTGTGTGTGATATAGGTCCCCACTCGCCAAATGGAGGCGACCCTCTTGTTGTAGAACAGAGGAGTCAAAATGTGCTTAGTGGTCTCCTGTACTGGGGGGTGTCCATGGGCTGCTCTCAAGTGTCCTCTCCCTATGGCAGTGTCACCAATGGCCCCAGTAGCAAAGTTGATTAGTAGAGGAGAGAGAAAAAAAAAAAAAACGGGCTTCTCAGTGTAAAATGTTTCCATTTATTCTAAAATAATCAGTGATCGATATACATTACTTTTGACTCCTCTCTGTTATACAACAAGAGGGTAAACCAGGGGTTGACAAATTTGCTTGGAATCTAGGAGCCAGCTAAAAAAGTTAGGAGCCAGAAAACGCGCCCCGTCCCGACGAGCTTGCACGCAGAAGCGAACACATACGTGAGCAGCGCCCGCATATGTAAACGGTGTTCAAACCACACATGTGAGGTATCGCCGCGATTGGTAGAGCGAGAGCAATAATTTTAGCCCTAGACCTCCTCTGTAACTCAAAACATGCAACCTGTAGAATTTTTTAAACAACGCCTATGGAGATTTTAAAGGGTAAAAGTTTGTCGCCATTCCACGAGCGGACGTAATTTTGAAGTGTGACATGTTGGGTATCAATTTACTCGGCGTAACATTATCTTTCATAATATTAAAAAAAAAATGGGGATAACTTTACTGTTGTGTAATTTTTTCCCAAAAAAGTGCGCTTGTAAGACCGCTGCGCAAATACGACGTGACAGAAAGTATTGCAACAATCGCCATTTTATTCTCTAGGGTGTTAGGATAAAAAAATATATATATATATATATATATATATATATATATATATATATATATATATATATATATATATATATATATATATATATATATATATATATATATATATATATATATATATATATATATAATGTTTGGGGGTTCTAATTAGAGGGAAGAAGATGGCAGTGAAAAATTACATTAGAATTGCTGTTTAACTTGTAATGCTTAACTTGTAATACCAACGGCCACCACCAGATGGCGCTAGCTTACACATCTGGTGGTAATAACTTGTAATACCAACAGCTCACCACCAGATGGCGCCAGCTCACAAAAAAAAAAAGCCAAGTCGCCAGGACCCTATTTCTAGTCGCCATGGCGACCGGGATTTGTCGAGCCCTGGGGTAAACCAACGGCCCCAGTGTGAAAGTGCCCTTATTCTGATAACCCTAACTAAAATCTAGTGGAACCAATTACCTTCAGAAGTCACCTAATTAGTGAATAGAGTCCACCTTTGTGTGATTTAATCTCAGTGTAAATACAGCTGTTCTGTGAAGCCCTCAGAAGTTTGTTAGAGAACCTTAGTGAACAAACAGCATCATGGAGGCCAAGGAACACACCTGACAGGTCAGGAATAAAATTGTTGAGATGTTTAAAGCAGGGTTAGGTTATTGAAAAAAAAAATCCCAAGCTTTGAACATCTTATGGAGCATTGTTCAATTCATTTAAAAATGGAAAAAGTATTTCACAACTGCAAACCTACCCATCCACCTAAACCGACAGGCTGGGCAAGGAGAGCATTAATCAGAGAAGCAGCCAATAGGCCCATGGAAACTCTGGAGGTGCTGCAGAGATCCACAGCTCAGGTGGGAGAATCTGTCCACAGGACAACTATTATGCCGCGTACAGGCGGACGTTTATTGTGATCGAAAAAAAACGAAGTTTTTCCAAACTTCATTTTCAAAAACGATGTAGCATACACACCATCGTTTTTTCCAAAAGCTCTAGCAAAGCGTGGTTACGTTCAGCACATACGACGGCACTCTGTTCCATTTAAACTCGCTTCATAACTTGCTTCTGAGCATGCACGGGTTTAAAAACGTCGTTTTGCCCACACACTACCATTTTAATTGACACAAAAAACTGCGTTTTGAAAAACGACAAAAAATTCAAGCATGTTCAAATTTTTTTTTTTGTCGTTTTTCAGAAGACATAAAACAACGTTTTCCCCACACACGGTCATTTTAAATGACGTTTTTAAAAACGACGTTTTTTTCCATCACAAAAAACGACCGTCTGTACGCGGCATTAGTCTTGCACTCCACAAATCTGGCCCTTATGGAAGAGTGGCAAGAAGAAAGCCATAAGTCACCCTGTTTGCAGTTTGCGAGAAGCCATGTGGGGGACACAGCAAACATGTGGAAGAAGGTGCTCTCTGGTCAGGAGACCAAAATTGTACTTTTTGGCCTAAAATCAAAAACGCTATGTGTGACAGAAAACACTGCACATCACCCTGAACACACCATCTCGGATGTAAAACATGGTGGTGGCAGCATCATGTTGTGGGGAAGCGATCCAAATACAGGGCAATCTTAGAAGAAAACCTGTTAGTCTGCAAAAGACTTGAGACTGGGGCGGAGGTTCACCTTCCAGCAGGACAACGACTAAGTGCCGGTTCACACAGGGGCAGCCTGACTTGCAGCGCGACTTTGCAAGGCGATCTGCACACAACTTGAGCGGCGGCTTGCAAAATTACTTCTGTATAGAAGTCAATGCAAGTCACCCTGAAGTCGCCCCAAAGTAGTACAGGAACCTTTTTCCAGGTTGGAGCGACTTGAATCGCTCCTATTAGAACAGTGCGCGACTTGTTAGGCAGCTAAGTTGCCTGACAAGTCACCCTTGTGCGAACCGGCACTAAACATACAGCCAGAGCTACAGTGAAATGGTTTAGATCAAAGCATATTCATGTGTTAGAATGGCCCAGTCAAAGTCCAGACCTAAATCCAATTGAGAATCTGTGGCAAGACTTAAAAATTGCTGTTCACAGACGCTCTCCATCCAATCTGACAGAGCTTGAGCTATTTTGCAAAGAAGAATGGGCAAAAATGTCACTCTGGTAGAGACATCCCCAAAAAGAATTTCAGCTGTAATTGCAGTAAAAGGAGGTTCTACAAAGTATTGACTCAGGGGGCTGAATACAAATGCACCCCACACTTATCACATATTTGTAAAAACAATTGGAAAACCATTCATCATTTTCCTTCCACCTCACAATTATGTGCCACTTTGGGTTGGTCGATCACATAAAACCCCAATAAAATACCTTTACATTTTTGGTTGTAACATGACAAAAATGTGGAACATTTCAAGATGTATAAATACTTTTTCAAGACACTTTATCCCACCAACATTGCCATTGTAATGAGATAATCAAATGCTATTCACCTCTCTGTGGTCAAAAACTTATGTCTGAGATGTGTATATTAAATAAATATATACTGAATTTATTGCTTTTGTTTAGGTTGCTGCAGAGACAGAGATCCAAATTTGTACACAGACAAGAATACAGAAAGACAAAGAGATAGACAGGCAGACATGTGCAATCTGTAAAAAAAAAAAAAAAAAAGGCTTTTTAGGAGAAATGGCCAAGTCCCAAGCATTCCACATGGTGAACCTCATATACCCGTATTACGCTGGAGGGATAGAGAGTTCTAGCAGACATGACGCTGTGCTAACACACCATTCCAGAGAATGCATGAAAAGCACACACCGGCCTCACATTATTATATAACCACATTACACTTCCACTTAGCACTGCGTTGTCAAACTGTGTTGCCATTTAGGTACATAAAACAAGCCAACTACATTTTCCATTTTACCTAATGCTACAATTTAACACTGTTAGAATGATAATGGACAAAGGCAGAGCGGTGCTCGCTCAGGCGGCTATTTCTGAAATGGAAAGGGTTCCACGTCTCTAATAACAAATCCACTGACTATATATGGCCTCATTTATGGTACATTTTTTCAATCCCAACTTAACCACTTGCTTACTGGGCACATATACCCCCCTCCTGCCCAGGTGAAATTTCAGCTTTCGGCACTGCATCGCTTTAACTAACAATTGCGCGGTCGTGCGACGTGGCTCCCAAACAAAATTGACGTCCTTTTTTCCCCACAAGTAGAGCTTTCTTTTGGTGGTATTTAATCGCCTGGTTTTTATTTTTTGCGCTATAAACAAAAAAGTGAGACAATTTTGAAAAAAATACAATATTTTTTACTTCTTGCTATAATAAATATCCCAATTTAAAAAAAAAATAACATTTTTTTTTCTCAGTTTAGGCCGATACGTATTCTTCTACATATTTTTGGTAAACAAAAAAAAAAAAAAAACGCAATAAGCGACTGGTTTGCGCAAAAGTTATAGCGCTTACAAAATAGGGGACAGAATTATTTTTTTTTAATTATTTTTTTTACTAGAAATGGCGGCGATCTGCGATTTTTAATGGACTGCGACGTTATGGCGGACACATCGGACACATTTTTGGCGCCATTCACATTTATACTGCGATCAGTGCTATAAATATGCACTAATTACAGTATAAATGTGACTGGCATTGAAGGGGTTAACACTAGGGGGTGAGGAAGGGGTTAAATGTATCCCTGCTTAGTGTTCTAACTGTAGGTGGAGGGGGGGTGACTGGGGGGGTGACCGATCTATGTCTCTATGTACAAGAGACACAGATCGGTCTCCTCTCCAGAGACAGCACCGCTGTCTCTGTGTAAAACGGCAATGAGAGATGATCTCATATGTTTACATATGAGATCCTCTCTCATTGGCCGCACAGATCGCCTCGCGAACGGCCACTCTGATTGGCCGTTCGCGGCGATCTGTAATTGGCTGTGTCCGAGGGACACGGCCAACACAGATTTTCCCCGCAGCGCGCTCTGGAGCGCGCGCGGGGAACGCCCAAAGGGGCGGCCGTCAATTGACGGCGGTTTGGCTTTTGGGATCCGCACTGTAGCCGTCAATTGACGGCAGGCGGATCCCAAGTGGTTAAAGTGGAGCTCCTCTGTAAAAAAAAAAAAAAAAAAAAAATTAAAAGCCAGCAGTACAAATACTGCAGCTGCTGACTTTTAATATTAGGACACTTACCTGTCCTGGAGTCCAGCGATGTCGGCAGCAGAAGACGAGCAATCGCTCATCACTCTGCTGCCCCCACCGCCATCCTCTGAGGGAACCAGGAAGTGAAGGTGCCCGGTTCCCTACGGCACATGCACGAGTTGCGCTGCGCCGTGCTCACTGGTCCCTGCTGTGTTCTGGGAGCCGTGTGTTTCCCAGAACACAACGGGGGGGGGGGGGGGGGGAGATATGAAGTTCTGCCTGCAGTCTACCCGCAGACCGTGTGGCCGGAAGTGGAAATACCTGTTTCGATGAGCCGAAGGGTGGAGCTCCGCTTTAGGAAATATTATGCAAACAGTACTTTTAAAGAAAGACCAATGGCAGCTTACAGACTACCTCAGCACACAACAACAAAAAAAGTTTTGACTGCATACAATGGCAAATACAAGGTGCGTGTAAAAAGTATTGGTCCAAAACCTCAACGGTAACGATATCTCAAGGGGCCCCCGCAGCATGCACATGGCTATCCAGAAACACGTTGAGAAGTGCCACCTAGTGTGGAGTACACATGACTGAGGGTAAACCCACTGTGGGCAGTCAAACTTAGTCAGTGTAAGAGGTATGGTCACGGTGCAATGGAGCAATAAATGAACATCAAGTTCTGATACAAATTGGGGAAAACAACGACGGTGACGCATAAAATGTTGGTGCAAGTGTACGGGACGGAGGCCGTGAGCAGAAAATCTATTTACGACTGGACGCGAAGGAAAGGAACGAGGATGAGCCACATTCGGGTCGCCTGTCTACAAGCAAAACACCAGGCATGATCGAGTCAGTGAGACAAATGCTGGCATGAGATGGGCAACTGAATCTACGATTGATGGTAGAGGAATAGGGCATTAGCAAGGACACTGCGTGCGCCACTGTCTGCAAGGATTTGGGTAAGTGGAAGATCTGTTCCCGGTTTGTGCCACACAAGCTGACAGATGAACAGAAAGCAAAAACGGATGGAAACCTCTCGGAAATTTCATTACCACGTTTGACCAAGATCCATCCTTTCTGCGAACCATCGTCACAGGGGATGAAACCAGGGGTGTTACCTGTACGATACGGAATCCAAGCAGCAATCGATGAAATGGCATTCACTGTCTTCCCCGCGACCCAAAAAGAGTAGCCCGTTTCCCGGCCTGAAGGTCGTCATGAAAGGTGAACATTTGCAAACGTGGCAGCAATCCAAAAATTGGCGACAGCGGTTCTGCAACAGATTCCTAGACAGGCCTTTGCTGACCGTTTCCAGAAGCTCTATGAGCATTGCCAAAAGTGTGTAGTGAAGGATGGCGATTATTTTGAAGACCAATAAAAATGTAATTTGTTGGTATCTTCGATTTTGTTTATTCTCGGATATTCACTTTTTAAAACACATCTCGTATATATGGAAACTTTACACTACACCATCCCACACATTTACACAACTTTTTTTTTTTTATTATATATAAATGATTCAAAGGCTGCCTTCTACTCAACCCAGTCTGCCATCCGTGTCTCTCAACAGTTTAGTTTCCATGCGTGCCAACTAGTGAATCCAGCACTGCAATCTATGACCGCACCAACTGGCTGCCAATTCCTGACTTCACCAAAACATCGAAGTCTTCCAGATCCTGAGAGCACCCAGCGAATAGACAGTCAACTGGAAGAGTCCATGTCACCCAGGCATTGAACACTTGTAGAAGGAACATAAAAAAAAAAAAAAAAAAAAAATCTCTACCCGTTGATGTCTGTCACTACTAAAGGTTTCTGTACTATAGGACCCTTACAATATCCATGATACGGTTACCCTGGAAGGGATCACATTATTAGGACTCTCACAATGATTACATTAGCTTGTGTTCATTTTTCAGGGTAGTAAGGGGGCAGTCAGACTGCACTTGTGTGCTGCAAGCCGCATCTCCTCACTGGCTGAAATGAAGATGCCGCCCTGCACGTGTGTGGCTGCCTAGCACAGGATGCTATGTCCTGAAGAACGCTTTGCAGAGTTCCTCTGCCCGACTGGGTACTCCCATCGGTTTGTGAATTTGTAGGTTTAATAGGATGTCAGGACTTAAGAGTCGCTCTTGCTTCTTTAGTTTAATGCATGTGATCCTTCACACTTCTGGCTATGCAACAATTTCCACCTCATTCTGGCACGTTAATGATGTCATTATGACATCAGAGGTACCTTTTTTTACCCTTTTCTGATTGGTGAATTTTCTCTTTAAAGTGTTCTCATAAAAGAGAAGTATGGGGGTATAGGACTGAGCAATCAAAGACTGCTGATTGCTCAGTTCTCCATGAGCAGAGAGCTGGTGACTGTCAGTCACTGCTCTCTGCTCAAACCCACCAAACACCCCCCCCCCCCCCCCCCCCCCCCCCCCACACACACACACACACACACACACACACACACTGGAGTGCTGGGCTGTGGAGGTAGCTGGCTCAGGAGCTCAGCGGATCGCTGAGAAGCTGACCCAGGTGCTGGTCCAGGCCCCTGGGTGGATCCCGACTGTTAAGACCTGCAGTGGTTATGGTACTGCGGCCTTCTTCCCATCCTTCAATCGCCGAGCATAAGTGATTATCGCTACCATAGGAGGTAGAGGGATAGTGGAGATGAATGCAGTTTTCAGGATGATTCTTCCCAATGGTTAGAAAATTCCCCAAAACATGAGCCAAGACTTCATGAAAGGTGTACCAGGCATAGAACATCTTTATTGAGAAGGCATGCTCTTATATACACCAAAAAGAATACTTGCAGTAATCAAATGGACAATGACACACTCCACCCACAACAGCATACAATGGTTTACCAACGAGCCCCCCTCAATACACATCTTTTAGTCGACAGACATTCTGTCTCCAAGATAATCTACATGAGCCAAAAGTCAGACATCTGACCTTTAGACTGTGCCACCTCACAATCCACATTTTTCGTCAATAGAAATTCACACAATACAGTGTCCATTAGCATAACACAATGAAAGGTCTTTAGGAGCCATCTAAGATTAATTTACATCCCCATAGCAGACAACATTACCACAGCAAGCTTTTATAGTGCACCCGCCCTCTCTCTGCCTGGGAGATATTGAGATCAGTTAAGGAATAAACCAATTATCTCCAGGTAGAGAGCACACAATTTTCCCAAAAGTTGGAACACTCCTTTCCACACAAGGTATCCCTACAATTACATATCCCCTGATAGCCCCGATCTGGGGGACCAACATGTCCAAATTTCACCCAGATCGGTCCAGGGGTTCTTAAAAAAAAAAAAAACGAACCTATGGGAAAATACCGAATAACGTCTATTTTCTTCACACCGACCATATACTTGCAATCTTTCCCCAGCATGAACTGGCTCAGTAATATCAGCCAGCAGTGGGCCGAAGACAAGTCACAGAAGTGCATAATGATTGGTTGAAAAGAAAAAAGGATTCAATCCCCTCATCCACACATTCAAGATGGATGGAAAAATGCCCCCTACTGAATCTTGGTATTCTGAAAGCAAAGGACTTCTCCGCTATAGCCGGCAGCTCTGATCAAGTGGCGAAACCCTAAGAGAGTGGATGTACAGAAATCGATCAGTAGATCAATGTCTGTACAACCAAAGTGCCCATTCATGGATTCAAATTCGTCTGGTCCCTGCTAAACCGGCTGAATTTTGATCCATGCATGACCCGCTTTATTCCACCTTGAGCTTCAATATGCCTGAAAAAGAGGTACTGCATGGCCACAAAAAAATTGCACGTATTGGGGTTGCTTAAATAAACACCTGGATTATTGATGAGATCCATGGTATTCTGGTGACATACCTTGTTATCTATGCTGATACCAGACAACCTGCTGGCATTACTAGTAGGTATGTAATGTAAAAAGAAAGGTTTTAGTTAAAAAAAAAATCTCATTAACATTTTTGATTAGGTTGATTGAGGGAGTGAGGAACATAAGCAGATTAAACCCGAAGTATGACTCCATAAATTAGCAGGCTTGAAAATGTATTTCTGATGCACAAAGACTGTTCAAATTTATATTTGAGGATACAAACAACCTTCCGCAGAATATCTACAGTATATGGATGCACTGGAAGTCTGAGGCACATTTGATAAATTTGCACTTAGTTCTCTCGGTTAGCTTGGTCCAATCTGGTGCTCAACATTTTTTGGGGGGTGAAAACAAACTGAAAAATTCTGAAAAAAAAAAAAAAAAAACACAAATTGCAGTCGCCTTACTGTGCCCATCGAATGCAGCATCACTGTGCACATCAAATGCAGCAACTGAAACCCCCCCCCCCCCCGGCAGCATTTAACCAACACCCCCCCACCTGCTTGTTGTCTGACCGGCACTTACCCTATCTTAGTGGCGGGTCAGGCAGCAGGTGGCAGTGGCAAGCTGTGGGACGGGCAGCAGTGAGCTGTGGGTCAGGCGGCAGCAGCTCCTATGTCCACCATGAGTCTCTTCTTTCCTCCTGCTAGGCGTCCAATAGGATCATCTGTCCTTTCAGCCAATCAGATGATGGGTATCAGACCCGTGCTTCCTGATTGGCGGAGAGTCGGTTCAGTGTTAGAAAAGCGTATATTAATTTGCTTTTCTAACACACTCTGCGTGCCGAGTCCACCCTATTTTGAAGCCCCACCAATGTAATTCACGTGCCCAGCATCCTGAAAATGGGGCGGACGCATGAATAGGGGGTGGCCACGGCAGCCATGGATAGATTCATGCTATGCATGAATCTATCCAATACTCATATAGGGGGGTGGCGAGAGAGGGGGCAGCACCTGTGTGCCCTTAATGGACGGACCGCCACTGCTGGTGGACATCATAGCACAACAATCTGTACTCATATGGACTGTACTCAATGTAATGCTGGACATTCCTGGCCCCAATCACAGCAGTATAAGAGCGTTTCAGCTGCACAAACAGCCAGCGCAGCCACTGGGAACTCAACAAGGCATTGACTGTAATTACACGGAAGAGATATTACTAGAAATCAATGCAGGGGATACAAGGACAGTCCTCTACACACAGGCTCACATTTCAACACGTCGCTGGGAAAACCCCATTTAACAGAAAAGCCAGAAAAATTTCTTCTGATGCACATAGAGAGCATGGAGCTGCGCCATTCCCTCCATTATGAAAGGTCTATGAAGAAAACTTGGTAATTAGATCATTTAAGTAGTCGCATTCCAAAGCCTGGATTAGATTATGAAAATGCTGCTTTTTTTCCTGTTTGATAAAGTGGCTCTGTCATCACCCAACAAAAAAAATAAGGCTTTTAATACTTGCATGTCCCTCTTCTCACACCATTGTTCTCGTTGTATTAGAGATAGCGCTACATGTAAAACCGTCTTCACCCAACACGTCCGGGTGTGTCGGATGCCTGGTCCTCTGCTGCCTACTGAAGTTTCATACATCAGGAGGTGGATAGCTTGGCTTCCAGCCTTTCCTATTCATAAAAGTTGCAGAACTCCGATATGTTCTTATTTCAAAGCCGGCCATACACGGATAGTACTTTTTCATTCAGTCTGCAGGCTGAATATATACTGAAACATTGGTAAGATCCTACAAATATCAGTAAATAATTACATCTGTGTGCAAGCGGTGTTAAAGGGGTGTTCCAGGCATTTTTTGTGTTTATTAAAAGTCAGCAGCTACAAAAAGTGTAGCTGCTGGCTTTTAATAAACACACACTCACCTGCTCCACGTTCCAGCGACGCGCCGACCGGGGCTCCGCTCCTTTCCCCCTCTCCCCGGCCGGCATCTTCATCCTAAGTGTGGGCACCCGGCAGTGACAGCTTTTGGCTTCACGGCCGGGCACCCACTGCGCATGCGGCACTGCGCTCTCTCATTGGACAGGCGATCGCATGGGACCTGTCATGTGTCCCAGGCGATCGCCTACTGCAGCCCCTCCCTGTAGGGGATTAAGCTATTCGCCTTTGATGCCCCTCGGCGGAAGGAGGAAGTGGGACAGGAAGTCCCACTCCTCCTGAAGCCCCCACTAACCCCCCAAAAAAATTACATGCCAAATGTGGCATGTAAGGGGGCGAGGAGTGGGTTAAGCGGAAGTTCCAATTTTGGGTGGAACTCCGCTTTAAAGTGTTACTAAACCCAAAACAGTAAAATCAGTCTGTATATGCAGAAAAGCATGCTTGTTATACTCACTGTGGAACCTGAGGGGTTAATCCTCTGCACTGTAAAAAGGCTGTTTGATAATAATTTCCTCATAATACAGAGCCAGGGGACAAGCTGCACGTGCTCAGTTTGGTGTATATTGCAAAAAAATATATACATTTTTGGGGAGGGTGCATGTGATCTGCACAGGGCCAAATCAGTATTGTCCAGACAGAGGGTCAGGGGTCCTGCATCCCGATAGGACAGTCCGTGCAGAATGAAAACTCCTCCTACAAGCTTTAACCAGACACTGATAGAAGTCACAAGACTGTTATATACTGCTGATGAGAAAAAGGTATTTAGCAGTTTATATTTACCAAAATAATTGCATTTCCATGTTCTGTGTACTATGGAAGACCAGATACAGTGACTGCAGGGTCCTGGGTTTATTTAATTGTAATGGGCCTATGCACACAGATGCGTAAACAAGCGCGGTGCATTCTTCAGTAAAAAAAATAATAATTTATAGAAAAATCTGCATTTTTGGTCAGTAATTTATGCCTCATGCGCCCAAATGCATGCCATTTCGCATAAATGCCCATTTACATACTGAAGAACAACGGGGGCAAAAGTTTGCGCAAAAATGCATGCAAAATTTTGTGAAGTTGTGTGAAGTTATGCGAACGCATAATGCACAAAATTTACGCAAATACATACAAAAAAACACATCTGAAAAAGTAGATGCTCAAACAGGAGTATCGTGTGCAAGAGGCCTAACACTTTAGGCTCCATTCACATCTAGGCGGATGAAATCGCAGCGTTTTGTCCCGCAAATTGCGGCGGCAAATAGCGGCGTTTTGTACCGCGATTTGCGGCGACAAAACGCAGCGATTGTCCGCCTAGATGTGCCCCTCTATGGAGATGGTCCCCGAACGCCGAAAGCCGCCTGAAAAAAAGGTCCGGGACCTTTTTTCAGGCGGCAGGCGACAGGCGTCCGGCGTGGAGATGTGAACCATCTCCATAGAGGGCAATGTGTTTCCAGCCCTCTGGCGGCAGCGGCGTCACACTACAGGCGTAGGCGTGAATGGGGACTAAAGCCGGCCATAGATGGAGCAATTTTCTTTCCTGTAAACCCAGGCGAGTGTGGATGGGGGAATCCGGGAGCCATTGTGTACTCCCGACAGGGAGGGGGAACGGGGAAGCCGTCCCTGCTGGGAATAAACAGTGATTATTGCTAGCAGCTATAACCCCATGTAAAATCTGTCAGGATCGATTAATCAAATTGGGTAAATTCAGCCTGCCCACACAAGGTTCGAATCTAGGCTGGTTCCTGCTGAATTGTTGGCTTTAGAATGTCCATCATGCTTTTTACTGTGGTCACTTCCACAACTTAAACACCCAAAGCCAAGCAATACAGTAGACATGTTCCTTGTTCAACATTTTAGTAAGACAGATCTAAAAACAAATTATAAAAAGCAAACCTAGACTTCACAAATACACATAATTACAAACTACCTCTAACGTTAATTGATATAATCACCCGACACAAAACACTGGGGATTTTGCTAGGCTATTCGATCCAAGAAAGTAGAGATCCTAAATCTCTAGCTATTTATGCTTTCCACACGTACCCGGCACTGAAGGTTTTCTAAGAACAATGTGAAATGTCCCACAGTGCGGTTATCTACACGCGGTATTGTTATGTCAGTGTTGACAGGGCATGCAACAATTGTGGGACCACAGCCATGTATCCTGATTCTCAAAGTAAAAAGAAGTACAATATTTTTCTTGGAATAGAAATATATCAAAGCAAAGTGAGAATAAATGGTCCAGCTACAAATGATAGACCCGATTCAGAGCAGCCCCAATCCCCTCCTTCTGGGGTCCCTGGCAGCGATCTTAGCTCCTCCTCTTCTTTTTATGTCCCCCATAGTCAGTCGCTGGCTATGGGGAGAGCAAATGTTTAACAGCAGCGAGTGCCAATGGCACCTGCTGCTGCTCGAATGCGGTATAAAGAGGAAGGAGAGAAAAGATGCAGCCGTGCACAACTGATCTCTTCTCCCCTCTCTTACTCTTCACACAGGGAAGGGGGGCACAGGGAAATGGAAAACGTTTTTTTTTACCTTAAAGAGGAAGTGAACCCTGATCAGTTTTACGTCCGATTTGCCAGACCCTTTTTATACACACATTCTCGCCTCATATAAAGTCCCATGACCCTCTTTCTCTTTTCTCCTTATTTAGGGATGGAGGCTTGGTTTGTGATTACCGGAGGGTTCCATTGGGTCATTTTCTTTTTATCCATATAATATGAGGTCAAACCTAAACACTTTCAATTTATATGCAATCAGGCAGGCCCTTGCACTACATAGTTGAAGGTACTGTATATACTTGAGTACAAGCCGAGTTTTTCAGCACAAAAAAGCTCCCCTCGGCTTATACTCGAGTCTCAATGCCTCACTGTGCCCATCTGTAGCCCCGATCTCCCGCTGTGACATGCAGTCTTAACCGCAGTCGGCGGCCTTCCAGTGTAAAAGGCCCCGCCTCCTCCTCGTCTATGATAGTTTCGTCATGGACTATGAAGAGGAGGAGGCAGGGCTTTGTTACAATGGATGGCCGCAACTGCAGTTAAGACTGCATGTCACAGCGGGGGATCGGGAACATGAGGCTGCAGATGGGCACGTAAAAGCTGCAGATGGGCATTGTTGACCCTCTTTTCCACAAGTAGCTGCTGCATTTCTCACCCTAGGCTTATACTGGAGTCAATACGTTTTTCCCATTTTTTTTGTGGTAAAAGTAGGTGCCTCGGCTTACATTCGGGTCGGCTTATACTTGAGTATACACGGTAAAGCTAAAAGGAAATTGTTTCCAATGATTTTTATTTTAAAAAAAAAATTACAAAATACAATATCAGCATTTGCCATTGCAAAAATAAATAGTCGTATATTAACAAGTCGTTGAAAGTTCAGATACATGTCCATTAAACCCATATGTCCTAAAGTTATCTAAAAGGAAATTGATTAAGAAAAATCATACAATGCATGGCCAGCCTAACTCTGAAGGAGACTGATAGCTAGATTCAAGTATACCGCCGCATCTTTGCGGCGGCGTAGCGTATCGTATTTACACTACGCCGCCATAAGTTAGCTAGGCAAGTACTGTATTCACAAAGTACTTGCCTGTTAAGTTACGGCGGCGTAGCGTGAATAGGCCGGCGTAAGCGCGCCAAATTCAAATGAGGATGTGGGGGACGTGTTTTATGTAGATTAACTGTGACCCAACGTGATTGACGTTTTTTACGAATGGCGCATGCGCCGTCCGTGTACATTTCCCAGTGTGCATTGCGGCAAAGTACGCCGCAAGGACGTATTGGTTTCGACGTGGACGTAAATTACGTCCAGCCCTATTCACGGACGACTTAAAATGTTAAAATTTCGCGGGAACGACGGCCATACTTAACATTACTAGTCCAGCTATTTGATGGAATAACTTTACGCCTGAAAATGCCTCACGTAAATGTCATATCTTTACTGCGACGGGCGCACGTACGTTCGTGAATAGGCGTATCTAGTGATTTACATATTCTACGCCGAACGCAATGGAAGCGCCACATAGCGGCCAGCCTAAATATTGCACCCTAAGATACGACGGCGTAACTTGTCGTATCTTAGATAGGTTTAAGTGTATCTCTGTTTGAGAATATACTTAAACTTAGGACGGCGCAGATTACGAGTTAGGTCGGCGTCGGCCTAACTCTTTGTGAATCTAGCTATATACAATCAGATTGCAACGTGGGGAGGTACAGTTTAAAACACTCATTCTATCTGTTAGCATCCTATAGATGGCAGAAAGAGTAGTTCCGTCTATTAATTTGGCTCACCATATGCAAGTAATTGACCGAATGGTAATAGACAGTACTAGTGACCGATGGGTCTCTTGTGCATGGTGGGCATTGGAGCTTTAGTAGGGCAGCAGTATAGTGCAGTTCAGGCAACTGGTAACTGAAACAATTGGTCAGCTTCTAGCGTTCATGCCCAGTCCTTGCTGTTGGTGTGCTGCGTTGATTCGGGCCCTCGCTTCGTTGCTCCTTCGCTCGGTTCGCCCATATACCACACTTTAGACGTCGGTTGACAGGCGCAGGGTGATGACGTCAATGCGTTTCTCTGTGCTTCGTCTCGTGACTATTGACACCAGGCAATGGCCATCACACAGCCAGCTTGGCAAAAAAAAAAAACACGCACACACAAGTTTGGCAGGTGGGGCCACGCTGCTGCCTTGTTCAATAGAAACTCCACTGTGCAGCATGCATGTCTATGTGAAATCCCTCTTCAAACTGGTGAGTGGAAGGGCAGCATATCATCTCCCAATCGCCTGCTAACCCCAGATTGTGAGTCAGCAGCTAGGCCCATATGAGTGACAATGCTCACCGTACTGTAGCTCTGGAGGAGCAGCTGTCACCCTATCACAGGAAAAGTGTTAGAACTACATAACCCCCTCCCCAATCCCCTTCTTTTTTTTTTTTTTTTTTTATTATGAAGACAAAGGTATTCTGTAGTTCAGATTTCACAGAGGTGAACTGGCTTGAGATGTACAGAGAGAACAGGAGCTCACTGGATTTGTCAGGGCAAAAATTGTCCTCATCGAGCAGATATAACAAAACACTTTCAATGGTTTAAAGTGGTTGTAAACCTCAGAAATTAAATATGAACAAAGCATAGTCTTCTATAGTGTGTATGTACATTGCTTTGAACAAATATTCATACCCCTTGAAATGTTCCAGACATAACTTTTTGACCAGAGAGAGGTTAAGTGAATGGCATTTGATTATCTCATTACAATGGCAATGTTGGTGGGATACAATGGGGTTTATTTACAAAAGCTGGAGAGTGCAAAAACCAGGCTCACTTCTGCATAGAAACCAATCAGCTTCCAGGTTTTATTTGCGAAGCTTAATTGCACAAGCTGAATTTAGGCTGGGTTCACACTACTACACTACTTTCATCCTACTTTGCTCTGCTACATTGGTCCTACATTTATCCTACATTGGTCCTACATCCATCCTACTTTCATGAACAGGATACTACTTTGGTCTGACTTCAATGATATTCAATGGGCCTGAAGTAGGATCAATGTAGGACCAAAAGTAGTACAGGGAGCATTTTCAAAGTCGGACCGACTTGTGTAGGACGCTACAAGACGCTCTCATAGGGAAACATTGAACACAGAGCAAAGTAGGATGAAAGTAGTGTAGTAGTGTGAACCCAGCCTAAGAAGCCGATTGGCTACCGTGCACAGCTGCACCAGATTCTGAGTGCAACAGTCTTAGTAAATCTACCCCAGTGTAGGAGATTTTTGGAGGATGGCCTGGTGACAAGAAGAGCAGCAAATAAGCCTCTTCTCTCCAGGAAAAACATCAGGGACAGACTGATAATCTGCAAAAAGTACAGGGATTGGACTGCTGAGGACTGAGGGAAAGTCATTTTCTCTGAATCCCTTTTTCGATTGCTTGGGACATCTGGAAAAAAAAAAAAATTATGCCGGGAAGAAAAGGTGACGCTACCGTCAGTCCTGTGTCCTGCCAACAGAAAAGCATCCCGAGACCATTCATGTGTGGGGTTTCTTCTCAGCCAAGGGAGTTGGAACCCAGCTATGAATAACGAATGGTACAAAAACAGTCTCAGAGAGAAAATATCTCCCAACCATCCAAGAACAGTTTGGTGGAGTACAATGCCTGTTCCGGTATGATAGCTATCACTTTTGTCTTATGGCAAGGTGCTCTAAGTGGCTTGGGGAACAAAACAACATTTTGGGTCCATGGCCAGGAAACTCCCCAAACCTTAATCCCATTGAGAACTTGTGGTCAATCCTTCAAGGAGGCGGGTGAACAAAAAAAAAAAATGCAAATTCTGACAAACTCCAAGCATTGGTTATGCAAGAATGGGCTGCCATCAGTCAGGATGTGGCCCAGAAGTTGATGACAGCATGTCAGGGAGAATTGCAGAGGTCTTTAAAAAGATGGGTCAACTGCAAATATTGACTCTTTGCATAAACCTAAAGTCATTGTTAATAAAAGCCTTTGACATTTATGAAATGCTTGTAATTATACTTCAGTATACCACAGTAACATCTGACAAAAAGGATCTAAAAACACTGAAGCAGCAGACTTTGTGAAAATTAATATTGGTGTCATTCCTAAAACTTTTAGCCACAGCTATACGTAGATCATCCAGTGGGAATTGCTTTTTTCCCCCCTCAGCAAAGGTGGAGTTACTCTAGGTTGTTTCTTCAGCTTTGTGGAGTTTCTCTGGCATGCAACCAACTAATAACAGACTGGCGACCAATAACTCATTTTCTTTCCGGCAGAAAAATGAAGCGATGCCATCTGCAAACATCAAAGTATTAGGATGCAGAAGGAGCTGGAATTAGATGCCAGTCTGCTTACCTACCAGGCCAACCCACCTATGGTTGGCCTTACATGACCAAACTTGTCAGAAAAACAAAAGTCAGAGCTGCTGGCCGAGTACCAGCTCAGTCTAATATCCTCCAATCCTATATGGAATTTAATCATAGCAGACAGTTCAAGGAAAAAGGGATTTTCAGCACACAAAGAGCCGTCACGTGATGCAGAGTTTTCGGAACGGCATCTAGAGTTTCACGGCTGAGGTCAGACTATGGGAGAGGCCAATGACTTCATGCTTGCTATGAAAATCTGCAGGATCAGTGCAACTCAGGGCACTTCAAACCTCGCTAGATCCCCGGGTTTACAGAGCAAACACAGACACCCAACAAATCTCTAACCAGATGAGGTGAAAAAGGAGACCTACTTTCTGTGAAATCACAAACACCAAGAGCTCTGCCGAAAAAAGACCTTCTGGGATACACACATCTGTCAACCAGCAGTCTCAGGAATGGCTTTCAGACATGCATTTGGCAGAAACCACTTAATTAAACGCATGTGAAAGACTGTTGAAGGACGGATGGCTGAGAAAACCATAACAGTCGATAAGATGTCCCATTTCTCCATTATGTTTATAGGTTTAGGGTCG
This sequence comes from Rana temporaria, assembly GCF_905171775.1. Classification (NCBI taxonomy): domain Eukaryota; kingdom Metazoa; phylum Chordata; class Amphibia; order Anura; family Ranidae; genus Rana; species Rana temporaria. The sequence goes on along the minus strand of NC_053489.1, from coordinate 75,309,074 downwards.
TGTGAATGAGTTTGTATGGAATTTATAGAGCTGGGAATTCCTGGTGTCCTTGAAGTTATAGGAAGGCACAAGACTGGCCAAAGTGCCCACTCTGGGGATAGAAAGGATAAGTGCATGAATAACAGGTATACAGAATGTAGACAGTATATGGAATATAGGGGGGAGTCTACATAATGTACAGCAGTATTTAACATATACAGGGGGGGGGGGTGTTCTTTATAAACATAGGGCAGTATATGAAATTTAGGGGAGAGTCTACATAAATGAACAGAAATATATAAATTAAAGGCAAAAATCCATATAATGTACAGCAGGGGTGCCACATGTGGCCCGCGGAGCCCTCCTGCTCTGGGATGCAATAAAATAGAATACTGTTATTAAAAGGTAAGATACGTTTATTACTAAACGTTACCGGGCTGCTTTCAAACTGATCCGCAGGTACAGAGAAGTACACCTGCGGGTTACCTGCACTAAGCCATAGACTTCTATTACCTGTGAGTTTGGTGTGCTGAGAGTAGAGTGAGCTCTATAGAGTCGAGTGGGCTGCCATCCACCCACTCCACTCATTGTGGCCCGCGATCGGTTACCAAGTCGCTTAAGTGGCCCTCGCTCTTCAAAAGGTTGGGCACCCCTGATGTACAGCAATATACAAGATATATGCTAGAGTCTACATCATGTACAGAAGTATATACAGAGGAGGGTCTACACAACGAACATTGGTATATAAAATATAGGGGGGGGGGGGGACTACATCATGTACGGCAGCATATAAAATAAAGAGTGGGGGATTCTACATGATATAGGGGAGGGTGTACATATTGTACAGCTGTATATAAAATATAAGGAAGGGTCTACAACTCTACATCATGTACAGCAGTGTATAACTATAAAATATAAGGGAGGGTCTATATATTGTACAGCGGTATACACAAAAGAAGCTATAAAGTATATTTATTTAACGTCCGGAAAATCCACCTATTCTTAAATGGCCTTAGGCCCACAGGGTCCCTTGCTGGTGTCAGCATCTTCTCCCCAGCTCCTATCGGATTCCATTTAAATGGTAGATTTATTTTAACAGTAAGACACAATATCCCCCAAAAAACGCATTTTTAAAAAAAAGTTATAAATTGATTTACATTTTAATGAGAAAATAAGTATTTAATCCCTTATAAGCAAGATTTATGTCTCCCAGGTGTTTTCTATACAGATAATGAGCTGAGATTTGGAGCACTCTATTAAAAGGGGATTGCTTCTAATCTCAGCTTTTTACCTGTATAAAAGACACGTGTCCAGAGAAGCAATCAGATTCTAATCTCTCCACCATGGCCAAGACCAAAGAGCTGTCCAAGGATGTGTCAGGGACAAGATTGTAGACTTACACCAGGCAGGAATGGGCTACAAGAACATTGCCAAGCAGCTTGGTGAGAGTGGGTGATAAAGGTTGGTGTGATTATTCGCAAATGGAAAAAACACAACATAACTGTCAATCTCCCTCGGTCTGGGGCTCCATGCAAGATCTCACCTCGTTGAGTTTCAATGATCATGAGAACGGTGAGGAATCAGCCCAGAACTACACGGGAGAATCTGGTCAATGATCTCAAGGCAGCTGGGACCATAGTCACCAAGAAAATAATTGGCAGCACACTACGCCATGAAGGACTGAAATCCTGCAACTCCCGCATGGTCTCCTGCTCAAGAAAGCACATGTACAGACCCGTAAAAAGTTTGCTAATGAACATCTATGAATGATTCAGAGGAGAACTGGGTGAAAGTGTTGTGGTCAGATGAGACCAAAATCAAGCTCTTTGACGTCAACTCCACTCGCCGTGTTTGGAAGAGGAGGAATGCTGCCTATGACGCCAAGAACACAACCCCACCATCAACGAGAAAAGCCATGTATCGGCATTTCCTCTATCGTGTCTGATAGATGCGACTAGAGGGGAGACGATTGGCTGCTCTCCTGACGGGGGGGGGGGGGGATTATTACCCCCCAGGACCACTCACCACTGATGAACACCAGATATGTCACCCATGACCAGCAGTGATGCTAATCAGCGCCCGCAAATGATGCCAATCAGTGCCTATCAGTAATTCCTGCCAGTGCCTCCTTATCAGTAATGCCCATCAGTGCCACCTCAGTGCCCATTATTGCAGCCTCAGTGAAAGATAAAACGTATTTACAAAATGTTATAACAGTAAACAAGACAAAATTTTAAATATTTGGTTTGGGTACAGTGTTGCATGACTGCACAATTGTCAAAGTGTGACATCGATGGAAGCTGAAAATTGGCCTGGCCAGGAAGGGGGGAAGTGCCCTGTATTGAAGTGGTTAATATGCTTTGTACAAGGTGTTAAAATCTTTACAAAAGATTCTATTAAGCTTCCTGGCACTTGCTATCAGAAAATCGTCAGCTTTTACCTCCATGACAAGTTGTCTGTCTGTATAACGGTCTTCTTTTTATTGGGATGGTGGCACTACATTTAATTTGACATCTGAATATTTTATTTTTACCATTCTTGGCTGTCAAGTGGCACAATCCTAGCAGCTTGCATTATATCAATCAACGGCTGTTGTAGCTCTTCCTTTTTGAAGCAGACAGAGAGGCAGCAGCACTTGTTCTTCATCTACTATACTGTACAAGCATGGGCGTAGGAACCGGGGGGGACGGGGGGGACGAATCCCCCCCAGGAAATAATGCGGGGGGGACAGGTATTGTAAAATCCCCCCCAGGTTAGGAGGACTTGTGTCATTTTTCTGAACTCCGTTACCGTTATTGTCACCGCCATTTTGCGGCAGATGGCGCCCTGGGATTGGGCGAATGTGATCATGTGCTCTGGCGTGGTTGGCCAGTCCTTGAACGCGGGCGGCGCATGCGCGAAGGCAGCCCGCGCATCTGTAAGCCGCCGCTGTCTTCTCCACCCTTCCTCTCTGACCGGACCTGGAAATGCTCAGAGCCTTCATCTGGGACCGGGAAGTGGAACAACTCGATGGACAACAAAAAGTGAGTCACGAGTGAGGGAGGCAGAGCAACCGCCGGTCAGCAGCAGCAGTTAAAAGTTAGGGAGAGGAGAGTATAGACAGCGAGACCGTTACATGCCAAAAGTCCCCTCCCCGCAGGAATCAGATTAATGATTTACTGAGCTTCATAATGTTATCCCTCAGGGCTTTCAGCATCATGTAAGGGGTTAAATTATGAATCCTGCTAGGTATTTGGCATGTCGAATTCCCTGAGGCATACATCATATAGCAGGATTATTTAACCCCTTGGGGTTAATCCTGCTATATAATGCATCCCTCAGGGAATTCGACATGCCAAATACCTAGCAGGATTCATAATTTAACCCCTTACATGATGCTGAAAGCCCTGAGGAATAACATCATGAAAATCAGTAAATTATTAATCCGGTTCCTGAGGATTAATAATTGCACCTATTGACATTCATTTATTTATTCATTTAGCGCTGTACTTCATTTTACATATTTCAGTGTAGGTGTATGTGTCAGGTAGGTGTCGGGGGTCAGTGTATGTGTCAGGTAGGTGTCGGGGGTCAGTGTATGTGTCAGGTAGGTGTCGGGGGTCAGTGTATGTGTCAGGTAGGTGTCGGGGGTCAGTGTAGGTGTCGGGGGTCAGTGTATGTGTCAGGTAGGTGTCGGGGGTCAGTGTAGGTGGCGAGTAAAAATGCTGCCCCCCCCAGATTTGTAAGGGTTCCTACACCCATGTGTACAAGCTGTGCTCTGCAACACTACAGTATACATTATATGTGTATGAAGGAGTGGGAGAGGAGTGTGGTGTGTCCCTTTATCTTCATCCTCAGCATACATAGCCAAGAAGGGAGAGGTGGTGTGTAATGAACACACTCACCATTCCCCTTTATACAGAATTGCACAGAAATAAAAGATCTACCTATCCCGGCATAGTCAGCCCCCCTTCCATAGGTCAAGCTGTGATGTAGACACAAATCGTCTACTTCAGGGTTTGACAAATTTGCTTGGAATCTAGGAGCCAGCTAAAAAAGTTAGGAGCCAGAAAACGCGCCCCGTCCCGACGAGCTTGCGCGCAGAAGCGAACATATACGTGAGCAGCGCCCGCATATGTAAACGGTGTTCAAACCACACATGTGAGGTATCGCCGCGATTGGTAGAGCGAGAGCAATAATTCTAGCCCTAGACCTCCTCTGTAACTCAAAACATGCAACCTATAGATTTTTTTAAACGTCACCTATGAAGATTTTAAAGGGTAAAAGTTTGTCGGCATTCCACGAGCGGACGCAATTTTGAAGCGTGACATGTTGGGTATGAATTTACTCGGCATAACATTATCTTTCATAATATATATATATATATATATATATATATATATATATATATATATATATATATATATATATATATATATATATATATATATATATATATATATATATAAAAAAAAAAAAAAAAAAAAAAAAAAGGGGATAACTTTACTGTTGTCTTATTTTTTAATAAAAAATAAGTGTAATTTTTCCCAAAAAAGTGCGCTTGTAAGACCGCTGTGCAAATACGGCGTGACAGAAAGTATTGCAACGATCGCCATTTTATTCTCTAGGGTGTTAGGATAAAATGTATAATATATATATATATATATATATATATATATATATATATATATATATATATATATATATATATATATATATAATGTTTGGGGGTTCTAATTGGAGAGAAGAAGATGGCAGTGAAAAATAACATTAGAATTGCTGTTTAACTTGTAATGCTTAACTTGTAATACCAACGGCCACCACCAGATGGCGCCAGCTCACACATCTGGTGGTAATAACTTGTAATACCAACGGCTCACCACCAGATGGCGCCAAGCCAAGTCGCCAGGACACCATTTCTAGTCGCCATGGCGACCTGGCGCCCGGGATTTGTCGATCCCTGGTCTACTTTAGCGTTCCGGCTCACTCTGTCACCACCAAAACAGCCACAAGAAACCCATATTAGGGGAGATGCACGGCACAATATCATAGGAACAACCACACCAATTCCTTTGGTTTCCTAATAAAAAGAGCCACAATACTACGTCAGTCTGAACAGGATATCTCAAAGAAGTTTGCTTTTTGAAAACCCAGGCATAAGTAAGGAACCACCCCATGTCTGCATAGAAAGGACACGTGACCACATGCCCAAAAGCAAAAATTAAAAGAAGTGGTCCGGTGCCCCAGTAGTGCACCTTCATCCCTAAAAACATGAGTTTGCCCCCCTGGGACTTTAAAGTGGTTGTAAACCCTTCCTGTGCTATTTCCACCTTATCAACCTTTCCTACCTTATAAACAAGTTTCTCTATGTAAAACGCTTCCTACTTTATCCCTTTCTGTGTAATCTGTAATTTTCGAATGAATGACAGAATCGGCACATGCGCAGTTAGTGCCGTTTTTCCGGCCGGCTCTTCTTCTGGCCGGAAAACTGTGTACTTCCCAGGGCTGCGTAATTTCCTCTGACTGACGTCAGCCCCGAGATCCTGCGATACTCCCTCCCTGAGAAGCTGATTCTAACCCCATGTGACTCGCTATGTCACAGGGGTTGGAGCGCAGAGCCGAGGACAGAACCTGTCTGTCTGAAACGAAAACGAGGCTTGGCTTCAGGAAGGAATGCGCACGTGCGGGATTATGGACACAAAATACTACTGAAACGCAGAAGACAGGAGTCATAATGGCAGCGGCTGAGTACAAGCAAAGGCGAGCATAAAAAGTCATTTTTTTCAAGTAAGAGCGTTCTATTTGTATAATGTGTGTAGCGCATAGCTGCTAAACAGCAAGATGAAATTGCACATTGCTGATTTGGGGTAACATTATCTGAGTTTACAACCGCTTTAAATGAGGTGCAACACACACAGCCACTAAATACTAGAGGTGCACTGAATGGAAATGTTGGTGCCGAAACAGAAAATGCAGAATGCACAAAAATTAGTTCTTAAATATTTACTGTATATACTCGAGTATAAGTCGAGTTTTCCAGCCCTTTTTTAGGGCTGCCATCTCCTTCCCTCTAATTAGAACCCCCAAACATTATATATATTTTTTATCCTAACACCCTAGAGAATAAAATGGCGATCGTTGCAACACTTTCTGTCACACCGTATTTGCGCAGCGGTCTTACAAGCGCACTTTTTTGGGAAACAAATAGTTTTTTAATTAAAAAAAGTGTAAGACAACAGTAAAGTTATCCCGATAATGTCACGCTTCAAAATTGATACCCAACATGTCACGCTTCAAAATTGCGTCTGCTCGTGGAATGCCGACAAACTTTTACCCTTTAAAATCTCCATAGGTGACGTTTAAAAAAATCTACAGGTTGCATGTTTTGAGTTACAGAGGAGGTCTAGGGCTAGAATTATTGCTCTTGCTCCAACGATCGCGGCGATACCTCACGTGTGGTTTGAATACCGTTTACATATGCGGCGCTACTTACGTATGTATTCGCTTCTGTGCGCAAGCTCGTCGGGACGGAGCACATTTTCTGACTCCTAACTTTTTAGCTGGCTCCTAGATTCCAAGCAAATTTGTCAAACCCTGCTCGAGTCAATACGTTTTCCCAGTTTTTTTGTGGTAAAATTAGGTCCTCGGCTTATACTCGAGTATTATATTCAACTTTTTAATTAATATCATCAATTTAAATTATTGGCACCTTTAGCGCAAGAAAAATATATCCCTTTAAAAATTCTATGCATGTCTTCACACTGGTCCATTGCGATTACATTGTGGTGTTAAAAATCCTGCTTGCTGCATTTTTGTTCAGTAAAAAAAGTAAGGACAGAAGAACAGTTCAAAAGCATTAAAATAACGCATCATTGAACACACCCGTGTTATGTTTGTGAAGCGGTTTTTGAGTCACATGACCTATGAAAAACCCCATAAGTACAGCAGGGCAACATCGGCCCAAAATCGCAGAAAAAATACAAATATTCGCTGTATGTTTTCAGTGTCTTTATCGGCAAACGCGTGTTTTTATGCCTCCACCTAAGTCAGAGTTCTCCAATAGGTAAGGATCATGCTCCCTGCTGAATAGAGAGCTCTGCAGGAAGTGTTCTGAACCTCTCATAGATACTACTATTTCCATACAGAGAGCATAGTTTTCTCTGCAGCATGCTGGCAGGAGATAGGCTTTTCTACTCAGGATGTGGCTGCTTCAAAAAAAATTAAAAATAAACTAAGACGTTGCAGAGCTTCTGCTTTGATGTAAATTGAAAGTAAATTGCCGATTTAAACTGAAAGTTGAGTTGAGTTATATGTCACACTTTAGATACAAACACCACATAGGAGGAGCTATTTTATATTAGTAATATAGTAACTGGAACCAGAGTCACACTGATCTCAAAAGGGAAGTCATTTGCCTGGTCTAATAAAGGAAACCGTGTAACTGATGCAACAAGAAGAGTTCATGTTATTAGGATGTACCTGTGCTGGGACTGGATGCCTAGCTGAGCAGAAATCATCTGCATGGCTTCACTCATCTAAATAAGGACCTCTTTATTTTAAGGATTTGTAATGGCAGTGAATATATACTTTCTGCAGTTTAAAAAAAATCTAATATTATTCCCATCAATAATAAAAAATTAATAAAAAATAAATAAATAAAACACAACACTGTATATTGCATTTACATTAAATATAAAACTATATATCGGAGACAGCACCCCTCCTCCCTCCACAGCCATCCGACAACGCAGCTGGCAAAGAGCTGGCTGGTTTGGCACTTTTCCAAGCACATGCCCGCCTGCCTGGAACATTTTAGTGACAAGCTTCCCTTCCCTACATTCCCAGTGACACACTTGTCTCAGGCAAGTGCTTATAGATGAAGAAAAGTGCCATGTACCAGAACAACCATCCATCTCCTTGCCAGCTGTGTTGTTGGATGGCATGGAAGGGGGTGACTGTCCGACCTCACAGCTAGTCAGATAGCCACTTTGCTTTTATTATCCAGTCGTTGTGCAATTTGCCAAAAAAGAACAATCAAATAAGCACGAGGCCCCTCTCACACTCTGGACACTGATGGACCGATCGTGCCTACCCATCAGTTTTTCAGGCAGACCCGATCAGACCATCTTAAGAAAGCCAGCACACAAAAGCTTATTTGCAAATGTTTATTCCAGCACTGACAGCAATTGCAACATGACAAACGCTAAGGTGTTTCAGCTTAAAGCCGAAACGCGTTAGTTTGACATATTGCAAGTGATGTCAGTGCTGGAATAAACATTTGCAAAGAAGAAGCTTTGTGTGTGTATGGCTTTCTTTACATATTTGAAGTGGTTTGGACATTCCAGCCTGAGCACCAACATTCAGCTCTCTATTCCTTCATAGTGTGGTGGAGCTAGGGTGAGTTGTTACATACGATCAGACCATCCATTACTCTCTATGGAGCGACGGATGCCAGCGGACATGTCTGGCGGATCGGATGACACATGGTACATTTCTATTCGTCAGCCCATAGATGACACAGCGGTGTCAGTGTCCACTCTGCATCAGTGGAGCAGACACGGACCTGTCATCCACCTACTCAGCGAGTGGGCAGATCCGCTGCCCAACTACACCAGTGTGGTTGATAAGGAGGCTGTCGGGCGCCTGCAGAACATCCTTGTTTGTTCCTCCCCTGCTCCTCTCAGCCATCACTGGGGTCACATTCGCTGAGTGAGGCAGAGAAACAGAAAAAGGAAACACTGGAATACTAGTCAGTACCAGTGTGCAAAGGTGTGTTTGCTTTAAAACAGAGGTCACCAAACTGCGGCCCGTGGGTCGGATGTGGTCCTTTGCTTGCCTATGGGGCACTAGCCTTTCACCAACACCAATGATGTAACTTTTTTTTTACTCCCACTGACCACCAAGCCTTTGCCATACCCAACGCCAGGGCATTTTCTACCTCCGCTGGCCACAGTATTGGCCCCTCTAATATTTGAAGGGCAGTAAACTGGCCCTTTGTTTCAAAAGTTTGGAGGTCCCTGCTTTAGAAGAATAAATCATCTCTAATGTTGGGTGTCCTACATGTGTGGATATTGCTCTATTATGTGAAATTATTAGTTGTTTACACTTTAGAATGGGGTGCATTGAGATTGTTCAGAATTTAACTGTTGGGGCTATATAAATCCTGTATAATAATTTTAAAAAGGGTGACTTTACTGGAAAAGGGTTGAGAAACCCTGGATTATCCTATGAATTTTGAAACAAAACACTTTGGGCAATATGCCAATCATTTCATAACCCAGGAATCAATTATGACACAATCCCCCTCCGCTAACAGATGTGGAAGGATCGTTACCCAATCTACCCAAGCTAGATCACCTCCTATACATGTCACCAGTCACCCTTCAGTGGAAATAAATATTAGCCACAAGCATTGGGTGTCCAGATGTGCTTCCCCTCCCCCAGCCTGCACTGGCATCAAGTGATCCAGGCATGCATGTTTATGGAGAATGTTGTTTTACAAGTTTACAACAGGTCAGATCAGGCTTGTAGGTCCCACATGTATCTGATGGTTCTTTAGGATCATGCAGGTGACACGAGGGCATCGGGTTATGTTCATCCTATCCTAAGAAATAGGTGCTTTACTTTAAATGCACTAGACTTATTAATTCTTGTCAAATAAGGCGGTAAAGGACAAACGTATCTGGTTTAGATCGTAAACAAGTTGCAGCAATTGCATTAGTCTCCATTTACATATAGGAGTTTTGAACCACATCTGATTCGCATGACATGTGAATCAAAATGGCTTTCTATGGAGCCGGTTGACATATGTGCAATGCAGTGGCGTTTTTTAAGCACTGCTGTGCGGTTCAAATGTGCCTTCTATGGGAACACATCTGAAATCGCACATCGGATCAATTTTGAGCACAAATTCAATCTTCAAAAAAAAAAAAAAAAAAAGGGGAAGGAGCCCCCCCCCAAAAAAAATCCATACCAGCCCCTTATCCAAGCATGCAGTCTGGCAGGCCAGGAAGGGGGGAATATCCCCTTAGTTGTCCCATAAAGTGGCGCATCTGCACCGGGTATAGAACCTTCTGCAGCAAAACAGATTTATAAATAAATAAATTAAAAAAAAAGGACAATTGCCAGTAATACAAAAATTTAAGAAACCATGTGGGGGCTCCCCCTAATCTACAATAAACCCTTATCTGAGCATGCACAGCCTGGCAGGCAGGAAAGGGAGAGGGCAGGCCCCCTCCTGAACCATACCAGGCAACATGCCCTCAACATATGGGGGTGCTTAGGGGGGGGGAAGAAGCCCTTGTCCCCAAAGCATCTTGTTTCCATGTTGATGGGGACAAGGGCCTCTTCCCCACAACCCTGGCCGGTGGTTGTGGGCAGGGGGCTTATCGGAATCTGGAAGCCCCCTTTAACATGGGGGCCCCCAGATCCCGCCGCACCCACCCCCCCCCCCCCCCAAGTTTATGCTTCCCGGCTCCTTAACCAGCTAATGTTAAAGACGCCGGTGGCTGCCAGCTCCAAAAAACTGTATCTGAACTGCATCTAAAAAAAAATATTATTATTATTAATATCGCAGCTGAACATGTGAAAATGGAGGAGAAATTTGAACTGGACATGTGAACCTAGCCTTAAAGCAGTATGTTGCAGCCTACCAATCTTTAAATACGGTGGCTGCATTTAGTTGTCATTTTTAAGGCTTTTTTTTTTATATATTCTCACCTGGTGATCTGGCTGGTAACAAACCTGTCTTTGGGCTCATTTACAACTGTCACTCTTTGAAGAGTGATCCACATTGGATTGCTTTTCAATGAGTGGCACAAGTCCAGCTGATATGCATTCAAGTGGCAATGCTGCCTTTTGACAGCTGAATGGGAACACCACACCACAAGTCTAGCGTTTGACTCAAGGTTGTGTTGCTTCTTCTGCGGCAGTACCACCAAATGGGGCAGGGCTGATATGTTTTGCTACGTCTTAAAGCGTCATAGCCATGGCTAGGGATGAGCTCCGGCGTGTTCGCACAATCCACGTGCAGAGCCCTAACCACAGGCATGGAGACATTTCCCGATCTCTGCAGCCGATCATCGGGAATATGTCTCCCTGCCTGCGATTAGCACAGCGGCGTGCAGACTTCCTGGCGGCCTCTGCACATGGACTGTGCTAACACGCCGGAGCTCATCCCTAGCCATGGCATTTGTGCTACCCCATCCGGCTGCCTTTGCAGCTTTAAGAGGGGCAGTAAAAACATAGCCCAACCCCCTCCAACTGTAAGCACAAACCAAGCCCTATACTGTCTCCACTCAGTGCAGGGGAGATGTAGCCATCCTTGGACACCAGCACTGTCACTGTCTTCTAGCATAACATGAGGCATAGTAGCGCGAGCTACAGTATGCCTGTCTATTTTTTTAGTCAGGTACTCACAGTGTAATCGTATCGACAAGATTCCAACCCCCGACGGGGAATGGGCGTTCCTATGGAGAGGCAGCATGATTGACGGCCGGCTCTGGCACGTCATGCTTCTCCGGAAATACCCGAAATAGGACTTGGCGCTTCACGGCGCCAGCGCATAGTCTGTGCGCAGGCGCAGCATAGCGCTGTGAAGAGCCGAGACCTGTTCCGGCTGTCTTCGGGGAGCGCGACGTGCCAGAGCCGGCCGTCAATCACCTTTCCATAGGAACGCCCATTCCCCGCGGGGAATCGGAATCTTGTGTCTACGATTACACTGTGAGTACGGGACTAAAAAAATTAAGACAGGCATACTGTAGCTCGCGCTACTATGCCTCATTTTATGCTAAAAACATGTCAATAAGGGTGAACCACCGCTTTAACTAAGGCGGAAAAAACAGTATGCAATTTTCAAATCACTTGATCAACACAGTCAGTGCTGATGAGGAAATCCCTTCCACTAAGCTATTGTATTCAGACAGCGGGAGGTTTCCCAGCCATCAGAATACAATGATCACTGCTGCCCTGACTATAGCCAGCAGCAGTGAACATACAGAAATAATCAGACAGGCTGGTTGTACTGAAATAGATCAATAGATTGACTTCAGCACAACCAGCCTGCCCATAGATGAATCACAAATCACTCATTCCTGCTGAACTTCGATGGCCAGCTTAACACCTTATAGGCAGTTAGAGCAAATTGCTTCCCCTTTTGGTATAAAGGTTTCACATAAATGAATAAAAGCTTAACATTGTAAGCGCCCCCGTCAGTAGTAAATGTTTTGTCTCACCTTCCAACTGCCACTTTTTTAGGACAGTTTCACCAGATAAAAATAAAGTGGGTAGTGGGAGGGATTGGTGACCCGTCGTGGCGTCAGTGGGGGGGGGGGGGATTGGTGACCCGTCGGTGGCGTCATTGGGGGGGGGGGGGATTGGTGACCCGTCGGTGGCGTCAGTGGGGGGGGGGATTGGTGACCCGTCGGTGGCGTCAGTGGGGGGGGGGGGGATTGGTGACCCGTCAGTGGGGGGGGGGGGGATTGGTGACCCGTCGGTGGCGTCAGTGGGGGGGGGGGGGGATTGGTGACCCGTCGGTGGCGTCAGTGGGGGGGGGGGATTGGTGACCCGTCGGTGGCGTCAGTGGGGGGGGGGGGGATTGGTGACCCGTCGGTGGCGTCAGTGGGGGGGGGGGATTGGTGACCCGTCGGTGGCGTCAGTGGGGGGGGGGGGGATTGGTGACCCGTCGGTGGCGTCAGTGGGGGGGGGGGGGGGATTGGTGACCCGTCGGTGGCGTCAGGGGGGGGGGGGGGGGGATTGGTGACCCGTCGGTGGCGTCAGTGGGGGGGGGGGGATTGGTGACCCGTCGGTGGCGTCAGTGGGGGGGGGGGGTTGGTGACCCGTCGGTGGCGTCAGTGGGGGGGGGGGGATTGGTGACCCGTCGGTGGCGTCAGTGGGGGGGGGGGATTGGTGACCCGTCGGTGGCGTCAGGGGGGGGGGGGATTGGTGACCCGTCGGTGGCGTCAGTGGGGGGGATTGGTGACCCGTCGGTGGCGTCAGTGGGGGGGATTGGTGACCCGTCGGTGGCGTCAGTGGGGGGGATTGGTGACCCGTCGGTGGCGTCAGTGGGGGGGATTGGTGACCCGTCGGTGGCGTCAGTGGGGGGGATTGGTGACCCGTCGGTGGCGTCAGTGGGGGGGGATTGGTGACCCATAATTGTTTACCGGAAGAAATGGCTCCCCCATCATTGGTGTCAATGGGAGTAATAGCTTCCCACATCAATGGTGTCAACGGGAGAAGAAATGCCACATCGTTGGTGTCAGTGGAAGGAATAATGCCCCATCATTGGTGCCACTGGAAGAAGACAAGCCCCATGGGCTGGATAAATGCAAGCAAAGGCCCGCAGGCCACCATTTGGAGACCACTGTTCTAGTCTCAAGCAACCCTTGCTAATAATTACTATATCTACAGCTCACAGTACATTATCATCAGAGGGAAGACTTCTTATATTTATGGTCATTGCAACTCCCTAAAAGGCTCAATGGTGTTACTGGCCAAATACATATATTTGAGAGACATAAATTGTTAATTACTGAAGGGACCCCTAGGAACTTGGAGATACTCTAGGGTTCAATGGAACCCTGACTGAGAAAGGTTGGATTAGAGCAGCAGGTCTCTACACAGAACCCTTAAAGTAACCTTCCGGTCTCGGGGAACCCCTGCTAAAAATGGCCGCGTATATTTACAACTCATGATACATTAGAGCAGGGGGTCTCCAAACATTCTAAACAAAGGGCCGGTTTATTGTCCTTCAGACTCTTGGAGGGCCGGACTTTGGCCAGTGGGAGTGAAAATTTTCCTGGCATCATTGTTAGTAAACATCTGGTATTAGGGGGAGGAATAGTGCCCCATTGCTGGTATCATAGGGAGGAATAGTGCCCCATTAGTGGTGTCAGTGGGAGAAATGGTCCTCTATTGTCGGTGTCAGAATATTGTCTCGTATCATTGGGAGGGATAGAGCTCCAAGGGCCGCATAAAGGCAAGCGAAGGGCCGCATCTGGCCCTCGGGCTGCAGTTTGGAGACCACTGCATTAGAGTGATGGTCAGTGGGAAAAATACTCCTTATATTTGTGGTCATTGGAAAGAATGAACCCCTTACAGATAGCTAAAAAGATCAATAGTGTCAGTGGGAGCTTATCTGAAAGGCATACATTTCTCCAGGGACCCCCTAGCAACCTCTGGAGGAACCCCCCCTCCCTAAAGTCACTTGATAAGGAAGGATACATAAGCCTGATACTCCACCCCCCAAGAAAAGAAAGGTTGCTGTAAAAATCCAATAACATCTCTACTGCTATTTTTCAATTATAAAATGATTCCTCCTATGAATGAACCCCAGGAAAGGAGTGAAGAAAGACAGATCACGATGAACGGAAATCTGAAGTGTGCGATCCTTTCCTCCGGTAAGAGGTTTATTACACAAGGTTGGCCAGACTACAGCTACAATTTATTTTCCCAATTGACTTACAAATATCTGCAGAAAGCATAAGATAGACAAAACAGGCAAGCATGGTTACCTCTCTGAACGTGGATGATATCTGGGAAGTTGGTCAGGTGACCCTGGTAGACTGCCAGCAAGTCCATAATTGGATCCAGGTCCTGACGGGGCTGCTCGGCAAACATCTCCCCAATTGCGTCGTAGGCATCCGCCGTGAAGGACATCGCCTTGTTCAGACCGGCTGAAAAGGGCTGTTGGTCAATCTCAAAGGCTTGGCCCAAACCTTTAAAAGCCAGTCCAACTTTCTGGTACTCCTTCTTGAAGCCCGTAGCTTGCTTACGGGCAAACTCGCCAGCAGTTTGGTTGAGCAGAAGCACACTTTCATCCATCCTCTTGGCGAATGCCTTGAAGGCGTCCAGTTTTCCGTCTACCTCTTGAGGCTCCAACACCGGGGATCCGGGCATGGTGGTGAGGGTGAGGAAAAAGTTGGCCCCCACCATCTCATCCTTCTCACACTTCCTCTTGCCCTGTTTCCAGGCCTTCTCGTCCGAGCAGGTGAGGAAATGCTGGAAGGCATCGCAGCGAGCCAGCACCGGATGGCTACACATGTGGTCCATCCACCACAACAGGCCTTTCCTGCGCTTGGAAATGAAGTCCTCCTCAAAGCGGCCGGTGGCTTGTTTCTCGGGGATGCGTGGCACGGAGATGACGGGGAACTTCTCCAGCAGCCGGGCGTAGAGCCAGTCAAAGTGTTTGTACCGGCGGTGGACTTGCTGGTTGGTATGGTTGGGTAGCAGGCGGTAAGAGATGTAGCTTTTCATCCCCTTGAACTTGGTCTGCTTGGTGGGCTCATCGATGGAACAATGGAACGGGTAGGGGTTCTCCTGCCATTCTGGCCCATTCGAACCATGGGCCACGCAGAGCTTGTCGCCATCTCTCACGAAGCCCGCCGCCTCGCCCAGAACGAACGCCTCGCCTCCGCTCTTGACGAAGGCGGAAAAACGGTTGAGGTTACGGCTGACGGTGGCGGTTCCCTTGGCGGCGGAGGAGGCGGTGGAGCTGGTGGTGTTGTAGCCTGGGGGCATCTCGGAACGGGTGGACATGCGGTACCGGCTGCTCTCGTAGTCGTTGAAACCGCCTCCATAGAAACCGGGGGTAGGGGTGCCACCGGGCTCGTCGGCGGCGGTGGAACTGCTGTCGTCCCATTCGTCGTCCCAATCGTCATCACTGGGCTGGCTGTGTTGGTAGGGAAGGGCGGCGGGACGGGGCAACCCCTGGAAGGACTCCTGTCCCCGGTAAGTGGGGGGAGGAGGCTGAGCTGGCTCGTACCCCCCTGGGGGGAGGTTGGCATAGCGGTCGGTAGGTGGAGGGGGTGGTGGAGGACTGAGTGCTTCTCCCCGGACGATCTCTACATAGGAGGCCGGGAAGAGTCCCCGCTCCCCCCGACTGTTCACTCCTTCCAGCCAACCCTCAATGTCCTGATCGCTGCACAGGCTCAGCACCTCCGACTCCCTCAGAGACACCTCACCCGGGTTCTCCGCCCGGAAGTCGTACAGAGCGCGGGCTCTCATCAGGGCCATGCTGGGGGACACCCGGAGCTAGCGGGCGGGCGGACACAGCACGGACACGGCGCCGAATGTGACCGGAGGAAACAAACCCACCACTGTGACCCCGACTCCTCCCCGGGCCGCCTCCCCGACACATCCCCCTCCCATCCGGGACGTACACTGGACGGGACTCCGGAACCTCCCCCCTCCCCGTACACCGTACCGGGGACGTGTCATCACCCCTCCCCCTCCATCACTGTACCGTCCGAGAATCACATCCCTTCTTCATCCATCTCTGATCATCTACAGACCGGGGACCGCCACATCCTCCATCACATCATCCATAACTCCCTCTACTGCCACATAGCACTTCACTCATCTACCTTGTCCCAGGAGCTAACACTCCATCAGTCCTTCCATCACTGATCTACCTTGTCCCAGGAGCTAACACTCCATCCCATCCCTCCTTCCATCACTGATCTACCTTGTCCCAGGAGCTAACACTCCATCCCATCCCTCCTTCCATCACTCATCTACCTTGTCCCAGGAGCTAACACTCCATCCCACCCCTCCTTCCATCACTCATCTACCTTGTCCCAGGAGCTAACACTCCATCTTTCCTTCCACCACTCATCTACCTTGTCCCAGGAGCTAATACTCTATCAGTCCTTCCACCACTCATCTCCCTTGTCCCAGGAGCTAACACTCCATCTTTCCTTCCATCACTCATCTACCTTGTCCCAGGAGCTAACACTCCATCTTTCCTTCCATCACTCATCTACCTTGTCCCAGGAGCTAACACTCCATCTTTCCTTCCATCACTCATCTACCTTGTCCCAGGAGCTAACACTCCATCTTTCCTTCCATCACTCATCTACCTTGTCCCAGGAGCTAACACTCCATCTTTCCTTCCATCACTCATCTACCTTGTCCCAGGAGCTAACACTCCATCTTTCCTTCCATCACTCATCTACCTTGTCCCAGGAGCTAACACTCCATCTTTCCTTCCATCACTCATCTACCTTGTCCCAGGAGCTAACACTCCATCTTTCCTTCCATCACTGATCTACCTTGTCCCAGGAGCTAACACGCCATCTTTCCTTCCATCACTGCTCTACCTTGTCCCAGGAGCTAACACTCCATCTTTCCTTCCATCACTCATCTACCTTGTCCCAGGAGCTAACACTCCATCTTTCCTTCCATCACTCATCTACCTTGTCCCAGGAGCTAACACTCCATCTTTCCTTCCATCACTCATCTACCTTGTCCCAGGAGCTAACACTCCATCTTTCCTTCCATCACTGATCTACCTTGTCCCAGGAGCTAACACTCCATCTTTCCTTCCATCACTCATCTACCTTGTCCCAGGAGCTAACACTCCATCTGTCCTTCCATCACTCATCTACCTTGTCCCAGGAGCTAACACTCCATCTTTCCTTCCATCACTCATCTACATTGTCCCAGGAGCTAACACTCCATCTTTCCCTCCATCACTCATCTACCTTGTCCCAGGAGCTAACACTCCATCTTTCCTTCCATCACTCATCTACCTTGTCCCAGGAGCTAACACTCCATCTTTCCTTCCATCACTGATCTACCTTGTCCCAGGAGCTAACACTCCATCTTTCCTTCCATCACTCATCTACCTTGTCCCAGGAGCTAACACTCCATCTTTCCTTCCATCACTGATCTACCTTGTCCCAGGAGCTAACACGCCATCTTTCCTTCCATCACTGATCTACCTTGTCCCAGGAGCTAACACGCCATCTTTCCTTCCATCACTGATCTACCTTGTCCCAGGAGCTAACACGCCATCTTTCCTTCCATCACTGCTCTACCTTGTCCCAGGAGCTAACACTCCATCTTTCCTTCCATCACTCATCTACCTTGTCCTAGGAGCTAACACTCCATCTTTCCTTCCATCACTCATCTACCTTGTCCCAGGAGCTAACACTCCATCTTTCCTTCCATCACTCATCTACCTTGTCCCAGGAGCTAACACTCCATCTGTCCTTCCATCACTCATCTACCTTGTCCCAGGAGCTAACACTCCATCTTTCCTTCCATCACTCATCTACATTGTCCCAGGAGCTAACACTCCATCTTTCCCTCCATCACTCATCTACCTTGTCCCAGGAGCTAACACTCCATCTTTCCTTCCATCACTCATCTACCTTGTCCCAGGAGCTAACACTCCATCTTTCCTTCCATCACTGATCTACCTTGTCCCAGGAGCTAACACTCCATCTTTCCTTCCATCACTCATCTACCTTGTCCCAGGAGCTAACACTCCATCTTTCCTTCCATCACTGATCTACCTTGTCCCAGGAGCTAACACGCCATCTTTCCTTCCATCACTGATCTACCTTGTCCCAGGAGCTAACACGCCATCTTTCCTTCCATCACTGATCTACCTTGTCCCAGGAGCTAACACTCCATCTTTCCTTCCATCACTGCTCTACCTTGTCCCAGGAGCTAACACTCCATCTTTCCTTCCATCACTCATCTACCTTGTCCTAGGAGCTAACACTCCATCTTTCCTTCCATCACTCATCTACCTTGTCCCAGGAGCTAACACTCCATCTTTCCTTCCATCACTCATCTACCTTGTCCCAGGAGCTAACACTCCATCTTTCCTTCCATCACTGATCTACCTTGTCCCAGGAGCTAACACTCCATCTTTCCTTCCATCACTCATCTACCTTGTCCTAGGAGCTAACACTCCATCTTTCCTTCCATCACTGATCTACCTTGTCCCAGGAGCTAACACTCCATCCTATCCCTCCTTCCATCACTGATCTACCTTGTCCCAGGAGCTAACACTCCATCTTTCCTTCCATCACTCATCTACCTTGTCCCAGGAGCTAACACTCTATCTTTCCTTCCATCATTCATCTACCTTGTCCCAGGAGCTAACACTCTATCAGTCCTTCCATCACTGATCTACCTTGTCCCAGGAGCTAACGCTCTGTCCCATCCCTCCTTCCATCACTGATCTACCTTGTCCCAGGAGCTAACACTCCATCCCATCCCTCCTTCCATCACTGATCTACCTTGTCCTAGGAGCTAACGCTCTGCCCCATCCCTCCTTCCATCACTGATCTACCTTGTCCCAGGAGCTAACACTCCATCCCACCCCTCCTTCCATCACTGATCTACCTTGTCCCAGGAGCTAACACTCCATCCCACCCCTCCTTCCATCACTCATCTACCTTGTCCCAGGAGCTAACACTCCATCCCATCCCTCCTTCCATCACTGATCTACCTTGTCCCAGGAGCTAACACTCCATCCCATCCCTCCTTCCATCACTGATCTACCTTGTCCCAGGAGCTAACACTCCATCCCATCCCTCCTTCCATCACTGATCTACCTTGTCCCAGGAGCTAACACTCCATCCCATCCCTCCTTCCATCACTGATCTACCTTGTCCTAGGAGCTAACGCTCTGCCCCATCCCTCCTTCCATCACTGATCTACCTTGTCCCAGGAGCTAACACTCCATCCCACCCCTCCTTCCATCACTGATCTACCTTGTCCCAGGAGCTAACACTCCATCCCACCCCTCCTTCCATCACTCATCTACCTTGTCCCAGGAGCTAACACTCCATCCCATCCCTCCTTCCATCACTGATCTACCTTGTCCCAGGAGCTAACACTCCATCCCATCCCTCCTTCCATCACTGATCTACCTTGTCCCAGGAGCTAACACTCCATCCCATCCCTCCTTCCATCACTGATCTACCTTGTCCCAGGAGCTAACACTCCGTCCCATCCCTCCTTCCATCACTGATCTACCTTGTCCCAGGAGCTAACACTCCATCCCATCCCATCCCTCCTTCCATCACTGATCTACCTTGTCCCAGGAGCTAACACTCCATCCCTCCTTCCATCACTGATCTACCTTGTCCCAGGAGCTAACACTCCATCCCATCCCTCCTTCCATCACTGATCTACCTTGTCCTAGGAGCTAACGCTCTGTCCCATCCCTCCTTCCATCACTGATCTACCTTGTCCCAGGAGCTAACACTCCATCCTATCCCTCCTTCCATCACTGATCTACCTTGTCCTAGGAGCTAACACTCCATCCCATCCCTCCTTCCATCACTGATCTACCTTGTCCCAGGAGCTAACACTCCATCCTATCCCTCCTTCCATCACTGATCTACCTTGTCCCAGGAGCTAACACTCCATCCTATCCCTCCTTCCATCACTGATCTACCTTGTCCCAGGAGCTAACACTCCATCCCTCCTTCCATCACTGATCTACCTTGTCCCAGGAGCTAACACTCCATCCCTCCTTCCATCACTGTTATACCTTGTCCCAGGAGCTAACACTCCATCCTATCCCTCCTTCCATCACTGATCTACCTTGTCCCAGGAGCTAACACTCCATCCTATCCCTCCTTCTATCACTGATCTACCTTGTCCCAGGAGCTAACACTCCATCCCACCCCTCCTTCCATCACTGATCTACCTTCCAGCACTGCCTTAACCCTCTCCAGTGGCAAGCTTCACAGGATGCCATTGGAGTCCTCATCCACTCCTCCATGATGACATCACAAAGCTGGTGGATGTTGGAGACCTTGTGCTCCTCCCCTTCCATTTGAGGATGCCCCACAGATGCTCAATAGGGTTCAGATCAGGAGACATGCTTGGCCAGTCCATCACCTTTACCCTCAGCTTCTTTAGCAAGGCAGGGGTCATCTTGGAGGTGTGTTTGGGGTCATTATGTTGGACAACTGCCCTGCTGCTCAGTCTCAGAAGGGAGGGGATCATGCTCCGCTTCAGTATGTCACAGTACATGTTGGCATTCATGATTCCCTCAATGAACTGTAGCTCCCCAGTGCCGGCAGCACTCATGCAGCCCCAGACCATGACACTCCCACCACCATGCTTGACTGTAGGCAAGACACACTTGTCTTTGTATTCCTCACCTGGTTGCTGCCACACACGCTTGACACCATCTGAACCAAATAAGTTTATCTTGTGCATCATCTTTAGAAGAGGCTTCCTTCTGGGACGACAGTCATGCAGACCAATTTGATGCAGTGTGCGGCATATAGTCTGAGCACTGACAGGCTGACCCACCCCTTCAACCTCTGTAGCAATGCTGTCAGCACTCATACATCTATTTCCCGAAGACACCCTCTGGATATGACGCTGAGCACGTGCACTTCTTTGGCCAACCATGACGAGGCCTGTTCTGAGTGGAACCCATCCTGTTAAACTGCTGTATGGTCTTGGCCACCGTGCTGCAGCTCAGTTTCAGGGTCTTGGCAATCTTCTTATAGCCTAGGCCATCTTTATGTAGGGCTGCAATTCTTTTTTTCAGATCCTCAAAGAGTTCTTTGCCATGAGGTGCCACGTTGAACTTCCAGTGACCAGTATGAGAGAGTGAGAGCGATAACACCAAATTTAACACACCTGCTCCCCATTCACACCTGAGACCTTGTAACACTAACGAGTCACATGACACCTGGGAGGGAAAATGGCTAATCGGGCCCAATTTGGACATTTTCACTTAGGGGTGTACTCACTTTTGTTGCCAGCGGTTTATACATTAATGGCTGTGTGTTGAGTAATTTTGAGGGGGCAGCAAATTTACACTGTTATACAAGCTGTACACTCACTACTTTACATTGTAGCAAAATGTAATTTCTTCAGTGTTATCACATGAAAAGATATAATAAAATAGTTACAAAAATGTGAGGGGTGTACTTACTTTTGTGAGATACTGTATATACACAGTTTGTAGACGCTATAACTTTCACACAAACCAATTAATATACACTGATTTGTTTTTTGACAAAGTGTAGCAGTATACATTTTTGCCTAAATTTATGAGAATTATTTATTTGCAAAATGATATAACAGAAATGAAGAAAAAAATGCATTTTCTGTCTTTTTTTTGTTTATTTAGCAAGGAATAAAAACCTATACGGTGGAACCTTGGATTACGAGGCCTAATCCGTTCCAGGAGAATGCTCGTAATACAAAGCACTCGCATATCAAAGCGAGTTTCCCCATAGAATTCAATGGAAAGAAAATAATTTGTTCTGCTTTGACTACTATGGCATGCAATACTGCATGTGACCAGAGGTGGGGGCGCCGAAGAGCTTCGGAAAGGCTCGGGGATAGCTTGGCTGAACTCAGGAAGGCTCAGGAACGGGGTATTTCCACGTTTTTCAGGGTATTTCCGATCGGCTCCGGCACCCCCACTCCTCTGGCCAAATACGGTATTGCACACCGCTGTGCCTTGAATCCTACTCGTTTTGCGAAACAACACTCATAAACCGAGTCAGGATTTACCAAAAATAAATGCTTGTATTGCGAAACGCTCATTAACCGTGTTACTCGCAATCCGAGGTTTCACTGTATTCATCTGTTCAGATCACAATAGAAGCAGTGTAAATGGAATATTAAAGTGGATATAAACCCAATTTTTCACCCAACGACGTGCTGAAAAAAACGAAGTTTAATGCTTCCAAGCATGCGTCGACTTGATTCTGAGCATGCATGGATTTTTAACCGATTACATTTATATATATATAACCATCTTCTGAAATTCGAAATTCATATAGAATGAACTCAAATTCAAATAGAAAAATATTAGAATAGAGCAGAATAAAATATATTTATATATATATATATTTTTTATTATTCTACTCTTCTAATATTTTTCTATTCGAATTTGAGTTCATTCTATATGAATTTCGAATTTCAGAAAATGGAAGATAGATAGAAGAAGCCAGGTCATATTCTATTGTATTTGATTACATTCTATTAAATTCCATTCTGTTCTTTACTATTCTTTGATTTTCATTCTATTGTTTTATTATTTTATATTCTATTTTATTGTATTCTTTTTTAGAAATCGATTTATATTTTTTAGATTTTGATTCAAATTTGCTTTCAATTTTCATTCAAATTTGTTTTCGAATCGAATTGTTTTCGAATTCGATTCGAATAGAATTTGTTTTCGAATTAGATCGAATTTCGTCCGCGGGTTTTCGATTCGAAAACGTTCGTTCGGATTTGGTTAAATTCGTTAATATTACAATTCGGGAATTCGTATGCATCCGAATGTCCGAAAAATGTGTCCGAATTTCGATTCGGAACGAAACTAAATGCACATGCCTAGTCCAGATCTAAATCCCATAGAGAACCTGTGGAGAGATCTCAAAACAGTAGTTGGAAAAATGAACCCTTCCAATCTGAGAAGGGTTGGAGAAAGAAAAGTGGTCCAAAATTCCAGTAGAGAGGTGTACGAAACTCATTGATTGTTACAGGAAGCGATTGATTTCAGTTATTTTTTCTAAGAGGTATACTACCAAATTTTTATCTGAGGATGCTAATACTGGATGTGAAATGTGTCAGATTTGGCTTTTCGTTTCTGCCTCTTTTTGTGTCATACCAATACAAACAAAAGAAATAAATACGATAATATCTAAACATTTGCAACAATTTTCTGTGTTATGTGAAATGCAGGGGTGCCAATATGTTTGGCCATGACTGCATGTAGTGCAAGTACCTGATTGCAGTTCAAAATCCTAGTGTGTGCCAGTTTGATATGACGATAACAGAATGGATATGTGAAATGAATGAAATACAATACATGGAAGAACAGATAAGAGAAGAAGGTTATATAAGAAATCAAATGCCAGGGATATGGCAAAAATGGGAAGAATTTCGGTCCTCAACAAGAAAGATAGAATACTTATAAATGGAAAGGAACAATCAACCCCTTAAGGGGGTGTAGGTGGAAAAGAAGGAGGGAATAGGAGATGCAGGTGTGGTGATGTGCGTTTTTTTTTTGGTATAGCAGGGTGAATGGGATTGGAAAGATAGTAGAAGTAGAAGTGAGATTGTAGAATTCCTGAAGAAGAAGGATGGGAATAGGGAAGTTAATAGATAACAATTAAGGTCCTTTATCGACACACAGGAGAAGAAGTAAATGTATATTTTCATGAATTTTGTATAATTGTAAACTTTTTTTATAAATCAATAAAAAGAAATTGAAAACAGTATGAAAGCATACTGCAAACTATAGTGAGCCACATATGCAAAAAAAATAGTGAATGTATAGTGACACCTAGTGCATTTTTTATGAAAAATAATGTTTTGCTAGTGTTGCGAAAACGCTCTGTTTGGTCAACACATAATCACTGTACTCTTACTTTTTTTTATAAACTATTATTACCCATGATCTGGGCTTGCCAACTCGCTCTCCCAGAGCAGGAGGTCGCGGGCCATTGGTTCGGCACCCCAGTCTTAATGACTTATTTTATTTTTTATGCAATCTATAGACAAAAACATAAAAGAAAATGCTTTTTTTCTCCCCCTACTTTAACCAGTGTTGATTTGAATACAACCAGTGCTATGGTTGATTAAAAAATAATTAAATCTCCTATCGTTTATCCCACTATGGGCTCTTTCACACGGGCGGACCGTATGTCCGCTTTTTCATCCATCCATGTACGGATGAAAAAGGGACATACATTGGTCCCTATAAGATCGCAGGTGTCAGCGGATGAACATCCGCTGACACCTGATCATGCCCGGTTCCGCAATTCTCCGATTCTGCAGACGGAGGAAAACCCTATTTTTCCATCCGTGATCAGATCGGGTGAACGGTCCATGTTCATCTGATCCCCCCATAGAGGAGAGTGGAGAAAAGACAGGGCGGTCCCTGCACAGTGTGCGCAGACCGCACTGTCATCCGCCGGCTCAGCGGGGATCAACGGAGCGATCCCCGCTGAGCAAGCGGAGGTTCACGGGGCAGATCATCACTGATCCGCCCCGTGTGGAAGAGCCCTTATAATGACATTAAAATGACACTAAAATTACATTTCGGGTACAAAGAATTGCAAAATGCAAAAGTAACTCAATGATTCAAGGATTTTTGGGGATCTTTTATTATTTGCATATGTTATTAATGTGACACACACAAAAAATATTAACAAAGAAAACAAATGAAAATGATATAAGGTTTAAATGTTAATGGGTAAAAAAAATTGAAATAATAAAAGTAAAATCACATTTTATTTAAAAATGTTTTTCTCTTTTTTAAGTTTTAGGCCCCTTTTACACATGCAGACTGTTTGTTGTCGTTGACGGATGAAAAAACAGACATCAATGCATCTCAATCGAAAAACGGATGGAGATGGATGATCATTCATTTACATCTGCTTCTGTCAACATCCCTTTTTTGGAAAGCATCAAAGTTCTATTTTTCGCCCTTTGAAAAAATGGATCAGACAACATTAGATGAAAAACGGACAAACGGTCAGTTTTTGCATGAAAGAATGGCTCCGGTACTCAAGTGTTTAAGGACTCTAGCTGGCAGATGTAAAAAACTGATGTAAAAAATAAAAAAAACATGACTGAACTGATGAAACAAATGGTCTGCAAGTGTGAAAGGGGCCTAACCAGAAGGGTTGTTTTAATCAATATCATATGTAGATCAAATCACCCCCTTGATCTGAAGCTGAATGGAAAATGCACACAGGTGGGAATTGAGGTGAAAACCGGTCTGCAATTAAACTTTGTTTATATCAGTTTATAATTGCAGGTGCTATTTAATAATAGCTATCACTAAAAAAAAATTGAGATTCTATATTTTAGTTCCAGTGCCCCACCTTACCCCCAAAAGGTTTTAGATCTACCCCATAATCCACATTAACCAAGAGATGTCCATGTATAAGTGTGGAGTGGTCTCTCCGCGTGATGTCATTGAATGGCCACACTATATACTATATAAGAGATGTCAGACGGTGGGTGACATCACAACGGAGGAAGACAGCCTCAGGACAAGAGTGGGCTTTTTTGTTTTTAGCGGGTATCCGGCAGCATCGGGAGAGACATCAGTGGAAGAAGACGGCTTGGGGAGAAGACAGTACCGGGAAAGACGGTGGCAGGAGAAGACGGCACCGGGAGAGGTGGGAGAAGACAGCTCGGAGCTATTTTTAATGGGTAGGGGTACCATGGGGGGGTCCGGGGGTCCCCTTGTTAAAGGATCTGGGGGTCCCCTTGTTAAAGGGGGCTTCCAGATTCCGATAAGCCCCACGTGCCCGCAGACCCCGACAACCACCGAACAGGGTTGTCGGGAAGAGGCCCTTAACCCCAACAACATGGGGGCAAGGTGCTTTGGGGTGGGGGGGCGCAGAGCCCCCCTGCCCAAAGCACTCACCCCCCAATGTTAAGGGCATGCGGCCTGGTATGGTTTAGGGGGTGGGGTGCTCGCTCGTCCCCTCCCTTTCCTGACCTACCATGCTGCATGCTCATATATGGGTCTAGTATGGATTTTGGTGAGACCCCACACCATTTTTTTTCGTGAATTTTTTTAGCCGCAATTTTTTTCTTACATTCAGCTGTAAGCTGAAAGTCCATTGACAGCTGATGACTTATCGGTTGTTAAGGACATGGTGGCCGGCTTCCCAACCTTCTCCTTAGCAATCAGTTATATACAGTGAATGTAAAAAAACCCACAAAACATGGTTACAAAAATGCAGAAAGCACAACAAAAAGCACTGCAGAAATGCTCAAAAGCAGCATGCATAGATGTGAATCGAGGCTAAGGCAGTACAATAATTTAAATAAATTATAAGCAATAATTATAAACATGCTGTATCCAATTAGATTTAAACTTACTGTAGTCGGGTCAGTAAAAAATCATTATGATTGGTTCCTGCCCCTTTCATATTGTCTCTGCCTTATCGAATAAGCTTGTCAGTCTACAATATGAAGATAAACTGTGATGGAATATTGTGGTTGCAGGGGAATCAGATGTCTTCCGCCCAGATGATGTCACTCAAATGTTGAGCCTTCACACTTGTGTTTGATGTGTAGGACCAGTAAAATGGGAGTCATATCCAATTTTGATCAAAAATTACGATAGAAGCTTTCCAATAACCACTTTGACACTGTAGTCACAAAATCTCTCTTTGTTTGTTTAATCCAAGCAAGAGTCCAGGCTTTGCTTTAGTATCACTTTATGAAATTCCACAAGTTATTTATTTGTCCTGGAAAATAATTTCCTGTCATTTCAACCTCCACAGTCTTCCTTTTGTTCAGTTTTATACCTTCACTATCCATGCAGCAACATCAAACAGCCATTGTGGACAGGTTCATCTTCAGTAGTGATATCATGGTAGCACAAAAATGTAAACTCTGAACTTCAATGTCCACAAACCAAAACAATTTGAAGGGCTGGCCATCAGAGCTTATGCCACTCAAATGTTATTATTAGCTTATTCATAAAGACTTAGGCTGGGTTGACACTGATGTGGCCACGGGTCACAGCAGGGGGCCCGGTGCGTCCCTGTTCACTGATTCAGGTGCGAATCAGGTCCGGATTTTTTCCTGAATTTGCACCTGAAATGGAGCCAAAGATGCACAGGACCCTTTTCCAATGCAGACTGCGGCCACCTCTAAGGCCCCATACTCACGACCAAACATGTCTGCTGAAACTGGTCCGCGGGCCAGTTTCAGCAGACATGTTCGGTCGTGTGTGGGCGCGAGCGGGCCGAATTCCAGCAAACATTTGCCCGCCGGGCCTTTTCCCAGCAGACAAATATTCCTGGACTTGTTTTAAAACAGTCCGCTGGAATCCTGCCCGCTCGGACATGTACGGTCGTCAGTACAGACCTACCGTACATGTCCAGGCGCCCGCCGTCCCTCGCATGCGTCGCATGACTTCGACGCATGCGTGGAAGCATTTTAAAGGCGGGCCGCCCACGTCGCTGCGTCATTGTCGCGGCGACACCGCGTCATCGACGCTGCGACACCGCGGACATGCCCCGCGTATTGTTTACGCGCGGACTTCTGTACGATGGTGTGTACAACCATCGTACAGAAGCCCTCTGGCAGACATGTATGGTGAAAACGGTCCGACGGACCGCTTTCACCATACATGTTTGTTCGTGTGTACCCGGCCTTAGATGTGAAAACCGGCTCCATTGAGAGCCGATCACACTCTGTCATGCAAATTGAATGTGGGGAAACCCACATCCAATTTGCATCACTGTGAACCCAGCCTAATGCCATGTACACACGATCGGTTCATCCGATGAAAACGGACCGATGGATTTTTTCATCAGATATCCGATGAAGATGACTTTCATCAGTCTTGCCTACACACCATCAGTTAAAAATCTGATCGTGTCCAACGCGGTGACGTAAAACACAACGACGTGCAGAGAAAAATTAAGTTCAATGCTTCCGAGCATGCATCGACTTGATTCTGAGCATGCGTGGATTTTTGACCGATGGATTTCCCCACAGACGATCGTTTTTTTCTATCGGTTTTTTAACCATCAGATAATTTTAAAACAGGTTCTAAGTTTTTTTTCACCGATGGGAAAAAAAACAATGGGGCCCACACACGATCGGTTCGTCTGATGAAAACGGTCCGTTTTCATCAGACGAACCGATCGTGTGTACAGGGCATAAGAGCAAAGTACAGTAACCAATAGCAATCACAATGAAGTTGTTCAATGTTCAGATTTCAGCAAAGTGAAATCCAATTAATAATGATTACAGGTTGCTACAGATTTCACAGAAACAGCATTATTGGTAAGATTTCGGCATTTGAGTTACTGATTATGTACACACACCACCAACGTTCTGAGTAGACCCTTCCTCTTTTTGATTTATGATGGAGAATAGTCAGAAACACCCTTGTTGTATGGAACACTAGTCAGGAACACTAACCATCCTGTGGATATCAACTCACCATTGCCATGTGTTGCTCCACTGCGGGGCAGGTAAGTGAGCCATTTCTGGTAAGTGATATTCTGAAGTGTTTCTGCCAATGACAGACAGAGAGGCAGCAATGTGTGGAACCAGGTGAGTTTTTCTTCTGCTCTGCAAAGCGTTCCTGTTACTAACAGTTTAGTGTCAGCTAGGGTTCAACCAATACCGATATCGGTGCCAATACTACATTTGAAAAAAAATCAAGTGACTGAACCCACCTTTACCTAAAATATCACTTTCTTTCTTTTTTTTTGGAGCTTTTAGCAACATGATTGCTGCAGTTTGTCAAACACCACTCTGAGCCTTGAAGAGTTCTGCTTCCAATGAACACTCCATACTCTAATTACTAATGAATCTGTGTACTATCTAGACTTCATATAGTTTCATCGTAGGTTAATGCAACATCTAAAGTAACACAATAATCAATCCTAATAGAATGTGATGAGCAAACATTCTGAAAAGCTGAGCGGGTCAAAAAGATCTCATTTACTAGTAAATACGAATAGCCAAAACTCCATCATGGCAGAAGACAGCAGACAAATCCTTCAACTCAGTGTTACTCGGTACTTTATATGTTCTCATAAAGCTTCTTGAAACAAATCCATGTTCATCCATTCTTCTCCCATGTTCAGCCTTAACTATGAGCCATCCTTCAAAAATTTGAATAATGATGTCTTCTGGCCGAAACTGGACCACATCCAGTAGGATCTCCAAGGGTTCAGAATCTTCGGCACCATCTGCCCTGTTGCTGTCCAAGTCTACCTTCCTTTTTTTCTCTGGATATTCAAGACATTGAGGTCCAGGCAGAGCATAAAGGGAATGATCCAGAATCAAATCTTCAAGATTCTTTCCAGCAAATATTTCCCTGTGTCTGACTGGGGTTTCTATCCAGTGTCTAATGGTGAACCCCTCCATGGTATACAGCTCAATGCTCAGCAAGTACAATTGTCTGACTGCTGAAATGAGAGACAAGGTCCACTGGATACAATAACTCTCGCTTAAGCTGATATATTTATAGTGGCAGAGCTTTCAGTATCTATCCTGAACTGTTTTATAGCCATAAGGATTAATGTTGATTATTTTTAAACAATACGTCAAAGGTTTTTTTTTGGACCCTAATCTGTTGTCTGTCTAAACTGTGGCTTAGTCTTTCAGCAGTTATATTAATGTTTGGATAATTGATGTTATGACCAATTTTATCACTACTAAAACAATAAGCCACGTATTGTAACAGAAACTCCAGTATAATGTGACTGTGACCTGCAAATACTTTTCTGGCAAACAACGAACCTCTGCTAAATTTAGACAGGTTCAGCAAACATTTCATTGTTTTTTGACTACAGACTACAAAAAAGGGCAATGCTCAGAACCTAAACCCGGCCATAGATGGACTGAATCTCAGCCATTTCAGGAGAGACTGACCAAGATCCTATCCATCTTTGGACAGGCTGGATGTACTGAAGTCGATCCATACAACCAGCCAGTCAGATTTTTTTCATGTGATTACTGCCAGTGGCTACAGCTGTCAGCAGTGATCATTGTGTTCTGTCAGAAGGAAAGGCTCCCCAACATCAGAACGCAATAGCGCTGCAGGAGGAATTCCACCATCAACACTGACTCTGTTGATGGGGGAATTAAGCAATTTTCTTTCCTTCCACATGTTGTAGAAGGGAAGAAAATGGCATAATCTATGAGCTGCTTTAGATTGTAATTTCACTGGCTTATATGGTCTTTACAAAAATCAGGATGATGGTAATCATAAGGGGCCTACTGCACACGGCACAATAATATAAGTGAAAGACTCACAGCAAATAGTTCAATGAATGAAATTTAAAACCCAAAGAAGACTGCCTACCATGCAGTTGCAGGATCAACACAAGCTCCCCCCTAATCAAAAAGTACTAAGGTTATCTGAAGACTATGGGGTGTCCGGAGAAAACCATACATTTAAGGGCCCATTAAGGTTGTTGCGGTGTATTAAAGTGCATTTTATTAAAGCAGCTTAATCAGTGAAATGGGCAGCCAATGCACCATACAGTGGGGATCGAAAGTTTGGGCACCCTAGGTAAGAATTTGTATTAATGTGCATAACAAAGCCAAGGAAAGATGGAAAAATCTCCAAAAGGCATCAAATTACAGATTAGACATTCTTATAATATGTAAAAAAAAAGTTCGATTTTATTTCCATCATTTACACTTTAAAAATTACAGAAAACAAAAAAATGGCGTCTGCAAAAGTTTGGGCACCCTGCAGAGTTAATATCTTGTACTGCCCCCTTTGGCATGTATCACAGCTTGTAATGGCTTTTTGTAGCCAGCCAAGAGTCTTTCAATTCCTGTTTGAGGTATCTTTGCCCATTCTTCCTTACAAAAGTCTTCCAGTTCTTTGAGATTTCTGGGCTGTCTGTCACGCACTGCTCTTTTAAGGTCTATCCATAGATTTTCAATTATGTTAAGGTCAGGAGATTGTGAAGGCCATGGCAAAACCTTCAGTTTACGCCTCTTGATGTAATCCCCCGTAGATTTTCAGGTGTGTTTAGGATCATTATCCATTTGTAGAAGCCATCCTCTCTTTAACTTCAGCTTTTTCGCAGATGGCATCAAGTTACCATCCAAAATTTGCTGAAATTTTATTGAATC
This sequence comes from Rana temporaria, assembly GCF_905171775.1. Taxonomy (NCBI): domain Eukaryota; kingdom Metazoa; phylum Chordata; class Amphibia; order Anura; family Ranidae; genus Rana; species Rana temporaria. The sequence goes on along the minus strand of NC_053489.1, from coordinate 75,277,745 downwards.
CATTTTTCCTTCTACTCGTGAAATGTTCCCTGTGCCACTGGCTGCAATACAACCCCAAAGCATGATTGATCCACCCCCATGCTTAACAGTTGGACAGAGGTTGTTATCATTAAATTCTGTGCCCTTTTTTCTCCAAACGTACCTTTGCTCATTCCGGCCAAAAAGTTCTATTTTAACCTCATCAGTTCACAGAACTTCCAAAATGCATCAGACTTGTCTATATGTTCATTTGCAAAGTTCAAACGCTGATTTTTGTGGTGAGGACGTAGAAGAGGTTTTCTTCTGATGACTCTTCCATGAAGACCATATTTGTACAAGTATCTCTTTATAGTGGAATAGTGTACCACAACTCCAGTGTCTGCCAGATCTTTCTGGAGGGATTGTGCAGTCAAACGTGGGTTTTGAATTGCTTTTCTCACAATCCTGCGAGCTGTTCTGTCTGATATTTTTCTTGGTCTTCCAGATCTTGCTTTAACTTCCACTGTTCCTGATGACTGCCATTCCTTAATTACATTCCGAACAGAGGATACTGACATCTGAAAATGCTTTTCTATCTTCTTATAGCCTTCTCCAGCTTTGTGAGCGTCAACTATTTTCAGTTTCAGTTTTCTAGACAACTGCTTAGAAGAACCCATGGTGCTGATTGTTGGGGCAAGGTCAGATGAGTCTGGGCATTTAAAACCTTTGAGATTGACATCACCTGGTCTTCCCAGACGATGATTGAGAACAATCCATGACACTGGCAAAACTTTTGCAGACGCCATTTTTTTGTTTTCTGTAATTTTGAAAGTGTAAATGATGGAAATAAAATCTAACTTTTTTTGACATATTATAAGAATGTCTAATCTGTAATTTGATGCCTTTTGGAGATTTTTCCATCTTTCCTTGGCTTCGTTATGCACATTAATACAAAATTTTACCTGGGGTGCCCAAACTTTCGATCCCCACTGTAAAATGGACCTGCACCATTTTTTCCAAGGCATTGTACAACAAATGGTACGCTAATGTGTTGCAAAATGCTGCAATGCAGGTGCATTGGGATGCCATTGAAAATAAATAGCACTGGATAACTGCCAAGCTCAAGAGTACAAATGGCTAAATTTCACCAGGTCTGGGAATTGTAGATCATACATTTTTTTGCTAAGGAATTTTGATAATTGCCTACTGGACCTACGATGATTGCAATGACCTACCTAAAATGATAGCATGGGTCGTGTCTTTTTTTCTGGCCACTGGGGGGTTGACGGAAATGACATGTCACATTGAAGTTAAGAAGCGGAGGGGGGAGGGCTGGGGCGCTGCACAGTGACATGTTACATTAAAGATTAAAGTTGAGAAGCGGGGGGAGGGGGTGTTCTGCTGTCGGAAATGATATCTTACGTTAAAGTGAGAAGCGGGGGGTGCTGACTTCTTACCTCTTCTTCTCCCATGCAGCCAGCGAATGTTGAGAAGCTGGGGGAGGGGTCAAAAATGACTTCTCACCAGGCGGGGCCTCTAGTAATTTGGGGGGCCCTCTGCAACTTTGCGGGGCCCTAAGCGGCTTGCATAGTGAGCCTATAGGGTGGATCGGCCCTGGTTATGTTTGAGGTCTAACTGGGTTGTGGTGACTCAATGGCTGCCTAAGCATACACAGGAGATCTTAATGTTTACATCTTGCTACTACCGACTACATTTCAGGGAAAATGAGAATGCCATTGTGTTTAGTACTACTTTTCTATTCTCTACATCCAGTTTGTGGTATCATCACAGAAATAACTGCAGAGTGTGTCAAGGGGAAAGTTGCTGTCAGACCAATAGAGGTGCACAGGGAAGCAGCTGAGGGCAAGAGTAAAGGGCATTTTCACAAGTTATCGGCTGGGAGGCTACTCTTGGTCATTAGAAATGGCAGATCACATGATCAAACGCTAATTCAAAGAGAAACCCTACTGCGTTTATGGCAACTATCAGCTACTTTGCACGGTAGAAGTAAAGTTTTTCAGTAATGCAGTGAAAGGAAAGGGGCATTGGTAGAAATTAAAAAGTGGTACAAAGTCACACAAGAGGCAATATAGTAGTAATAAGGAGAACAATAAAGGACATGAATGCTGCTCATTGTGACACTGCTCACCTTTGAACCCTGGATAGGGTATCCTGTGTCTTTCCATGATCCTAGCAAAGCCCCCTGGCCTGTAGATTTTTTTGTTAATGGTGCGCAATTTGTTTTTTTCTGCACTGAGTTTCATATAGTATAATACATTTTCTATCTCTTTAAAAAATCTACTTAGAAGGCCAGATTCTCGTAGATCAGCGTATCTACGAGCGGGGCGTAGCGTATGCCATTAACACTACGCCGCCACAACTTACTGGAGCAAGTGCTGTATTCTCCAAGCACTTGCTCTGTAATTTGCGGCGGCGTAGTCTAAATGGCCCGGCGTATCCCCACGTAAATCAAAGGGGGCGGCTTGTATTTAAATTAAGCGCGCCCCCGTGACGAACGAACTGCGCATGCGCCGGCCTTAAACATAGGCCACTGCGCATACTCCGTAGTACGCCGCAAATACATTGGTTGTGACGTGAACGTAATTAACGCACAGCCCTATTCGCAACGTGTTACGTAAACAACGTAAAAACCCAACGCTGTCCCAAAGGCCATACTTAACATGGCATACGGCGGACCGACGTAAGGTTACCCCTCATATAGCAGGGGTAACCTTACGCTTACGGAAACAACGTAAACTACGGCGAAGCGGCGCAAAAACGTATCGGCTCATTTGCATATGCGACGCTAAAATCGACGTAAAAGCCACCTAGCGGCCAGCGTAGTATTGCATTTAGGATCCGACGGTGTAAGTGACTTACACCAGTCGGATCCTAGCCTAATTCCGGCGTATCTTGTTTTGAGAATACAAAACAATGATACGCCGGCGGGATTTTCGAATTACGCCGGTGTATCTGTAGATACACTGGCGTAATTCTTTTGAGAATCTGGCCCAGGGTGTTTAAACTAACATGTGATTATGAAAGTGTCTAAGGAGCCACTATCATGATTACCGTATATAAAGGGATCTGACATTCAAGTTTGCAGACTGAAATGGCAATGTAGTCTTCTCTATAATTAGCTATCATTACCCTTGAATTATTATGACTGACAGTTTACTAAGTCACCTATATTCAGCCACTGATCTTCCTAGAGAAACTAATACTGCTGAAACATATGACATGAAGTATTTATATATGCCTACTAGATGCTGAACATACCTTCTTGACCTCTAAAAGATTTACCCCCTTCATGATCAGGCAATTTTTTGCGATACGGCACTGCGTTACTTTAACTGGCAATTGCGCGGTCATGTGACACTTTACCCAAATAGTTGAAAATAAGTGCCAACAAAGGATTTATAAATATGAAAAAAGGGGGGTACCTGCGTCCTAACAGTTATATATGAAAAAAATGTAGTTGAGGCTTCAATGGACTTTTATGGTACCATACACAAGCTTGGGATACAAAGATGCAAAGGCATCTGTCAATATATATCACTAACGCATAGTGATATATATTGCCATGCAGTGGACATCTATCTGACCTGTTTAAGGCTATATCACAGCCTTTTGCCTATATGCTTATTAAAATGTGAGCTTTGAGAGCTTATATGTTATCCATAATATTTATGCCTTAGTGATATATATTGACAGATGCCTTTGCATTATGTCTCTATAGGATCATGCGGTCTCCGTCCTATCTACTTTAGACATACCCTCTGATAGAAACACCCCTAAGGAAGCATATATACATAACTTCTTACACATTCCTGTATGGAGGATTTGGCCTTTAGGGTAAAGTGTGGACTTATTTTTCGGTTGGAGATATATATTAATATATACTGTATATACTCGAGTATAAGCCGAGATTTTCAGAACATTTTTTGGTGCTGAAAATGCCCCCCTCGCATATACTCGAGTCACCTTTTTGCGCCTGATCTCCCGGACTTTGGGGACCCGGTACTGGTTCCCTGGACCCCAAACTTGCCACACATATAGCCCAACTCTTTCTCTACAAGTGTGAAAAGTTTGTTGTCCATCGGACCTACGGCCAGGAAGCACCAATTTTTCAAATTCGGGCATCCCTTTCATAGACTCCCATGTTAAACGGTAATTTCTCTGGTAACTTTGGGGACCTGGTACTGGCCGGCCGTAGGTCCCTTGAGCCCGAAGTTGGCACACATGTAGGCCCAGTTCTCCTCTACAAGTGTGCAAAGTTTGCTGTTTGGGGGACCTACCGTCAGGGAGCACCGATTTTTGAAACCCGGCACCCTTTCTATATACTCCCATGTTAAACGTAAGTCTAGGCATGGACACAGTGAGGCATGGGCACAGTGAGGCATGGGCACAGTGAGGCATGGACACAGTGAGGCATGGGCACAGTGAGGCATGGACACAGTGAGGCATGGGCACAGTGAGGCATGGGCATGGACACAGTGAGGCAAAGTGAGGCATGCAGATGGATTGGACACCCTAGGCTTATACTCGAGTCAATACGTTTTCTCAGTTTTTTTGGGTAAAATTAGGTGCCTCGGCTTATATTCTGGTCGGCTAATACTCGAGTATATACGGTATATATGCACACATATAGTTTTTTGGATAGTTTGGTTCCCAATGTGATGTCCTCTTTTTACAGTGTATTGCGGCTGCTGTTAAAATCTTTTAAACGTCTTCACAGCCTTATTCCTGAGAGGATTTGTCCTGAATTGCTGCATCTGCTGTTATGGTGTGTTATCAGTTTAGACTGACTTAAAGGGTTACTAAACCCTTTTTTTTTTTTTTTTTAAATAACAAACATATCATACTTACCTCCACTGTGCAGTTCGTTTTGCACATAGTGGCCCTGATCATCGTTTTTTGGGGTCCCCCAACGGTGTTCGAGGCTGCTCTCCGCATCTATAAACCACCTAGGAGAAGCGCTCTCCCAGGGGGAGATAGACACAGAATGCCAGGCTTGGCCCCGCCCCCCGGTGCCCGCGTCATTGGATTTGATTGACAGCAGGGGGAGCCAATGGCTGCCCTGCTATCAATCTATCCAATCAAAAACCGAGACAACGGGCAGAGAGGTAGACCGCGTCTCCGCCGTGGGAACGAATGGGCTCAGGTGAGTAAAACGGGGGGGCCGGAGGGCCGGTCAGTGTCAGAAGTTTTTTCACCTTAATGCATAGGATGCATTAAGGTGAAAAAACACAAGGGTTTACAACCCTTTTAACTGTGTTTTCTCTATAGGAGCATATACCTGAGTCCAGTGTATAATCTTTATTAATTTTTCTGCCAGACTACAGGCTGTTCCCCCTTTTGGGGGGCCCCCATACCAGCTGGGGTGAATCTATTCCTTTGGACTTATGCACATGATTTTGTCCTGGGTAAGGCAACGTATGGGGTATACTAGCGCACATGTTGTATTTATCACAATGACCTCAAATGTTTTATTAATGGTATGATTAATCTCTACTCTTCTATTTGTAGTATGACAATGATCTCTGTTCTATAACATTATATGTTAAAAGCTCCTGAAGAAGCAGTCACTATTTCCACGAAACATGTCGAGCATGTAATGCACAGATGTTATAGGGTGAATTGTGATCTGTGAACCTACAGAGTTACATACCTTTTCTTCTTTTTATTTAAAATATGTATGCTTTTAATATGTTATTGTAAATAAAAATTCAACTTTTTATACCTATTTTGTGTATCCCAAGCTTGTGTATGGTACCATAAGTCCATTGTAGCCTCAACTCAATTTTCTTCATATATAACTGTTAGGATGCAGGTACCCCCTTTTTTCATATTTATAAATCCTTTGTTGGCTCTTCTTTTCAACTATTTGGGTACAGTATGCATGACTGCTTTGCAGAAACACAGGATCAAAACTTTCCTTTCTGACAGAATGGCAATCTGCCTTGTTTACATAGGCAGATTGTCATTCTGTCTATGTAATCGGTGGGTGCCGGCTGTTGTACCCGCAGCTGGGCTCCTGCTGTGTGTGATCACAGTAGGTGCTGGTCGCCGGTGGCACGTGCACGCCCCAAGACCCGGGAGTGTCAGATCACTCACTAGGTACCCGAAAATAAGCACGGCTGTTATATTAATTTTGGCAACAAAAGACACAGTGGGGCTTATTTTTGGGTAGGTCTTACCATTTAATGTGCTGTCTTCTTTCCCCCTCTCCCTCCGTGCCTGTCAGTTATTCCCAGTGTGAACCGAGTTAAAATGCTTGTAAAATCCTATAATGCAGTCTATTACTGTAGTATATAATGTACAATGTGTGTTTCTGTAATATAGTTGTGCCACATACCTTTGTTATAGCGCCGCGCAATGCTCCCGTGGTCTGCCGAAGCTCTCTTCCCCGCTCTAAGCACTGCAGAAGGGGGCTGAGATCCCCTGCTGACAGCTGGGAGAAGAGGAGGAGAGCAGCGGGAGGTCAGCTGAGTGCCAAGCGGTGCTGTATCGAAGGTATTTGGCACGATTATATTTCCGAAACACACACATTGTGCATTATATACAATAGTATTGTAGTGGATTATAGGGATTTACAAGCATTTTAAACTAGGGATTATTTTCGGGCTAGGGCTTATATTGCATCCCTCCTGAAAAATAACAGGTCTTATTTTCAGGGTAGGTCTTATTTTCGGCAAAACACGATACATGATCTGGCGCAGAGCTGTCGCCTTGCCGCAGTATAAGTACGGTAGACAGTCATAAGGCATATACTGTATGTGCATGCAATCTTTGTATACACCCCCTGACAATGACATTAATGAAGTACTTTAGACAAAATTAAACATTCACACCTAAATGTGAAATTTGACATGGTTTTTACCCAAGTGGACATTTTTTTTCTGGATTCACTGTTTGGAACAACATTTAGACATGTATCGGTGAATCAGATTTGTTACAAGCAGTTTCCCTGTCCTTTAAACCAGGGGTCGTCAACCCCCGGTCCACTACCAGCCCGTGGCACTTCTGCAGCCGGGCCGCGGGTGCGAGCAGGCGGCATGAGAGAGCCCCACATGCGTCCCGCGGCACTCTGCCATTCAGACCGCGAGGACCGAGGTTGCAGCAGGTTGCTATTCTTAGCTACAAACTGCTGAATTAGAGTTATTTGTAGCAGAGCGCAATCAAATTCTGTAGTGCACAACTCTAGCAAAAAAATCGCCAGTTACAGATTATTATTAATCACTGGCATTAGCAATTTGTAGCAGCGATTAATCCCTGAGAAATAATCACACGTGTGTCTGAGTTGTTTTGAGTAGGGATCACTTTGCCGGTGGTTGCTGTAACAGTGAGGTTGATTTACTAAAACTGAAGAATGCAAAATCGGGTGCAGCTCTGCATGGTAGCCAATCAGCTTCTAACTTCAGCTTGTTCAATTAAAGTGGATGTGAACCCAATTCGTGAAATTTGAGCTGGGCACATCAGATAAAAGCAGTCTGACATTTTTGTCGGGGGAGGTTGCTATAAATAAATTAGCAGGGAGCTGGCCCTGTTACAAAACACCTCTGAGAGTCTGTGCCTATGATGAGAGGGGGTGTGTGCCTTTCCTCCAATCAGCAATTTTAGCTATCTTGGCTGTATGCCCAGACATCACACTCTGTGTTAAACAGGAAGAAAAAATCTTCTAACACGATCTGAACTTTCTAAACAGTATATAAATGTGAAGACACCAGATATTGATGCAAAACCTATGTAAGGAGATTTGGTTCATCCCTGTGTATCATCTGAGGCTGTTCACTTCACTGGGTGTATGGAGAGTTAACATCCACTTTAAGCTTTGACAATAAGCCCACGTTCACACTGAGGGTCGATTGAAATTCAGCTGAACTCACACAATTTCAAACCGGCTATTCAGTCCGACTTTGGGGACGATTTGACAGACATCTGTGCGGGTTCTTGCACAGATGTCTATTCAAATCGGCCCACGAGGTCGTCAAAAGTAGTGCAGGAACTACTTTTGGGACGGTGCCATTGCCAGCAATAGGATCCAATTTGGCATGCAATTTGACATGTCAAATCTCATGTTAAATCGGCTCAATGTGAACGTGGGCTAAAACCTGGAAGCTGATTGGTTTATATGCCAAGCTGCACCAGATTTTGCACTTTTCAGTTTTATAAATCATCCCCACTGTATTATTACTTCAGTCACTCTATGACATCCTTTTGTATGATATTGTAGATGTGTTAACATTAAATAAAAAAAAGATAATAAATCGTATAATATAGGAAAACAATTATTTTTAAATTCAGATGAGAACATTTCATGATGCAGCACATTCCCAGATAGGTTGCTAGTTAGGTTAGGAAAATATAGTTCTTGTTGCTCTCCTGTAATTAGTAGCGTTCATTAGGAGCGCTCAGGTTCACACACCAGGATGGTCTCTTTGAAGGATGCCATAGGGCTCACCTACCTCTAAAATATAATATCATATGGTTATCCATCCTGGATTAGCACATCTTTTACACACGTGTACCTATCAATTATCGGATACACAACTTGGAGAATTTTGTTGCGATTGCCTCCATCTGATTGCCTTTAATCCTCTGTAAGTGTTTGAGTCGACCTCCATACTGGGATCAGCTGGTGAGCGTGGTGACGTCAGCGATGCTAGGCTCGATGACGTCACCACGCTGGTCTGCACCGAAGCTGGATGTCACTACACACACACGCTTTTTTTAATCTCAAGGATTTTTAAGTGTGCAGTGTGTTTGAACTGTTTTAAAGTTGATGTCAGTATGTCACTAACTGAATAAACGCCACATTTTAATGGAAACCACTGCACTATGAAGTCCTTCCTCCTTTTTTAATTTTATACCGTCTGAGCATAAGGAGTCTGATTGCTATACCTACAATGGGGAATTCAACGTCCTGGTTCCTGAGTGTCCTGGAGAAGGTAGCACTGGAACAGTCACCTGGATGCAGCGATCGACATCTTCACTGAGTGCCCGACTGACCCCTAGTGGGTCCAACTTTCTGGTAAGCGGCCATCCTTTTCTTGATGTATCAGGATTGATGTTTTCTACCAGCCAATTCATCTGCAGCAGTACTCATTGAGAAGAGTCAAAGTTCTGTGAATTAACCCTTAGATGTCTCCCGGATAGGACTTTGTTCAGCCTTTTTTTTCCTGGGACATTTCACCCACTTATTAGTCACATTGTATTGTACATTCAGTAGCGCACTTTTTTTCCTTTGTTATATATATGGCCGTCTTTAAGGCAGGGCAAAAGGGGAAGCTGCCCTGGGCATTGTTTTGGGGCCCAAAGCAGCTGCCTCATACTTGCCAACTATCCCAGTTTAAATTACCTTGTCCCTTGTTTTAGTCCTTTGCTGTGTCCTGATATCTCAGTGTGAAGTGCTGCTATTAATGCTGCCCTATTGTTGTGTACAGATGACTCACCTGTAGACCCTGTGTTTACATGTAAATAACCGCCATTCATTTGTAAATAACGGGAACATGCATATGTAAATAGCTGAGGCCAGCAGCATTCATATGTAAATAAAGGCGGCGTTCATATGAATATCATGCCCCTCTGCAGTGAAGAGATGATGTGCTGTAACCTCTAGCAACCAATCAGTGAGCAGTATTACTGTACAGTAATCTCTAGCAACCAATCAACAAGAAGAAATCATGTGCTGTAACCTCTAGCAACTAATCAGTGAGCTGTAATGTGTGCTGTAACCTCTAGAAACCAGTCAGCAAGTGGTAATAATATGCTGGCAACCAATCGCAATCACTGCCTGATCTGATACAGTAAACTGATTTTAAGTCTAGCTGATAGTTATTGTATGTATCAGAGCAGGTGGAGAGCAAAATTGCATGGGGGGCCCCAAGAATTTTTTTGCCCAGGGTCCAATCAACATTAAAGATGGAACTGACCACAGCCATTGTTCTCGGTCATATACTAGACTATTCATGTCTGTTCCCACTCTATTGTCCCCTGAAGAAGACTATATTTAGTTGAAACGCATTGGAAAACAATTGGTGGTTTTACAATAGATACAGTACATGTTACCTCTGCTCTTGTAAGAGACTTCATTGGACAACAGACTAGGAATGAACTGTATAGACCAGGACACATTGTATTATAGTGTTTAAATAAACTTTTTTTACTTTTATAAAAAACACATCTGGTTTGTAATATAATTTTTCCATTCCAAATTTGTTAAGGGATGGAACAGCTTTGTAACCCCAGTTACACTCATTGCTTTTGTATTTGACTCCTGTAATCAGTAGAGCATCTGCAGGTTTGCTTGCTTGCCCCTGTCTTATGGAGATTTCCAAAATGCAGTAGCTGAGAGAGTCAAGTGAGCAGCTTGAATATATATATGGCTCCAGCCAATCCTTAGCCACTTCCATACCAGGCACTTACGCACCTTCCTGCCCAAGCCAATTTTCAGCTTTCAGCGCTGTCACACTTTGAATGACAATTGCGCGGTCATGCTACACTGAACCCAAACTATTTTTTTGTAATTTTGTTCCCACAAATAGAGCTTTCTTTTGGTGGTATTTGATCACCTCTGCAATTTAATTTTTTTGTACAACAACTAAAAAAAATACCAAAAATGTTGAAAAAAATAAAGTTTTGTAAATAAGTAAGTTGACTTCTTCAATTACGGGCACCGATGAGGTGGCACTGATGGACACTGATGAGGCAGCACTGATGGGCACTGATGAGGCAGCACTGATGGGAACTGATAGGCGGTGCTGGTATGCGGCACTGATGGACACTCATAGGCGGCACTGATGGGCTCTCATAGGCGGCACTGGGCACTCTTAGGCGGCACTGATGGGCACTCATAGGCGGCACTGATGGGCACTCATGGGCGACACTTATGGGTGGCACTGATGGGTACTTATGGGTGGCACAGATGGGCACTGATAGGTGGGCACTGGGCATGGATGGGCACTGAGAGGTGGCACCGATGGACACTGAGGGGTGGCACTGATGGACACTGAGGGGTGGCACTGATGGCATTGCTGGGTATCACTTGTTTATCCCATATTGTGCCAGTCAGTGCCCATGTTGCCAGTCAGTGCCCATCAGTGCCAGTCAGTGCCTGTCAGGAGAGCCGCCGATCGGCTCTCATCTACTCGTGTATATCAGAAGCGAGTGAGAATGAGCTGATCAACGGCTCTTCCTGTTTACATCGTGATCAGCCGTGAGTGGACACGGCTGATCACGTGGTAAAGAGCCTCCGCCGGAGACTCTTTACCGAGATCGGAGATGCAGGGTGTCAGACTCACCGACCACTTCCCGGACATCAATTTACTATTGACCGGGCAGGAAGTGGCTAGGGAAATGTGCCCAAATGGTGGCTGGGGTAGTGCATAAATAGTTTGGAGCCTGAGAGAGTGAAATTATTTTCCCAGGAAGAGAGGTTCCCAGCCAGAAGGGCTGCTGCCCTTGTTCAGCTGAAGATTCTGCTTGTGATTAATGAGGCCTGGCTGCCGGCTATAATGAAACAATAATTTGTAATAATTGCAAAGATAGCAGTTATGTAAATGATATCCAGAATTGTCACCAATTTGAAAAGGTGCCATCTTCAAACAGAAGCCAAGAACTGCCTATCCCATGCAAGTCTTGTAGTTCATGTCAATGGAGAATAGAGCTCCAGGGAAATACTTAACCTTGTATTTAGTGAGACACTTCTCAGCTCGGTGCCCAGACCTGGCTCTATTTATAGGTATACTGATATCAGCATAGGCTGGTGAGTCCTGTCACTGCCCGTCACAGGATACTTGCAGACAGGATACTTTTACCACTGTCTTGTTCTGCGCATCTCCTCTAAGGACATTGACCATGCAGGTTCGCAAGGTAATAAGGAACGAGCTCTATAAATAGCAGATTCCATTGATTGTTAGTTAAGCGTGAACTCCTGCGCTGTCTGAAAAGTGAGGGAGGGGGGGCGGGTGGGGGAGGGGAAGAAACGAACTAAAAACTGAAAATACTGCTGCAAATATAAAGGTCTACCTCGATAGACTAAAGTGAAATAAATGTGTCAAATGAAATACTTGCGCTGTAAAATATGAGGGACAAATAATGAAAATAGGGTGGTATACTACAAAGTAACTAGTGAAGATAATATTATCTAGCATATAAAGTAACAATAAATCACAAAACAACGGTCCTCAATAAAGTCCGGCACTCTGAAAAAAGTCCAGATCTGGCACAATTCTGCCGTGTATGGGTGTGTTTCATCAAAAATCAATCCAATCTCCAACGGTGCAAGTGTTGTATAAATAATAATACACAAAATACACACACTTTTAAGATAAAACACACGGAAGGTAGTTCTAGAGAAAGTACATATAAGACCCTTGAATCCGGAGTGTGAGTAGGATAGAGTAGTTGAGCCAACACCAAGATTACATGTATACACCTCTGGTGGGCCCAGCTGCTCACCTCAAGTTGATCGCAATATGTCCAGATCAACCTGGTCTGGATGTTTATGGTCCACAAATAGAGAGGTCTCCGTCCAATGTGTCATATGAGAAAACAAAGTAAAAAGACAACAAAAAGCTGATGGTGAAATAACGTCACAAAGGGGGCTGTTAATTGGGGTCTTGACGGGTGGGAGTGCACTCACATGTAGGTGAGAGATCTCAGGCTCGTCTCCACGAGCACCGAACTCGTAGGTCCCTCTATATTTCCTCTATTTTTTCCCCGCTAGGTCTTGGAAGTCGTGGGTTAACTGTTTGGTCTCCCCGAGGGTTCAGCGTGTCTGGAGATGTCTCAGCTGGTATGGGCAAATGGTAACTCCTATTCCTCTTTTAGTGCCTTAGATAGAGCACTCACATGGCATGATGGTGGGGAAGAGGTGAAGAGAAATATCCATAGTGTAACCCAGTCAGCGGTATAAACAGTTTTATTAAAAACAGATTAAAAACTCACATAAGAAGCTCAGGAACTCAGCAACAATCCCACGAGTGGCGAACTCGTATGCCTGTTCGTCGGATGCTGGGGTGTGTCCTGCCTGCCAATCCCGACGCGTATCGTCACAGTCACGTGACTTCATCAGGGGATGATGTAGGGGACACATAGACAGACATTTATAGTCTGTGTTAATGAGCGCCCGGCGGCCATTTTGTTGAAGTTCATGAGTAATGACAGCGCTGCTGGTAGTCTACTTGCGCCGTGCTAGATATTGCAAGTGGCGCATGTAAACTAAAACAAAGAACGGAGGTTCAGAGTATAAAACACATATGAATGGCGTCATATCTGAGCAGACCAACCGTAAATATCAGGGTGGGGGATCCAGTTTGAGAGACCTAATGCCAAGAGGGGAGAAGCATATTGTAACGTGGAAAAGACAGAGGGAGGAGGGGAAAGGGGAGAGGGGGGAGGGGCCATAAGATCATGTTTTAATATAGGAATATGCGATCTGGAACCATAATGATAGATGTCCGATAGATACATATCTGGACAATAAAAGATCAGAGTATCTATATGACCCAAAAACTCCTAGTAGCATAAAAGGGTGTTAGAACTGATCGGGAGGGAGATGATAAGGTAGGACGGAAAGGATGAGGAGGGGAAGGGGCGGGGAAGGGCGGGGAGGGGCTGTCATGGAGATATAAATATCTCCAGAAAAATTAATAAAAATCTGTAGGTGCCAGATGCCTAGCTAGGGTAGGGAGTGACCATAGGAATAAAGACTATAAAAACTATAAAAAACCCGGGCAGGGAAGTGTCACACATATGGGGACTGACGGCCTGATCCCTAGGATCCTAGCCTCATTTATAATAGTGGGTGTTTGACCATGCAACGCAAATATTCGTATAGGTTGATACGCAAGAATGGGTAATGCACATATACTAGGACCCAGTCAGGTGTATACTACACCTCTCTTCCTCAATTTAGGAGAGTGGTGAATTAACATATGGTGCGTGTTATCAATATAAGTGATTGGTACTCACAAAGGAGGGGGGCGTGTGATACCAGGGGGAGGGAAGTGGGAGGGGCAGGGATGAAGGGCATGTGGGGAAGAGGGCTAAGATGCCAGTGGGTAAGTTGCAAATTGCCATACATATCAAGAATGAGGCAAGGCTCACTAATCTTGTGGTAATAGTGGCTAAGTTAAGACACTGTATATATAAAAAAGAGAAACTTTTAGAGTAATTTAAAATGGAAACTATGGAGGGACGAAGTCGGGTAACAGACAAAACCTATATTCAAAAAGTGGGAGTAGGCTAGCCCGAACCACAGGAGGCATGATGTCCCACAGCATTCAACGTACAGCCAGATGCCATCTGGATTATAAATATGTACAGTAAGAGGGAGCACTTGCACAATAAAATCAAAAATCACTAATAAAACAATTGAGGTCAAAATCTATGTTTAAACCCTTAGGTGCAAAAGTGTCCATGGAGAATATGTACTTAGACTCAATTTGACTCAGTGTTCTAACTTTGTGGCCGCCACGCCAAGGCCTAGAGTAAGGCACTATCCCCCAGAACCTTAAATGTGTGGGGTCGTTTTGATGTACTTCAGCAAAGTGGCGGGATACACTGTGTTTTGGGAACCCGCTTTCAATGTTTTTGACGTGCTCCTTAATGCGAATTCTCAAGAGCCTTTTGGTGCGCCCAATGTACTGGAGGCCGCAACTGCACTCCAGACAGTAGACTGCACCTTCAGTATTGCACCCAATAAATTCTTTGACCTCATATTGGGTCCCATTGCTATTGGACTGAAATTTGGTTACTTTCAGATTGGGTTTATGGGTGTGGGTGCATGAATAGCATCTCTTACAGGGGTAGAACCCTTTTCCCGTAAAGAAGGAGAAAGCTTTTTTGGGGGGGTTAATCACATTCTTGACCAATTGGTCGCGTAAAGTAGGCGCTCGTGTGTACATAAACTTTGGTTTGTCAGGTAGTATCTCCTTTAGACCTGGGTCTGACTTTAGAATGTGCCAGTGGCGTAGAATAAACTTCTCTATTTTTCTGTGTTGTACGTTGAATTCTAGAATGATAGGGACCTGATCTTTCTTGCTGACAGGTCTGCGGGTTTCAAGAAGTTGGCTTCTTTGTAGCTCAGATACTTCTCTTATTTTGTCTTGGATAAAGGTTCCTTCATATCCCTTCTCTATAAACCTATCGCCTATTTTGTTGGCTTGGATCTGGAATTCTTCAGTGATCGTGCAATTCCGCCGTAGCCGTACCAGCTGCCCTTTGGGTATGTTAAAGAGCCAGTTCTTGTGGTGGCAGCTGGTGATGGGGAGGTAGCTATTGCGGTCAACGTTTTTAAAAAACGTTTTCGTGCTGAACGCATTGTTCGACCGGCTGATTTCCAAATCTAAGAATGGTATCATCTTTTCTTCAATTTGCCAAGTCAAAACAATATTGACATAGTTATCGTTTAGTTTCTCAAAAAACGATATGAGCGACTGACGGTCACCTTTCCATAAAACAAAAATATCGTCTATGTACCTCTTGTACAATAGAAGATCTGATGGAGAGTCGGAAAAGACGGCCTCTTCCTCCCATTTGGACATAAAGAGTCCTGCTACGCTGGGTGCAAACTTAGCCCCCATAGCAACCCCAGTTCGTTGTGAATAATATTGATTTCCGTACCAAAAGTGGCTGTGTTTCAGACAGAAGTCCAGACACTTTATCAAATATTTCCTTTGGAGGCATGGGAGCTTGGTGTATTTACGAAGACCCCACTTTGTAGCATCACAAGCCAGATGGTGGGGAATGATCGTGTATAAGGACGATACGTCCGCCGTCGCCATCAGGAGTGATCCGTCGGCATCTATACCATCCAGGAGTCTCAGCATTTCTTTCGTATCTTTCAAGTACGCACAGGTTTTCTGCACGGCTGGTTGCAAATATCGATCAATGTATTGGCCAAGT
The DNA here is from genome assembly GCF_905171775.1 of Rana temporaria. Taxonomy (NCBI): domain Eukaryota; kingdom Metazoa; phylum Chordata; class Amphibia; order Anura; family Ranidae; genus Rana; species Rana temporaria. The sequence goes on along the minus strand of NC_053489.1, from coordinate 75,261,875 downwards.
CTGGCAGTAATAGATTCGATCCCGTTCACTATCGGACGAAAAGGTGGAGTTACTAGGTCCTTATGTATTTTAGGCAGTGCGTAAATAATAGGGGTCCTACAGGCTTCTGGGACAAGATATTTAGCCTCCCTTTTGTCTAGAATATTCTTCCTAGTGCCTAGTTGGACTACCTGTTCTAACTCCTTTTTCCATTTAAAAATGGGATTTTTGGATAGTACACTGTATGTATCAGGGTCTTCTAGTAGTTTCATCATCCCAGTGTGATATTGTTCAGTTGTTTGGATGACGATCCCTCCTCCCTTATCCGAAGGTCTTATTACGAGATCCTTTCTTTTCGTGAGTCTACTAATGCCAGTTTTTATGGAGATAGGTTCTTCCACTTTTTTAAAACTCAAATTCTTAATTTCTTCAGTTACCATTTGTTTGAAGACCTCAATATGTTTCCCATCTTTTAGTTTGGGGTTAAAGGTAGACCTATTCCTCAGATGACTATGCACCACCTGTTGGTTATCACACGTCTGGGTCACAAAGGGTTTCTCGAACATGTACTTCTTTATATTTAGTTTACGAGCATATTTTTGTATGCCGATGTAGGTTTGGAATTTATCCAGATTCCTCACTGGTGCATACTTCAAGCCTTTGTCCAGTACTGCTGTTTCTTCAATTGTGAGTGGTGTGTCAGTGAGGTTGAAGATCCCTTCCCCTATTAATCTCTTCTTCTGTTTTCTCTTCCCTGCTCTACAGCCTCTTTTCTTGTAGGGCTTTTTTGTTTCGATTCTTCCTGTTTCCTTGGGGGGTGATATACTGTACCTCGGTCTAAAAAAGACGACGGATGGTTATATCCCTGTTCTTGACGAAAATCTAAGTCTCGCCTGCCGTCTCTATGGGTATCACGCAAATCCCTTAAAGGGGCATAATAGTTATTGGTGTAGATCGAGCTTCTCTCCCTGGGTCTCGTTTGGGGTGGTGGTTCATGCCTATAATAAGTATCAATGTTTGGAGTTCTTCTATATGACTGATCTCCATAATGATACTCCCCTCTGTGTTCTCTGTTGTCATAATAGCCACTAGGATAAACAGGACTTCTGGTTTGATGATAGGGTACATAAGGTGGTTCTCTATCATCCCTTGGTCCTGAGTTTGCTTTGTTCCAATTGTTATATGGTTTCTTGTTTTTATTTTTTATTTTTGGTTTTTTCCAGCCTTGTTGTGGTGTATATCCATTCGGTGGTGGTTGCCTCCAAGGGGTACGAGGGGAGACATTATTTGGATGTCCATACCTTTCATCACCATGTTGGTTTCTTGGGTAGTAATCTCTTGGTCTTTCTTCCCTCCTATCCCTATGGTCCAGTCCCAGAAGTGGTGGAATGGAGGTCGCCTGTGTCCTCGTTGGAGGTGGCGCTCCCCTTTCCGGTGTGGAAAAGGTAGAGCTGGGATCTGGGGGTTCCAGTGGCTTGGTCTTATTTTGCCATTTAAAGACTACATCATTCTTGTAGTCATTAATGTCTCTGGTGTATTTTTTACTTTTTCTCAGTTTAACTTCCGAATCCTTAATCACTAGGTCTTTATTTAATTGGGTAGTTAGTCGTGTGAATTCTGCCGTGTCTTTATGTGTATCTAGTTGTGTTTTCAAAGTGGCTAGTGTAGCATCAATCTTGCGAAGCTTCTTTTGCTTCCTCTTCAATAGAAGCTGTAAGAGCTCCATCCCTTTTAGGTTAAAAAACCTAAACCATTCGTCGATCGACTCCTGGTCACATAGGCCGTCATTGGGGGGTACATCCCACCTAAGACGTCTAGGCACAATGTTGGCTTTAATGTACCGGTCAAAGGTGGTGATGTCCCACCAGGTGTTGATCTTCTTTTCCAGGCCATGTCCTAATTTACGTATTAAATGTTGAACATTGCTAGTGTCTTTGGGGGGGGGATCTTCATCGTTAAACACAAGGTCTAAGTCGACTTCTCGCTGTTCAACAAAGGTGAAGAGGTCCATGACTGCTGCTGGAGTGGTGAATCAAGGTGAGTGAAGTATAGTTAAGCGTGAACTCCTGCGCTGTCTGAAAAGTGAGGGAGGGGGGGCGGGTGGGGGAGGGGAAGAAACAAACTAAAAACTGAAAATACTGCTGCAAATATAAAGGTCTACCTCGATAGACTAAAGTGAAATAAATGTGTCAAATGAAATACTTGCGCTGTAAAATATGAGGGACAAATAATGAAAATAGGGTGGTATACTACAAAGTAACTAGTGAAGATAATATTATCTAGCATATAAAGTAACAATAAATCACAAAACAACGGTCCTCAATAAAGTCCGGCACTCTGAAAAAAGTCCAGATCTGGCACAGTTCTGCCGTGTATGGGTGTGTTTCATCAAAAATCAATCCAATCTCCAACAGTGCAAGTGTTGTATAAATAATAATACACAAAATACACACACTTTTAAGATAAAACACACGGAAGGTAGTTCTAGAGAAAGTACATATAAGACCCTTGAATCCGGAGTGTGAGTAGGATAGAGTAGTTGAGCCAACACCAAGATTACATGTATACACCTCTGGTGGGCCCAGCTGCTCACCTCAAGTTGATCGCAATATGTCCAGATCAACCTGGTCTGGATGTTTATGGTCCACAAATAGAGAGGTCTCCGTCCAATGTGTCATATGAGAAAACAAAGTAAAAAGACAACAAAAAGCTGATGGTGAAATAACGTCACAAAGGGGGCTGTTAATTGGGGTCTTGACGGGTGGGAGTGCACTCACATGTAGGTGAGAGATCTCAGGCTCGTCTCCACGAGCACCGAACTCGTAGGTCCCTCTATATTTCCTCTATTTTTTCCCCGCTAGGTCTTGGAAGTCGTGGGTTAACTGTTTGGTCTCCCCGAGGGTTCAGCGTGTCTGGAGATGTCTCAGCTGGTATGGGCAAATGGTAACTCCTATTCCTCTTTTAGTGCCTTAGATAGAGCACTCACATGGCATGATGGTGGGGAAGAGGTGAAGAGAAATATCCATAGTGTAACCCAGTCAGCGGTATAAACAGTTTTATTAAAAACAGATTAAAAACTCACATAAGAAGCTCAGGAACTCAGCAACAATCCCACGAGTGGCGAACTCGTATGCCTGTTCGTCGGATGCTGGGGTGTGTCCTGCCTGCCAATCCCGACGCGTATCGTCACAGTCACGTGACTTCATCAGGGGATGATGTAGGGGACACATAGACAGACATTTATAGTCTGTGTTAATGAGCGCCCGGCGGCCATTTTGTTGAAGTTCATGAGTAATGACAGCGCTGCTGGTAGTCTACTTGCGCCGTGCTAGATATTGCAAGTGGCGCATGTAAACTAAAACAAAGAACGGAGGTTCAGAGTATAAAACACATATGAATGGCGTCATATCTGAGCAGACCAACCGTAAATATCAGGGTGGGGGATCCAGTTTGAGAGACCTAATGCCAAGAGGGGAGAAGCATATTGTAACGTGGAAAAGACAGAGGGAGGAGGGGAAAGGGGAGAGGGGGGAGGGGCCATAAGATCATGTTTTAATATAGGAATATGCGATCTGGAACCATAATGGGTCATATAGATACTCTGATCTTTTATTGTCCAGATATGTATCTATCGGACATCTATCATTATGGTTCCAGATCGCATATTCCTATATTAAAACATGATCTTATGGCCCCTCCCCCCTCTCCCCTTTCCCCTCCTCCCTCTGTCTTTTCCACGTTACAATATGCTTCTCCCCTCTTGGCATTAGGTCTCTCAAACTGGATCCCCCACCCTGATATTTACGGTTGGTCTGCTCAGATATGACGCCATTCATATGTGTTTTATACTCTGAACCTCCGTTCTTTGTTTTAGTTTACATGCGCCACTTGCAATATCTGTCATTACTCATGAACTTCAACAAAATGGCCGCCGGGCGCTCATTAACACAGACTATAAATGTCTGTCTATGTGTCCCCTACATCATCCCCTGATGAAGTCACGTGACTGTGACGATACGCGTCGGGATTGGAAGGCAGGACACACCCCAGCATCCGACGAACAGGCATACGAGTTCGCCACTCGTGGGATTGTTGCTGAGTTCCTGAGCTTCTTATGTGAGTTTTTAATCTGTTTTTAATAAAACTGTTTATACCGCTGACTGGGTTACACTATGGATATTTCTCTTCACCTCTTCCCCACCATCATGCCATGTGAGTGCTCTATCTAAGGCACTAAAAGAGGAATAGGAGTTACCATTTGCCCATACCAGCTGAGACATCTCCAGACACGCTGAACCCTCGGGGAGACCAAACAGTTAACCCACGACTTCCAAGACCTAGCGGGGAAAAAATAGAGGAAATATAGAGGGACCTACGAGTTCGGTGCTCGTGGAGACGAGCCTGAGATCTCTCACCTACATGTGAGTGCACTCCCACCCGTCAAGACCCCAATTAACAGCCCCCTTTGTGACGTTATTTCACCATCAGCTTTTTGTTGTCTTTTTACTTTGTTTTCTCATATGACACATTGGACGGAGACCTCTCTATTTGTGGACCATAAACATCCAGACCAGGTTGATCTGGACATATTGCGATCAACTTGAGGTGAGCAGCTGGGCCCACCAGAGGTGTATACATGTAATCTTGGTGTTGGCTCAACTACTCTATCCTACTCACACTCCGGATTCAAGGGTCTTATATGTACTTTCTCTAGAACTACCTTCCATGTGTTTTATCTTAAAAGTGTGTGTATTTTGTGTATTATTATTTATACAACACTTGCACTGTTGGAGATTGGATTGATTTTTGATGAAACACACCCATACACGGCAGAATTGTGCCAGATCTGGACTTTTTTCAGAGTGCCGGACTTTATTGAGGACCGTTGTTTTGTGATTTATTGTTACTTTATATGCTAGATAATATTATCTTCACTAGTTACTTTGTAGTATACCACCCTATTTTCATTATTTGTCCCTCATATTTTACAGCGCAAGTATTTCATTTGACAGATTCCATTGATTACATGCTTAATGGGTCTTTGGTTACACGTTGGACTTTATCTTTTTTCTGCTCTGTCTAAGCTGACTACAGATTTCAAAACTACAAAAGAGACTGAAGAAATTGGGAGGGGAGGAAGGGTAACAAACCCCGGGACTTTTAAACGGTGTCAGTGAATAAAAAATAATATAATAGATAGAAAAATGTAATTTATTTGATGAGACACATACATAAAACGTGGAAGTAAACACAACCACACAGTATACAGATGTGCGTAGCTTCAGAGAGAGCCACGTTCATGGCTTGTACATGTAATGCCTATTGCCCAACATGTTTCGCCCCAAACGGGGCTTCATCAGGAGCTTAATACAAGGCATGCTATAACGAGAGAATAATCATGTATGGGTAAATCAATACAACATCAAGACAGTAAATAAATAACAAGCTCAATGTGTGATCAACAGTACTCAGGACAAGTAAAATATGCATAGATTAGCGTTTTTTATCAAAAAAAAACAAAAATACAGAAAAGGAAAATAATCACAATGAGTCTAAAATGCAAAATACATAAATACATGAAAAAGCATTATATAATCAATGCTGGACAGAGACACTCACCCAGGAAGCAGCGGATCCACAGTACGCAGCAAGAAAAAATATATGTTGAAATACAATGAAGGTTAATGAAAGGAATATGGGAAATTTAAATTCCCATATATATGCCTCACACAGTATGCCTTCCAGGAATTGATCGATCCCACAAAGAACCGGATGGCTGCAGTAAATAAAGCAAAAAGTATAGATATGTATAAATGCATTAGAATACTTCAATCCGCAAAAAAAAATTCCTGGAAGGCATCCTGTGTGAGGCATATATATGGGAATTTAAATTTCCCATATTCCTTTCATTAACCTTCATTGTATTTCAACATATATTTTTTCTTGCTGCGTACTGTGGATCCGCTGCTTCCTGGGTGAGTGTCTCTGTCCAGCATTGATTATATAATGCTTTTTCATGTATTTATGTATTTTGCATTTTAGACTCATTGTGATTATTTTCCTTTTCTGTATTTTTTTTTTTTTTTTTTGATAAAAAACGCTAATCTATGCATATTGTACTTGTCCTGAGTACTGTTGATCACACATTGAGCTTGTTATTTATTTACTGTCTTGATGTTGTATTGATTTACCCATACATGATTATTCTCTCGTTATAGCATGCCTTGTATTAAGCTCCTGATGAAGCCCCGTTTGGGGCGAAACATGTTGGGCAATGGGCATTCCATGTACAAGCCATGAACGTGGCTCTCTCTGAAGCTACGCACATCTGTATACTGTGTGGTTGTGTTTACTTCCACGTTTTATGTATGTGTCTCATCAAATAAATTATATTTTTCTATCTATTATATTATTTTTTATTCACTGACACCGTTTAAAAGTCCCGGGGTTTGTTACCCTTCCTCCCCTCCCAATTTCTTCTGTCAATATGGGATGTGGTGTCCTGATATTGATCTCCTATGCCTCACGTATCCTACAAAAGAGACTGGCTTATTTCAAAAGGTGCAATACAGTTTAAAGCTGGCCATACATGAGTAGATTTTTGAACCAACATTTGTACGAAAATTCTTAGTACATCCGATGCCAAATATCATTCAAAAATACTTAAAAAATTTATATGCTTTTAACTATCAGTTTAGGAACAAATGGACTTACACTGTTAGAAATTTGTTCTTTTCAGATTTTTTTTATCTTGCTCCTTCCAATTTTTTGATTAATGAGGTTGAAAACAATTGCCAATTTGACCCCACTAATAAATAGAAGATGGATTGTTCTTTAAAAAACCGTCTTATGAAATTCTACTAGTGTGTGGCCTATCAGATCAATAGTTCAAGTTTTCATGCATACAGTGGTGTAGTCCACCAATACAGGGACAACCTCCTGGAGGGAGCCATGAAGGTCCGAAGATTGCACTGGGGGACTGGGTGATGCGTGGGAGTAATTTGTGGTGGGGGCCAATTTAGGAATAGAGAGGAATTGGGGGGAGGATTTATGCTAGAAGGCGGTGAAGGTTTTGTGCTTATGGGGTTGTGCTTGAAGGGGGGATGATTTGTGCTGGGGGATTAGCAGAGGGGGACAGTATTTGTGCTACAAGAGCAATGATTGGGGGGTGGGGTGGGTGGGCGGTACGGGGAGGCAGAGAGGATTTATGCAGGAAAGGGAAAAGGATTTGTGCTGGGGAAGGAGGGATTTGGGGGGAGGATTTGTACTACAAAGGGGATTGGGGAAGGGGGGGATATCTCAGGGCAGGAGATGGAAAAAAGGCTCAGGGTAGGAGATGGTCAAAGGCTCAGGGCAGGAGATGGTCAGAGGCTCAGGGCAGGAGATGGTCAGAGGCTCAGGGCAGGAGATGGTCAGAGGCTCAGGGCAGGAGATGGTCAGAGGCTCAGGGCAGGAGATGGTCAGAGGCTCAGGGCAGGAGATGGACAGAGGCCCAGGGCAGGAGATGGTCAGAGGCTCAGGGCAGGAGATGGTCAGAGGCTCAGGGCAGGAGATGGTCAGAGGCTCAGGGTAGGAGATGGTCAGAGGCTCAGGGCAGGAGATGGTCAGAGGCTCAGGGCAGGAGATGGTCAGAGGCTCAGGGCAGGAGATGGACAGAGGCTCAGGGCAGGAGATGGTCAGAGGCTCAGGGCAGGAGATGGACAGAGGCTCAGGGCAGGAGATGGTCAGAGGCTCAGGGCAGGAGATGGACAGAGGCTCGGGGCAGGAGATGGTCAGAGGCTCAGGGCAGGAGATGTTCAGAGGCTGCAGACAGGAGATGGTCAGAGGCTGCCCGTAAATTAATAGTATTAATAGTAAATTAATAATATTTCTGCAGCTTCTGTCAGTGAAAAATCCTGCACCCTTAACCAGCTTGCCCTTTGATCCTTGAGATTGGGAGGGAAGAGATGGAAAATCTAAGCCTGCAGGCATCACAACCTTTTTTGAAACCCTAGAATATTTTAATTAATAACATCTATTCCTGCATTTGGGACAAGTTTACAGCATTCGCAACAGGCCAGGGCTTTCATCCATGTCATTCAGCTGCTTCCTTTCTCCTCCTCAGCCTCAATTCTTTAAAGGTTCAAGTTTCAGGTCCTTCTGCAATAAAAAAAAAACGGAGTGGGAAAATTATCATTTGATTGAACAGTTTATGAAGGCTGTTGTAATATTATGACCAGAAATATTTTCCAGCAATGGGAACTTACTATGTTAGATGTACTCTGCCAAAAACCCTTTGTTCCCACAGAAGATTCTTCCCTGTGGAACATCACTCCTAAGGAAGACATCTTAGTAATAGTGTCTCAGGGAGTAGAGTGTCAGAGCTACATGTATTGGGTGCCCTTTCTTTCCAGACAGAGTGTGCTCAGATCACTCCAATATTTCAACCCCAATGTGACTTCAGATTTCCTTCTTAGAATGAGTGTGTGCTCCCTTCCTTCCTAGCCAATCCAGAATTTAGGCACATATCTGCAAGCATTCAGAGCCTCAGACAGGCTTTTTGTGAGGAGTCTTCTACCAACTAGGAGATTTAAGGGGAAAGAAGTGACCTCAAAGGCTCTATCATCATGAGGTTTTTTTTCTATTGAAAAGCCTGTGGTGTGCATAACACAACCCAAAAAACTTCACCTGGTGCAGGAAAAAATGCGCACACACATAAAGAGTGATACACAAAAAACTGTGACGGGTGCAACGTCAAATGGTCTTCTGAAGAGGACCCAACCCTGATCCCCCGGGGCGTTAGGCTCCTGGCAGGGACTGAGGTAATCTGTGGTCCCTGCAGCTGAAGCCGACACGGACCCAACTTTCTTGGAGGGTCTGCCGAAACAGAACCCTCCTCGGTGAGGCTCCCCCAAAGGGAGACCCCATGAGAGCAGGCGAACTAAGCCAGAAGGCCATGTCCACCTACTCCCAAGACGTTCAGGGCAGGCCCGAGGACCAGCACCCTACTAATCACACACAAAGGTGTACAAAAAGTGCACCAACAAAAAAAGACATAAAAGTGACAAACAAGGGAAAAAATAAAAAATAAAGTGGGGGAGAAGGAAGGTGGGAGAGGTGAGTGTAAAGTGACCATTGTGCAATACAATAGCCGGCCCTCCGGCCAGGAAACAAAAATTCCCCTGGTGTTAGCCAAAAGGCTCGGCCCTAGAGGCAGGTGTTAAAAAGTGTGTTGTGGAGATCGTGACCAAAGTGCCATAGGTAAGTGCCCCTCTGGAAGGGGTAACTCTCAGTAGCAGCAGACCTGATGCACTAAATTATCTTCAGAACACTCTCTAGCATCCACTTTACTGACACCCATTCACTGACTCTTCTAGCTGAAGGGGGCAGCCCTCACTCGACAGGACCTCTGGGTTCAGCTTTTTTCTGGCACTCTAGGCCCCTGGGTAGACCACCCAGGGCTGCACAACCTCCGCAAAGGAGAGAGCAGCTGCCTCTATCCCTCCTAGGCTCTGTCCCCGGGCTCAACTAACTCTGAGCACATGTACTCTGGCCTTATATATAGTATCCCACAATGCAATGCAGCACTTTCCTTTTGCCAGTTGCCAGGGCTGTAACAAAGCCTGTGCACTCATTTGCCAGGGCCACTTCCACTGTCCAATATCGCTCCCTATTGGACAAGTGGGGGACAGTCAGAGCACGATGAGCTGCACCTTAGTACAATGAGCAGACCTAACCAATAGATCATGCTCCCTGGTAGGCAGAGAGCACACTAAGCTTTACCTAACCATCTTCCTGGTAAGCAGAAAGACCCAAAACGATACTCTCTTCTAGCACCTACCTAGGTGGGTGCTACAGGGTCTTCCATGTACAGGCACCAGAAAAAGAACATTATGGTAAGTATTTAATACAATGTTCCAACTTTAATTTTAGCAACAGGTGCACACAGTTTAAAAGTATGTATGTATGGTATGTATTTACTCGACAAAGTCTTATATGTGTGATTGTGCACATTAAAATATAATTTAGTTTTTCCTTACTTAACAAATAACTTTAATATAAATATTCTGCACCATAAAAATGTGCAACTATAATATAAATATTCTACAGAATTTCTGCTTTCAGAAAATATATAATATTTTGAGCTTTTAAGAATTTTTGAGCCTAAAAAGCCCAATTTAACATGTGTGTTGAAAAAAACTATTTTGCCTGTCTTTCTGGGGGTAAAATGTAATGCTAAGAGTATTAATGACATTGCCTCAACAAGACAGTCAACCAATTAGTATCCGAGAAAGAGGTTACCAATGGCAGAGATTATGGCCCGGATTATGCAGCCGTAGCGCAAACCAATGTACGCCACGCCGACGCAGAGAGGCAAGCATGGAATTCAGGAAGCCAGTGCTCCCCACGCTGCGTCGGCGTGGCGTAGGTTTCGAAGGCGCAGGCCGGCGTAGGTGGAAGTGGGCTTGACCCATGCAAACCCATGCAAATGAGGCGTGACCCCATGCAAATGATGGTCGGAGCGCCAGACAAGTACGTTTAACGAACTGCACATGCGCCGTGACGTGGACGCATCCCCCTGCGCATGCTCACAACCACATCGGAACAACTGCCTAAGATACGCCGGATCACTGCGTACGCCATGAACGTAACCTACGCCCAGCAAGACACACGCCCGACGTAAGATACGTAAAATACGCCGGCTTGTATTCCCTGGTGCAGACCTTTGCATGTCTGCTGCTGGGTTGCACCTCCTTTATGGGGCTTAACTTTTCGCGCGTATTGCGTAGCCTGCGTCGGGCACACGTACGTTCGTGAATCGCCGTATTTTCCTCATTTGCATATTTGAATGGCTGATCAATGGGAGCGCCACCATGCGTCCAGCCTAAATGTGCGCCCACACTACGCCGGCGTAGGCAAGTTACGTTGACGGGATTAAGCCTGTTTTTAGGCGCATCTTAGTTTGTGGGTCTGGCGCATTGATACGACGGCTCACATTTGCACTTACGTCAGTGTATCTTGTTCTACATCGGCGCAAGTGCTTTGTGAATCTGGGCCTATATTTCTTTCATGACAGGTTTTCTTTGAAAGGATCTGGAATGATTAATTTGCCAACAATGGTTTTAAGAGTATCTCTTGCCATCTAGTGGATATAAATGGTATAGCAAGTGATTGCAGCATGTTATATGACCATATGAAAAAATTAGAAAAAACTACAGCGCTACTAATCTTAAATAACAACACACAAATTAATAACCAAATGTAAGAAGCTGCAATAGGTAAATGGTGACCCAACCAAAGTAAGAATTGAAAAATTATAAAATATTGCGCTAAGAACAACTAATAGTGTGATACCAGTACAAATAATCAGGTGCAATCAATAATGAATTAATAATAATGCGTCCACATAGGGGGTAATCACAGAGATCCTATGTGGACACATTATTATCACTAATGTATTATTGATTGCACCTGATGATTTGTACTGGTATTACAACATTAGTTATTCAAGTTGTTGGATATGCACTGTCAGTATTAGAGAGCAGTATCTCTGTGATTACCCCTATGTGGACACATTATTATTAATTCATTATTGATTGCACCTGATTATTTGTACTGGTATCACATTATTAGTTGTTCTTAGCGCAATATTTTATAATTTTTTAATTATATGACCATATGTTACTTTGGCATCGTTGAGTCGCTTAGCCTTGAAAATATAGGAACTGGGTGCAGCTGGTGCTCTAGACTGATGAGTCAAAATTGTAAATATTTGGCTGTAGATGGAGACAGTTTGTTCACAAAGGGCTTAAAAGCAGTACAATAATGGGTGTCTGCAGGCAACAGTGAAGCATGGTGGAGGTTCCTTGCAAGTTTGGGACTGAATTATTGCAAATGGAGTGGGAGAATTGGTCAGGGTCAATGGTGTCCTCAATGCTGAGGACTACAGGCAGGTACTTTAGCCATCATCCCATACCATCAGGGAAGGGTGTGATTGGCCCCAAATTTACTCTGCAGCAGGACAATGACCTCAAACATACAGCCAATGTCATTAAGAACTATCTTCAGCATAAAGAAGAACAAGGATTCCTGGAAGTGATGGTTTGGACCCCACAGAGCCCTGATCTCAACATTATAAAAACTGTCTGGGATTACAGCAAGAGACAGAAGGATGTGACGCAGCCATGGGTGTCCGCTCCATAGGGCAAGGGGGGGATTGCCCCTTCTGGAATCGAGAAGCGGTGCCACACACTGCGGGGGTGTTAGGCCGGCACCCCCGCTAGTCAGGCAGTGCAGAGGCGCAGTGACAGGGCAGACAGGGAGAGCAAGGAGAGCCGGTCTGTGAGTGTGCAGGGGTGCCCAGGCCGGGTGTGGGATGTACCACTACCCGGAGTAACATCCAGAGTCTGCCAAGCAGTGGCGGCCCGCCCATAGGGGGCGCCCGGGCGCCGCCCCCCCTCCCCCAGTCAGTAAAAAAAAAAATCTAAAAAAAAAAAAAAAAAAAAAAATTTTTTTATTTAAACATGTCCCTTTAAGGAAAAAAAATTCCAAAAAAGGTTCTTATGTGCACTGAGTCCGGGCGTCGGGCGCCGGGAAAAGCGCGGTATGGGTAGCGCCACGTCTGTGCAATCACGGGATTGCAGACGTGGCGCTACATTGGCAGCCCAAAAATGCCTTTGTGGCGCGGTCCATCGCGCCACTTGCTTCCGGCGCGATGGACTGCATTGTTATGGCTGGGCGGGTGCATCCACTATTTGTGCTCGTTCCGTCCTGACGTCCCTGGAAGAACAGGAAGTGACGTCGGGACTCGGGGCGCTCAGTGCGAGTACAGGTAAGCTGAGCTATGCCGCCTGCCTCTGCCCCTCTGTAATGGACTGTTTTCTCTGCAAAGTTCGGCGGCAGCAGCTGCAGCTGTCCACCCCCCTTCTGCAAAGATTACCTGTGTTCCAATTTTTTTTTAGTGAATATTCGGCCGAAATCGCGGCACCCCCCCCCCCCCCCCGGGGGGGGGAGGGGGGTGCCGCGATTTCGGCCGAATATTCACTATAAAAATTTTTTTGGAACATTTGGAATTTTTTTTTTTAGTGCACATTTGGCCGAAATCGCGGCACCCCCATCCCCCCTCAGGGGGGGGGGGATGGGGGTGCCGCGATTTCGGCCGAATGTTCACTAGACATGATGAGCAATTAACCCAGTGCAGATGTAGGCTCATTGCAAGGGTGGATTTTTTTTTAACATTTTCATGGAGTTGGGCATAATAAATGATTTTTAATGTTCAATGCAATGCATAATCTGGGTGAAATGCCAGCCGTCAGCAGCCTGAGCCCCAGGAGAAGATGGGGAGCTACAAGTCCCAGCAGGTTATAATATAAGGCTCCTAGGTGGATGGGAGTCTTATATTATAAACCTGCTGGGACTTGTAGTTCCCCATCTTCTCCTGGGGCTCAGGTGCATGCAATCCACCATCTATGGGACTACAAGTCCCAGCAGTGAGAAAAACTGGACAAAGATGGTGGATTGCATGCACCTGAGCCCCAGGAGACGATGGAGAACTACAAGTCCCAGCAGGTTATAATATAAAGCTCCGAGGTGGATGTATGACTGGACAGTGACACAGTGGGGACAATTGGCACAGTGGCTGTGTTTGATGGCATGGTACAGTGGCTGCATTTGATGGCATGGTACAGCATGGTACAGTGGCTGCATTTGATGGCATGGCACAGTGGCTGCATTTGATGGCATGGCACAGTGGCTGCATTTGATGGCATGGCACAGTGGCTGCATTTGATGGCATGGCACAGTGGTGACAATTGATGGCACAGTGGCCACAATTGATGGCATGGCACAGTGGTGACAATTGATGGCACAGTGACCACAATTGATGGCATGGTACAGTGGCTGCATTTGATGGCATGGTACAGTGGCTGCATTTGATGGCATGGTACAGTGGCTGCATTTGATGGCATGGCACAGTGGTGACAATTGATGGCACAGTGACCACAATTGATGGCATGGTACAGTGGCTGCATTTGATGGCATGGTACAGTGGCTGCATTTGATGGCATGGTACAGTGGCTGCATTTGATGGCATGGTACAGTGGCTGCATTTGATGGCATGGCACAGTGGTGACAATTGATGGCACAGTGACCACAATTGATGGCATGGCACAGTGGCTGCATTTGATGGCATGGCACAGTGGCTGCATTTGATGGCATGGTACAGTGGCTGCATTTGATGGCATTGCACAGTGGCTGCATTTGATGGCATGGCACAGTGGCTGCATTTGATGGCATGGCACAGTGGCTGCATTTGATGGCATGGCACAGTGGTGACAATTGATGGCACAGTGACCACAATTGATGGCATGGTACAGTGGCTGCATTTGATGGCATGGTACAGTGGCTGCATTTGATGGCATGGTACAGTGGCTGCATTTGATGGCATGGCACAGTGGTGACAATTGATGGCACAGTGACCAGAATTGATGGCATGGTACAGTGGCTGCATTTGATGGCATGGTACAGTGGCTGCATTTGATGGCATGGTACAGTGGCTGCATTTGATGGCATGGTACAGTGGCTGCATTTGATGGCATGGTACAGTGGCTGTGTTTGATGGCATGGTACAGTGGCTGTGTTTGATGGCATGGTACAGTGGTGACAATTGATGGCATGGTACAGTGGTGACAATTGATGGCACAGTGACTGTGTTTGATGGCATGGCACAGTGGCTACGTTTGATGGCATGACACAGTGGCTGCGTTTGATGGCATGGCACAGTGGTGCGAATTGATGGAACAGTGGCTGCATTTGATGGGCACAGTGAGGCTTATATTTTTTTTTCTTCTTCGTTTGCGCCCCCCCAAAAATTTTGAGCACCAGCCGCCACTGCTGCCAAGCGGTGCAGAAGAAAGAAGACACTCTCTCTCCTCCTATACCGCAGGAGGAGAGAGAGACAGTGAGCAGCGCTGAACTGAGGAAGGTACTGCTGGAGTTAACCAGCAGGTGATAGGCTGCTAGGTGGTTTTAGCAACCAATCATTATCTTTGGTAATATGAAAAATAACTCCAGCAGTTCTCACACTGCTGTGTTTCTCCCTCTGGCTGCATGATTAAGGTAGGAAGGGGGAGGGGGCTGTCACAGTCTATGTAACATGCAGGGGGTGCAGGCAATGCTGTATCCTGGCCTAGACCAACAAGGCCCAGGCCTAGGGCAGCACTTTGCAGGGGGGGGCAGCACAGAAAGAGTCCTCGCCAACTTGCGATACACTGTCAGTGTAGTGCCAATCTTATGGGGCGGACTGGGCAGAGAAGCAAATTAGTCTAGTGCCCCCATAAAGGGGCCGCACTGCTTCCGGTATGCAGGCGGCCAGCATTCCGCAACTGTGTTCGCTGCTTCTAATTTTGACTGTCCTATCATCCTGGACCACAAACCTTCCTCACTGTGCTATATGTTTTCTGCTGCACCATTGGCATGGTTATATCTTCTTAGTCCTCTCCATAAAATTATCAGAAATTTGTGCTTAAATTAGAACTATAGGCAACACTTTTTTTTTCATTTTGGATAGAGTAAGGGAGGGTTATAGCCCCTGTCAGCTTTTTTTTACCATCCATGTCCCATTGCAGAGATTTCCCTTCACTTCCTGCCCCATAGCCAAACAGGAAGTGGAAGGAAATCAAAACAAATTAAGGGAATCCATTGCCCCCCCCCCCCCAGGCCCTCAGAACTAGGGACCCCACTCCAAAATTTTAGGGTGGGTCTTAAACAACAAGGTATGGCCTTGCCACGAAGGGGTGGGTCATATCTAAATTAGGGGGTGCAGGAGTTTAGTCAGGCCTAAGGCAGCACAAAACCTAAATACACTACTGGGTGCAGGATGCTGTGTAAAGGAGTCCAGAGGTGCAGGGTGCTGTGTGAAGGGATTCAGAGGTGCAGGGTGCTGTGTGAAGGGATTCAGAAGTGCAGGGTGCTGTGTGAAGGGATTCAGAGGTGCAGGGTGCTGTGTGAAAGGATCCAGAGGTGCAGGGTGCTGTGTGAAAGGATCCGGAGGTGCAGGGTGCTGTGTGAAAGGATCCAGATGTGCAGGGTGCTGTGTGAAAGCATACAGAGGTGCAGGGTGCTGTGTGAAAGGATCCAGAGGTGCAGGGTGCTGTGTGAAGGGATCCAGATGTGCAGGGTGCTGTGTGAAAGCATACAGAGGTGCAGGGTGCTGTGTGAAAGGATCCAGAGGTGCAGGGTGCTGTGTGAAGGGATCCAGATGTGCAGGGTGCTGTGTGAAAGGATCCAGAGGTGCAGGGTGCTGTGTGAAAGGATCCAGAGATGCAGGGTGCTGTGTGAAGGGATCCAGATGTGCAGGGTGCTGTGTGAAAGGATCCAGAGGTGCAGGATGCTGTGTGAAAGGATCCAGAGGTGCAGGGTGCTGTGTGAAGGGATCCAGATGTGCAGGGTGCTGTGTGAAAGGATCCAGAGGTGCAGGGTGCTGTGTGAAAGGATCCAGAGGTGCAGGGTGCTGTGTGAAAGGATCCAGATGTGCAGGGTGCTGTGTGAAAGGATCCAGAGGTGCAGGGTGCTGTGTGAAAGGATCCAGAGGTGCAGGGTGCTGTGTGAAGGGATCCAGATGTGCAGGGTGCTGTGTGAAAGGATCCAGAGGTGCAGGGTGCTGTGTGAAAGGATCCAGAGGTGCAGGGTGCTGTGTGAAAGGATCCAGATGTGCAGGGTGCTGTGTGAAAGGATCCGGAGGTGCAGGGTGCTGTGTGAAGGGATCCAGATGTGCAGGGTGCTGTGTGAAAGCATACAGAGGTGCAGGGTGCTGTGTGAAAGGATCCGGAGGTGCAGGGTGCTGTGTGAAGGGATCCAGATGTGCAGGGTGCTGTGTGAAAGCATACAGAGGTGCAGGGTGCTGTGTGAAAGGATCCGGAGGTGCAGGGTGCTGTGTGAAAGGATCCAGATGTGCAGGGTGCTGTGTGAAAGGATCCAGAGGTGCAGGGTGCTGTGTGAAGGGATCCAGATGTGCAGGGTGCTGTGTGAAAGCATACAGAGGTGCAGGGTGCTGTGTGAAAGGATCCAGAGGTGCAGGGTGCTGTGTGAAGGGATCCAGATGTGCAGGGTGCTGTGTGAAAGGATCCAGAGGTGCAGGGTGCTGTGTGAAAGGATCCAGAGATGCAGGGTGCTGTGTGAAGGGATCCAGATGTGCAGGGTGCTGTGTGAAAGGATCCAGAGGTGCAGGGTGCTGTGTGAAAGGATCCAGAGGTGCAGGGTGCTGTGTGAAGGGATCCAGATGTGCAGGGTGCTGTGTGAAAGGATCCAGAGGTGCAGGGTGCTGTGTGAAAGGATCCAGAGGTGCAGGGTGCTGTGTGAAGGGATCCAGATGTGCAGGGTGCTGTGTGAAAGGATCCAGAGGTGCAGGGTGCTGTGTGAAAGGATCCAGAGATGCAGGGTGCTGTGTGAAGAGATCCAGAGCTAGCGGTCGAAGAAAGGGTAAAATGCGACTGTGTATCATGAACTGCCGAAGCGCCCCCCCCCCCCCCCCCGAAACAATTTCAGCGGACGCCCATGGAGGCAGCCTACATCCACAGAAGATCAGTGGTTAGTTCTCCAAGATGTTTGGAACAACCTATCTGTCAAGTTCCTTCAATAACTGTGTGCACAAGAACTGTGTGTACCTAGAAGAAATTACTTTCAAGTTTGTTAATTGATGAAAATAAACTATTAACACTTCTATTTGAAAGCATTCTTAAAGCGGAGTTCCACCCAAAAATTGAACTTCCGCTTTTCGGAACCCTCCCCCTTCTGGTGTCACATTTGGCACCTTTCAGGGGGGGGGGGTGCAGATACCTTCCAGGAATACACTCCTGCGGCAGTCACGCCCCTACCCGCATACCCCACCCCCCACCCCCTTGCTGTCTTCTGGAAAACACACTGTTCCTAGAAGAGAGCGGTGTCCAGTGACGGCGCTGTGCTACTCGCGCATGCACATTAGGGAACGGGCAGTGAAGCCGCAACGCTTCACTTCCCAATTCCCTCACCGAGGATGGCGGCGGGTGCAGCCGAGGGACGAGCAATTGCTTGGCCTCGGCTGCCGACATCGCGGGTGTGCTGCTTAGGCAAGTGTCCATATTTTAAAAGTCAGCAGCTGTAGTATTTGTAGCTGCTGGCTTTTTAAAAAAAAAATTTTCGGCGGAACCTCCGCTTTAATTTACACCCTTTTTTCACACCTGCCTAAAACTTTTGCACAGTAGTGTACATCAGGCCAAAATGAGGGACAAACGAGGAGGAAAGAGAGAAAGAGAAGATTTGTTCTATGGACATACATTTTTCTTCATCACAGAATTTAATTACGAATAAGTCAGAAACATCAAAACATCCCTACCAGACCTTAATAAGAGTTTTCCACACAGTTTTTTCATTTATTTTTTTATGAAATAAAATTAAAACGGCTTTTAAAAAATATAAAAGATTCCTTAGGAATGTTCAAGAATCATGTGAAAATCTGAATGTAATATCTGGCAATAGCTTTATGCAGTAATCACATACAAATATTACAGATCAGAAGGGATGAGCCGAGCCCCCCCCCCCCCCCCCCCGGTTTAGTTTGCAGCAAAACATGTGTGCGAAATGTGTGCGAACACGCAAACACCATTAAAGTCTATGGGACACGAATGTAAAAAATCTAAAGTTTTCATTTTAAAGGCTTATATGCAAGTTGTTGCCATAAAAAGTGTTTGGGGACCCGGGTCCTGCCCCAGGGGACATGTATCAATGCAAAAAAACTGTTTTAAAAACTGCAGTTTCTTCAGGAGCAGTGATTTAGATAATGCTTAAAGTGAAACAATAAAAATGAAATATTTCTTTCAAAATCGTGCCTGGGCGTGGGGGCTGTTAGGGTCTCCTTAGTTAGTTGTTCATAACAGTACCACAGTAAAATTACATTTCTAAAGGAAAAAATCTAATTTAAATCTACTTGCGGCTGTAATGTATTGTTGGATCCCCGCAATATAGATAAAAATAATTGAAAAAAATGGCGTGAGTTACCCCCCCCCCCCAATCCATTTCCAGGCTCTTTGGGTCTGGTATGAATATTAAGGGGAACCCCGTGCCAAACAAAAAAAATGGCATGGTGGTCCCCCCCAAAATCCATACCAGGCCCTTCAGGTCTGGTATGGATATTAAGTGGAACCCCATGCCAAAATGTTATTAAAAAAATGGCGTGGGGGTCCCCCTCAAAATCCCTACCAGGGCCTTCAGGTCTGGTATGGATTTTATTGGGAACCCAGCGCCAAAAAAATAATGGAGTAGGGTCCCCTTGAAATCCATATCAGACCCTTATCCGAGCACGCAACCTGGCAGGCCGCAGGAAAAGGGGTGGAACAGTGCCTCCTCTCCCAAACCGTACCAGGCCACTGAACATGGGGAGGGTTTTTTGGGGCCCCCACAAAACAAATTGTCCCCATGTTGATGGGGACAAGGGCCTTGCCCGGTGGATGCAGGGGTCTGTGAGCGGAGGGCTTATCGGAATCTGGAAGCCCCCTTTAACAAGGGGGCCCCCAGATCCTGCCCCCGATGTGAATGGGTATCTGGTACAATGTAACCCTATCCAGTCACCAAAAAAAGGAAAAAAGTGTCCCGCGATCCCCATCAATCTTCAATCACTGCCTCCAAGGGAGGGGGGGCGAGGTAAAGCATTTACGTCACCGGGTGACCCTGCCCTCAGCTATATAACAGCTATCATTGCGAAAAGGCTGCAGTCGGCGGGACGCCATCCACCGATCGGGACCCCCCCCCCGGTACATGCGGCGGTCGGTAACCCGCAGGGAGCGATCCGGGACGACGGCGCTGCTATTCGTTTCTAGCCGACCCCTCGCGATCGCTCCCCGGAGCTGAAGAACGGGGAGAGCCGTGCGTTAACACGGCTTCCCCGTGCTTCACTGTGGCGGCTGCATCGATCGAGTGATCCCTTTTATAGGGAGACTCGATCAATGACGTCAGACCTACAGCCACACCCCCCTACAGTTGTAAACACACACTAGGTGAAGCCTAACTCCTTCAACGCCCCCTGTGGTTAACTCCCAAACTGCAACTGTCATTTTTACAATAAAGAATGCTATTTAAATGCATTTTTTGCTGTGAAAATGACAATGGTCCCAAAAATGTGTCAAAATTGTCCGAAGTGTCCGCCATAATGTCGCAGTCACGAAAAAAATCGCTGATCGCCGCCATTAGTAGTAAAAAAAAAAAAAAAAAAAAAATGCAATAAAAATATCAATGCATTCTATTCCATCATATTTCTCTTACAGCATAACGCTTACATTGTACCTGGATGTTTTAGCAGAATACAAGTTTCATGGTTGCATGAGCTAGACTAGGTATAGCATTCATCTTCAATGCAAAACTGATATGTAACTGTGACCTTTCACCAACAGGGGGCAATATATTCTCAGAGTTGGAACAAAATACTTAGTACAGTACCTGTATAGCAGAATTGTAATTATAGAGCTCTGAATCTCTTCTGCTTATGTTTGAGTGTAATTGCGCCAAACATACAGGGCCAGATTCAGAAAGATCAGCGGATCTTTCTGCTGGCGTAACGTATGTCATTTATGTTACGCCGCCACAAGTTTTTTAGTCAAGTGCTTTATTCACAAAGCACTTGCCTGTAAAGTTGAGGCGGCGTGGCGTAAATCACCCGGCGGAATTCAAATTTGGCAGGTAGGGGGGCGTGTATCATTTAAATCAAGCGCGTCCCCGCGCCGAACGAACTGCGCATTGCGCCGGCCGCGACTGAATCCCAGTGCGCATGCTCCAAATGACGTCGGCAAATCGTCATGCTTTCGACGTGAACGTAAATTACGTCCAGCCCTATTCGCGAACAACTTACGCAAACGACGTAAAAAATTCAAATTTCATTGCGGGAACGACGGTCATACTTAATATTGGCTGCGCCTCATAAACCCAGGTGTAACTATACGCCGGAAAAAGCCTAACGTAAACAATGTAAAAAAATGCGCCTGGCGGACGTACGTTTGTGAATCGGCGTATCTACCTAATTTGCATATTCTACGCTGAAATCGACGGAAGCGCCACCTAGCGGCCAGCGTAAATATGCAGCCTAAGATACGACGGTGTAAGAGACTTACACCTGTCGGATCTTAGGGATATCTATGCGTAACTGATTCTCTGAATCAGCCGCATAGATACGACCAAGCGCACTCAGAGATACGACGTATCTCTTTCTGAATCTGGCCCACAGTATATTGTACAAGCAGTTCGCCTGATTCCAGCACTCTCTCTAAGGCTCATGCACCCGACTCAGCAATATATCACCCATGAAACCGCAGAGTAGCTTGTCCAAATCTCCCGAGTCGGCCTCGTGCTTTATGCTCCCAAGTCAGTCCAATGGATAGTTTTTCATAGCTCCCAACTGTCCCTGATTTGGAACAATGTCCCTCTGTCGCTCTTTGCTCCTCATTTGTCCCTCATTTTGGTCTGATCTATATAGTTGTACAGTAATACCTCGTATTGCGAGTAACGCGGTTAACGAACGTTTCGCAATATGAGCTATTATTATTTTTTATATCCTGACTCGATTTGAGAGTGTTGTCTCGCAAAACGAGCAGGATTCAAGCCTCTGCATTGTGCAGTACCGCATTTGGCCAGAGGTGCGGTGACGCTGGTGACACTCAGAGCCGTTCAGATTCACTCGGAAATACTCGGAAACTCTCAATTCCCGAGTGTTTCAGAGCCTCTCCGAGGCTTTCCGAGTGCATCAGATCGGCTCCAAATGGTCTCCGAGTATTTCTGAGTCTCTCCGGCTCCCCCACCTCTGGCCATGTGCAGTACTGTATACAATAGAAGTTAATGTGGAACAAATTATCTTTGTTTCCATTGACTTCTATGGGGAAACTCGCTTTGATATGCTTTGAAATACAAGCATTCTCCTGGAACGAATTATGTGTGTAATCCAAGGTTCCACCTTCTGACTGATCACTGTCAGAAGGTGGATCAAAGGCTATCACAGCGATCAGTACCCGAGAGTTCCGGGTACTGATCGTTAGTATGGGACCTGGGCTCATTAACCACTTCCCGCCCAAGGATGTCATACGACGTCCTGGACTTTCAGTGGGGATATCTGAAAGATGCCTGCAGCTACAGGCATCATTCAGATATCTATCTCTTCAGCCGGCGATTCTGTGCACCATAAGAATGATCCTAGCGGCAGTTCCGCCGCTTGATTGTTCTTATAGGCGACGGGAGGGGACAACCCCCCCTCCCGCCACCATTCGGTGCTTCTCAGGGCTCTCCCGTGCCATCGGAGACCCGGAGAAACGTTCTGCCGGCGCCGGATGAGAGGGATAGAAATGACTGGTGACCAGATGGTCACCAGTCATCTCTATGATCGTCGGCGGCCCGGGCGCGATGTTATGACGTCACGCCCGGGTACCGGAATGTAAACAAAGCCGCGGCTGAATGCATGAGATCGGTGAATTTTTTTTCACGATCTCATGCTTTCCAGCCTGGAGGAAAGATGTGGGGTCTTATTGACCCCGCATCTCCTTATAAAGAGTACCTGTCACAAACCATTCCTATTACAAGGGGTGTTTACATTCCATGTAATAGGAATAAAAGTGATCCAAAATTTTTTTTTTAAAAAAAAGTGTAAAAATAAAATAAATTAAGTAATATAATTTTTTTTTTTTTTTTTTTTAAATGCCCCTGTCCCCAGTAGCTCGCGCTCAGAAGTGAACACACACGTAAGTCATATGTAAACGGCGTTCAAACCACACATGTGAGGTATCGCCGCGTGCATTAGAGCGCCAGTAACAATTCTAGTACTGGACCTCCTTTGTAACTCTAAACTGGTAACCTGTAAAAAAAAAATAAGCGACGCCTATGGAGATTGTTAAGTACTGAAGTTTGGCGCCATTCCATGAGTGTGCGCAATTTTAAAGTGTAACATGTTAGGTATCATTTACTCTGCGTAACTTCATCTTTCACATTATACAAAAAAATTGGGCTAACTTTACTGTTTTGTTATTTTTTAATTCATGAAACCATTTTTTCCCCCAAAAAAGGCGTTTGAAAAATGATTGCGCAAATACCGTGCGAGATAAAATGTTGCAATGACCGTCATTTTATTCCCTATGGTGTCTGCTAAAAAAACATATATAGTGTTTGGGGGTTCTGAGTAATTTTCTAGCAAAAAAATTATGATTTTTGCATGTAGGAGAGGAGTGCCAGAATAGGCCCGGTATGGAAGTGGTTAAATATAATCCTTGAACCCCCCATTATTTAAAAAAGCTTAGGGAAGATCTTCGTTGTTTTGCTGATTATTCCCATTCATGGTTTGGCAGAATCAACTCAATAAAAATGACGTTCCTACTCAGACTCCTTCATTATTTTAGAACTTTCCCCAAGTGGGGGACATACAGCGTCTGTAAGCTGAAGACCTGCGCTTCGTGTGGGGTAACAAGAGACCTCGGATACAAAATGAACACTTTATACACCTAAATCTATGGGTGGGCTTGGTCTTCCCAAACTACAGGGCATATTTCCAAGCAGCCCAGCTTGCCCAGTTACCTTACACCACTGCTAAAGGCTCAGTCCCCCTTTGTGGGTCTACATTGAAGCACTTTCCTGCCATCCGTTTGCCATAGGATCCTTAATGTGGCTTTTAAGCCCACCTATATTATGCCCCGCTTTATCACATTCTTTAGCAATCTGGGACAGAACACGCCACCACAGTCCTTTATGATCCCCACATACACCACTAGCTCCCATTGTCTGTAACCCGGAGTTTCCACCTGGCCTAACTCTGTGGCTGTTCCAATGGTGACTTAATAAGGGTTTACTGAGAATCTGCGACTTCCTTAATGGAGATCAGATATACACTATGCAATATTTTTTTAAAAGACACATTTCTAATGCCTCCTAGTGAAATATTCCGATACAACCAAATTGCATTCTTTGCCAGATCTAAACTTAACCTATTGGTGGGACCCCTAAGACTCACAGCATTTGAACTGTCGTGCCAAGCCAGAGGCTTTCAGAGGGGGCAGATATCTGCGATATATGCCTCTCTTACTGAGCCAGATTTTAAACTTGCCTACATGGACCTGTGGGAAAGGGACCTGAATCATACCTTTGATCTAACTGAATGGCAAGACATCGCTTACCAGCCATCCAAAATTTCCATTAATACGACCCTTATAGAGGCCAACTATAAAACGATCCCGCGTCGGTACCTGGTACCAACTAGGGTAGCTAAGATGCATCCCTCTATCTCACCAAATTGTTTTCAACTATGCGGGCAGTTGGGGACTATGCACCATATTTGGTGGCAGTGCCCCCTCGTAACTAGGTTCTGGATTAGGATTTTTCTAATTAATAAACTCAATAATGGGGGTAAACATTTGCAGATCTCCAGAAGCCTCTGTTTTCCACAAACTACCTGATGAAACACCCAAAAAATCTGTAAAATGTATTAATTATGTATTGCTGGCGGCGAGAATCACAATCGCTAGGCATTGGAAGCAGTCGGTAATTCCTCTTGACCAGGTTAAAAGTAAACTCAACTGGATCATGATTAACGATAAACTCACCCACATACTTTGTAATAACACCAAGAAATTGAATAAGGTATGGGACCCGTGGATCGACTATATCTTGACTCCGTAGGGTACTCCAGGATGACCCTCTCCTTTCTCATCTCCTACTTTTTTCTCTCTCTCCTTTTTTTTTCTCTCTTCTCTTCCTCTTCTCTCCTTTATTACTTCCTTCTTTTTTCAGTACTTATATGCACAATACAGATGATCGCTTATAGGGCCTCACACAGTAGTGAACCCTGTGACTATCTCGGGGTAACTACCAGGATTCCCCGTGACTGGATCTCTACCATTCACCATACATGGTGGTATTCCTGATCATAGATGGGGAAATATTGTTCAATCCCACTAGTATTTGGAAACATATCACATGTCTTGCGTTCTATTATGCTGACAGATATGTATTATGGCCATACCTTCTGTATCTCTGTATTGTTATGTTGACTTTGTTCCATTAATGTGACTGTTCATTTTGGAATTCGTTCCTTTTGCAATAAAAAAATATTGAAATATAGATATAATCCTTGAAATTTTGTTTGTTTGTTTTTTATAATTAGGCATATCTATAGTGACCAGGCAACACTATTGCTTAATATAGACATAAAGCAGGTAGTCTAGTGTTCTGGGAACACCACTAGTGGAGCCCTGCGAGTGTGCAGACCACCTGTTTCTAATAACCCCCTTGGCTTTCTGCTGTCAAGGTCTCTAGGAGGTAGAATGTGCACTGGACAGAGCTATGTAACACTAAGATCCCTTTCACACTGAGTCGGTTTTCAGGCGTTTTAGCGCTAAAAATAGCCTCTAAGGTCTGAAAACCACCTCCCATTCATTTCAGTGTGTCTTTTCACACTGGAGTGATGCGCTTGTTGGACGTTAGGAAAAGTCGTGCAAGCAGCATCTTTGGGGCGGATTGGGAGCGCTGCCCGTTAAAATGAATGGGAAGCGCTTCGCAAACACCGCAACACAGGCGTTTTAACCCCTTCTTTGGTTTAAAAGCGCCCCTCTAGCGGCCAATAAACACTGCTTAAACAGCGCTAAAGCACAGCTTTCGTGCTTTGGCGCTAACGTGGCCACGGCCCGAGTGTGGTAGGGGTCATGGGAGCATACAACATATAATCGCACACAGCTGTAAATTATATACAGTACTTATACCACAATGTTGTTTTAGCTGTGTTTATACATAGTGCTTTCTGTTCTTTATTTGATTTACTTTTCAGTCAGTTGAGACTCACTGGAGAAATATAATTTCTTCTGAATCTTCATTGACAGAAGGGGGAAAATAAAAGAGAGAGGTTACTAGAGTTTGAGAACAATATACATTAGAAGTGAAGGCTCCTCTCATCGCTTGTTTCTAGCACAGGCTGTAATCGCACGGCACACACATAGAAAGAAACAAACATTTAAGTACATTTAACTAAAGTTATGTGAAGTACAAAGGCAGAGATATAATCAGTACTTAGAGATTTAATTAAAACAAGTCATCCACAAATTGACTAAAACCGTTGATGCATTTTACCAAAATAATTAGTGCAGATAAAAAAATATATAGTATATATACATTGTAAATATATACTGTATATATATATACATAAACAGGGTTGCCAACGATTACCAGTTGGTTGGGAAAAAAATCTGATGTCTCCCATCCGTAAAAGTCCATGGACAGATTCCACTATTCCACTTCAACAGCACTCACCTTCCGCTGTCATAAACACTGTTTGTTGCTAGAACTGGTTGCTGTGCTTGAGGAGGAGACCATCCTTCAGACCTTGAAATGTGTTCCATCTCCCAGCTTCTCCCAGCCCTGCTGTGAACAGGACTCTTATATAATCATGTAAGGGGGGGGGGGCTCTGAGGTAAGAGGCAACCCTAATGCCCCGTACACATGATCAGAAATTACGACAGCAAAAGTCTGATGTGAGCTTTTGAATGGAAATTTTGACCGTGTGTATGCTCCTTCGGACTTTCCGCCAACAAAAGATTGAGAGCTGGTTCTCATATTTTTCAACAAAAAACAATTCGACGCATGCTCGAAAGCATTAAACTTCATTTTCTTGTTTTGCCGTAGTGTTGTACGTCACTGCGTTCTTAATGGTCGAAAGTTCAGAGAACTTTTGTGTGACCGTGTGTATGCAAGCCAAGCTTGAGCGGAATTCCGTCGGAAAAACCATCCAAGGTTTCCGACGGAAAATCAGATTGTGTGTATGCGGCATTAGGGCTCTTTCACACTTATATGTCCGTTTTCACTGACTCCCTTTGCTCAGCAGGGATCGTTCCCTGATCCCCGCTGACCAGGTGGATGACTGGTACGTCTCCGCTCACTGTGCAGAGACGGACGTTTCAGGGATCCGCTCTCCTCTATGGGGGATTGGATAAAAACACATCCGCCTGTCTGCCAGACAGATGGAAAATAGGGTCTCAATTTGTCTGGATTTAGCGGATCGGAACGGATCAGATATCAGTGGACATGTCACCGCTGACATCCATCGTTCCATAGAAGTGAATGGAGCATTCATTCTGGTCCGCCTGAAAAGCTGACAGGCGGACCTGAACGGTCTATATGTATGAAAGGGGCATTAGGTATGCCATAGATGGTGCGACTTTCTTTTCTGCAACCACAGGATGCTGAAAAGGAAATCGCTTGATTCCCTATCAACACAGTCAGTGTTTACCGTTCCCCATGACGACGCTAATTTGTAGCGAAACGTACGTCAGGAGGCTGACGTGCTGACATCATCGCTCAAAGACGGGTGTTTGCATGCCGGCCAGCTCTTTCTATTAATGAACGTTTTTATCTTCTGTTCCTGCTAAGCAGGAATGGAGATCTCTGTGTTCACCCAGTCAGTCCATTCCCCACACAGTTAGCAAGCACCTCCTAGGGACAGGAGGACACACTTAACCCTTTGATCGCCCCTGGTGTTAACCCCTTCCCTGGCAGTGTCATAGTACAGTAACAGTGCATATTTTTAGCACTGTTCACTGTAATAATGCCACTACCACCAAAAGAAATCTCTATTTGTGACGAAAAAAAATACATCAATTTTATATGGGTACAGCATCGCACGACCACGCAATTGTCAGTTAAAGTAACACAGTGCCGTATCACAAAAAATGGTCTGTTCATTAAGAGGGTAAAACCTTCTAGGGGCTGAAGTGGTTAACCAATGTAATATACAGTCAATCCAGCTAGAAGGCACAGAAAACCAAACTATATACTGTCTCCAACTTTGAAAAGCCACCCCCCAAGAATAGGCTACTAATTTATGGAAAGGCAACAAAGACCATGGACTAAGGCAGTATTTCTAAACATTTTTAATATAGTAGAACCCTTGAAATAATTTTCAGGTCTCAGGAATCCTATGCCAATAATTACTATATCTACAGCTCTTGGTATATTAGCTTGGTGATAAGAATACTCCTTACTTCGGGGGTCAGTGGGAAGCATGCTACTTACATTGGGGGTCAGTGGGAAGAATGCTCTTTACATTGGTGGTCAGTGAGAAGAATGCTCTTTACATTGGGGGTCAGTGGGAAGAATGTTCCTTACATCTGGGGGTCAGTGGGAAGAATGCTCTATACATTGGGGGTCAGTGGGAAGAATGCTCTTTACATTGGGGGTCAGTGGGAAGAATACGCTTTACAATGGTGGTCAGTGGGAAGAATGCTCCTTGCATTGGCGATCAGTAGGAAGAATGCTCCTTACATTGGTGGTCAGTGGGAAGAATGCTTCTTACATTGGGGGTATTTGGGGAGAATGTTCCTTACATTGTGTGTCAGTGGGAATAATGCTCCATTCATTGGATGTCAGTGGGAATAATGCTCCATTCATTGGATGTCAGTGGGAATAATGCTCCTTACATTGGGGGCATTTCGGGAAAATGCTACTATATTCACAAATCATGATACATTAGTTTGATGATTAGTGGGAAGAATGATCCTTCCACTTGTGATCAATGGGAATAATTACCAACTTACAGATAACCATAGGTGTGCGCAGCTTATTGCATTAGAGCCCATTCACACCTCTGCGACAAAACGCCCGACGCCGCACGCTCGTGCCGCTGGAGGGGAGAATTCCCATTGCTGTGTATGAAGATGGTTCACATCTCATAGACGCCGTACGCCTGTCGCCTGAAAAAAAGTCTCAGACCCTTTTTTTCAGGCGGCATTGGCATTCGGCCATACAAAGCAATGGGAAGGCTTTGTGAAAAAAAAAATAAAAAAAAATTACACACTCGCGGCAAAATACGCCGCGTACGCGGCGTATCTTGTCGCGGAGGTGTGAATGCAGCCTTAGAGTGTGCACCCCACAGCTCAAATACACATACGCAGTAGATGGTGTCAGTAGGGATGAGATTTGTGTCAGTATTTTTTTGTTTTTATTATTTTATTTAGTTATTATTTTTTACAAATGTATTATTTTTTTACAATATTCTTTTTTTTTATGATTTGTTAGGAGCCCCATTGAGGGGGGCTTTGGTGAAATAGCAGAGAAAGGGACTGATAACAGAGACTCCCCAGTCCCTTTCTCTGTAGCCTCAGCTGCCACAAGAGTAGGGGTGTTTGGCAGGGGAAATCAGCATAGCCCAGGGTGATTAGGGTGTGCCCAGGCACACCCAGCATACCCTGTGCGCACACCTATGCAGATAACTAAAAGCAATCAATGGTGTCAGTGGGACTTATGTGAGAGGCAGAAATTGCTCATTGCTCAGGGAACCCCTAGCAATCCCTAGGAACACCTAGAGCAGGGGTCTCAAACTCAAATTACCTGAGGGCCCCAAGACAAGTTTTCATATGCCATGGGGGGCCGCATACAAACTTTCAAACTTCAAAAACAACAGTACTGGTGTCAACGAACACATTATTAACCCCCAGCACTGGTGTCAGCGAGCGCATTATTACCACCAGCACTGGTGTCAGCGAGCGCATTATTACCACCAGCACTGGTGTAAGTCAGGGTTTGACAAATTTGCTTGGAATCTAGGAGCCAGCTGAAAAAGTTAGGAGCCAGAAAACGCACCCTGTCTCGACGAGCTTGCGCGCAGAAGCGAACACATACGCGAGCAGCGCCCGCATATGTAAACGGTGTTCAGACCACACATGTGAGTTATCGCCGCGATTGGTAGAGCGAGAGCAATAATTCTAGCACTAGACCTCCTCTGTAACTTAAAACATGCAACCTGTAGATTTTTTTAAACGTCGCCTATGAAGATTTTAAAGGGTAAAAAAGTTTGTCGGCATTCCACAAGCGGACGCAATTTTGAAGCGTGACATGTTGGGTATGAATTTACTCTGTGTAACATTATCTTTCATAATATTAAAAAAAAAGGGGATAACTTTACTGTTGTCTTATTTTTTTATTAAAAAAGTGTAATTTTTTTCCCAAAAAAGTGTGCTTGTAAGACCGCTGCGCAAATACGGCGTAACAGAAAGTATTGCAACAATCGCCAATTTATTCTCTAGGGTGTTGGGATAAAAAATATATATAATGTTTGGGGGTTCTAATTAGAGGGAAGAAGATGGCAGTGAAAATAATGTAAAATGACATTAGAATTGCTGTTTAAAGCGGAGGTTCTGCTGGGAAACGTTTTTCTTTTTCCTGACTACTCTGCTGCTGTTCAAATACACATTTCTTCACTTACTAGTGCCGATCTTGCAGCCGCCACGATCGCGCTTTGCCAGCAAAGGATATTTTATAAAATGTTGTCATGAACATTGCCATCTTCATTGAGGGCACCTTGAAGCCCTCCTGTATTTCTTCCGGGATGCGGCGAATGCTGATGTCCCAGCATTCACCGCGTAATCCCGCGCATGCGCAGTGTTGACGGCGAGTCGCGCCGTCAACACTGCACAGTTGCCATCACAACGGCCGGCGGCGTCCTGAACAGGACACGCCCCGCTGTGATGTTACACTAGTTCGTCATGTGACAGCACAGCTAGCGTGAGACTACACGCGCAGCTAGTTCAGTTGATGTGCTGTGATTGGCCCACACGTCACTGCAAGAACACCAGGCAAAAAGCACCCACAATGCACAGCGCCGTCGGGGAAAATAGAGACACGCCCACTCCCCGCTGGGATGAAAACCCGGAAGCACAGCAAAGTACAGGTAAGGGACCATTGGAAAAAAAAATTGACAACGCTATGATGCTTAAATGGGATGGAGTTTAAGGATGCTGAAAAGTTCATTTTAAGGGTGAACCTCCGCTTTAACTTGTAATGCTTAACTTGTAATACCAACGGCCACCACCAGATGGCGCCAGCTCACATCTGGTGGTAATAACTTGTAATACCAACGGCTCACCACCAGATGGCGCCAGTAAAAAAAAAATGGCCCGCGGGCCGGTACTTTGAGACCACTGCCCTAGAGGAACCCTAGTTGAGAGACTGATTTAGAGGCTAGCTGAAAGTTTAATGCAGTATAACACCTTTGATAGCTAGCAAGTACAATATAAAGGTATATACATCAGACCAAAAAGAGAGACAACTGAGGAAAGGTGGACAAAGGTGTTTGGTTAAATTAGGAGGACAGTCCATTCTGTTTTGGCACTGTGGACTACACCCTTCTCCAGGAACAATGGAGACACTTGTTATGCAGATCAAAGCTTTATTTAACAATAAAATAAGAAATTGCTTTGGATTGTGCACATAATACATAGGATTATAAGGCAAGTAAATAAGCATAGGTAACGAGATACATCCCATTTGGGTAAATATAAAATACATTATATATGAAATGACCAATAAGTCATAATGTCAATCCAGAAAAGAAACAGTTAACCATCTTCATTCACAAGTTTAGCATGGGTTGACACCTTTTTGTGGTCTTTACCAAAACGAAGTATGTTTAAAGAATGATTTATTTTTTTATTAGTCTCAAGAAATTGACAGGTTTTGCAGACGTACAGTTATTCATGAGTTTAAAAAGAGGACGTATCAATATATGCTTGAAAAGCTTAAGCCGCAAGCAAATGCTGTATATGTATATCTGTAAGGATATATTGCATACACAATAGCAGATAAATGTCTCTCACAAAATGAGGGCAAAAGCCTTGCAAATCTATAAATCCAACACACTTCAGATGAAAGGCAGTGGGGAGCTATGCATGGCTGCTTGTCCAACCCTTACATCACATCTTTATTAGATAATACTAAACCTAAAGTGATACTAAACACACACCGTTTAATTTACATTACATTGTCCCTTCTCTTTCTGTATGTGGATGATGGCACTGTAAATATTTTATTGAAAGAAAAAAAAAAGAAAAAAACATCTAAGTACCCTTTTCCTAATGGATATACAGCTGTCACATGAACCAGCTGTTTCCCAGCCTGCCTGCAGAGAAACATAAGCAGGAGGAGCTTATATTTCTCTGCTTCTGGTCACCTGTTAAAAACAGCTTATGGAATACAGAGAAAAAAATAAATAAATAATATCAATAAACTGTTTTACATTGTCATACAAATATATATTGGAAATCAAATATTTATTATTATTTCGGTAATAACATGGTGTGGGTGGATTTCTGCCAGTCACATCCCTCCAACCTGTATCTTAGAATAAGAGGGAGGTGTAGCCTCTATTAATCTACATGTAATATCCTGCCCCCATTGTGTTTACCTGGGTAGTGGGCATAGAAGACAGGAGAGGGAGCTGGCTGTCATTTACCACTCTGTACACATTCACATGTGTGACTCTATGGTCACATGGGCTGCTCAGATGTCATAGGGAGGAAATGCTCATCATAGAACCTCACTGAAAACTGAGCATGTGCAGAGTTGCCACCACAGCTGCAAAATCCCTAGCTGAATTGGGGAAACGGACAGAAGATGGTGACAGAGAACAGCGGGATCAACCAGGTTTTTTGCAGAATAAAGAAAATGAATCTCATAGTGGCTGAGTGAGTATGAACAGCATGTAATACACCTTTATTCATAGTTGTTTTATGATATAAGTTTAGTGACACTTTAAGGCCCCTTTCACACTGGGGCGGGAGGTGCGGTGGCGGTAAAGCACCGCTATTTTTATCGGCGCTTTAACGCCAATTTCGCAGCGCTATTCGGACCTAGCAGGGTGGTTTAACCCCCCACTAGCGGCCGAGAAAGGGTAAAAAAATGCTGCAAAGCGCCACTGCCGGTGGTATTTTTTTTTTTCATTTAAGCCTAAATATGAGATCTGAGGTCTTTTTGACCCCAGATCTCATATTTAAGAGGACCTGTCATGCTTTTTTCTATTACAAGGGATGTTTACATTCCTTGTAATAGGAATAAAAGTGATAATTTTTTTATTTTTTTTTATTTCAGTGTTAGAAATTGTAAAATAAATAAAAATAAATCCGAAAACCCCCCCAATTTTTTTTTAAAGCGCCCCGTCCCGTCGAGCTCGCACGCAGAAGCAAACGCATACGCGAGTAGCGCCCGCATATGAAAACGGTGTTCAAACCACACAAGTGAGGTATTGCTGCGATCGTTAGAGCGAGAGCAATAATTCTAGCCCTAGGCCTACTCTGTAACTCAAAAAATGCAACCTGTAGAATTTTTTAAACGTCGCCTATCGAGATTTTGAAGGGTAAAAGTTTGACGCCATGCCACGAGCGGGCGCAATTTGTAAGCGTGACATGTTGGGTATCATTTTACTCGGCGAAACATTATCTTTCACAATATGTAAAAAAATTGGGCCAAATTTATTGTTGTCTTATTTTTTTATTTAAAAAAGTGATTTTTTTCCAAAAAAAATGCGCTTGTAAGACCGCTGCGCAAATACGATGTGACAAAAAGTATTGCAATGACTGCCATTTTATTCTCTAGGGTGTTAGAAAAAAAATATATAATGTTTGGGGGTTTTAAGTAATTTTATAGCAAAAAAAAATGTTTTAGTCTCGTAAACACCGAATCTGAAAAACAGGCTCGGGGCTTAAGTGGTTAAGGTCGGTTTGCATACGCTATTTTTAGCGCAATAGCACCTGCAAACCACTCCAGTGTGAAAGGGGTCTAACTCCCAAAAGAGATTGCCTGTGGGCTGCCCGGCACATCATCAAAGCTGGCTGCCTGCATTTGGAAGAGGCAGCTAACGGTAGCTGAAGAAGATCAAGATGGTGACAGGGGACCCGAACAGCGGATTGTACCGCAAGAACACTGGATTCGGGTGAGTATGTGTTTTGAAAAGAATGCAGCATTACAGGTAAAAGGGGAAAAATGGGGGGGGGGGGTAGAGAGAGTTGAGTACAGCTTTAGGTTTTCAAGAAGAAAATATTTCAAATTTTAGAGGGTAACAGAACTGTGGGAGATTAAGGATCTAAAGTCATTGGACATGCTGTATCTAGAGAAGCAGCAAGGATAGACATGACCAGGGCTTTTTTTCAGGGGGAACTTGGGGGAACTCAGTTCCACCACCTTTGGCTCAGACCCTTTGGTGCCTGTTCACCACAATCACTTGTAAACACAGAAGTCTGGTTTCTGTGTTTACAAGTGACAGCTCTGCACTCTGTGTGTAACCCCCCTGAACTCTGCACTCTCTATGTAATGCAATCCTGGTATTTAATGCCCCTTTAAGACCCTTCTACTGTTTGTGAAATCTGAACGGGGTCGTGGTTGAGTTCCTGCACCTATTTTCTGAGAAAAAAAGCTCTGGACATGACTGGAACCAAGCTCTGCCAAGTGCTTAGACCTGAACATGTTAGCTGAAGAACACAAAGAAAACACACAATTGGCTGTGTGAAGCGATGATCTTCTAATGCCTACAGTATATGTGCCTTAAAGAAGAAAAATGAGTAAGGTTGCCATTGCTGAAAAACCTTCTGAAAATGCCATTTACTCGATTGTATATGACTTCAGTAGTTTTAGAATCACTGACCTTGTAAAAATACAATGCCTTAAAATAGTATTCATACCCCTTGACATTTTCCACATTTTATTATGTTACAACCACAAACATTAATGTATTTTTTTGAGGATTTAATGTGACAAATCAACACAAAGTGGCACATAATTCTGAAGTGGAAGGAAAATGATAAATGGTTTTCATTTTTTTTTTACAAATAAATGCATTAAAAGAGTGGCATGTATTTATATTCAGCCCCCTTTACTCAGTTACCCCTAACTAAAATGTAGTGGAACCAATTGCCTTCAGATGTCACCTAATTAGTAAAGTGAGTCCACTTCTGTGTAATTTAATCTCATTATAACTACAGCTGTTCTCTGAAGCTCTCAGAGGTTTGTTAGAGAACCTTAGTGAACAAACAGTATCATGAAGGCCAAGGAACAGCAGACAGGTCAGGGATTTTAAAGCAGGGTTAGGTTATAAAAACATATCCCAAGCTTTGAACATCTCACCGAGCACTGTTCAATACATCATCCAAAAATGGAAAGAGTATGGCACAACTGTAAGCCTACCAAGACAGGGCCGTCCATGGTAACTCTGGAGAAGCTGCAGAGATCCACAGCTCAGGAGGGAGAATCTGTCCACAGGACAACTATTAGTCGGGCACTCCACAAATCTGGCCTTTATGGAAGAGTGGCAAGAAGAAAGCCACTGTTGAAAGAAAGCCATAAGAAGTCCTGCTTACAGTTTGCAAGAAACCATGTGGGGGACACAGCAAAGATGTGGAAAAAGGTGCCCTGGTCAGATGAGACCAAAATTGAACTTTTTGTCCTAAAAGCAAAACACTATGTGTGGCAGAAAACTAACACTGCACATCACCCTGAACACACCAACGGCGGTGGCAGCATCATGTTGTGGGGATGCTTTTCTTCAGCAGGGACAGGAAAGCTGGTCAGAGTTGATGGGAAAATGGATGGAGCCAAATACAGGGCAATCTTAAAAGAAATCATGTTATGCCCTGTACACACAATCGGTTCATCCGATGAAAATGGTCTGAAGGATTTTTTCATCAGATTTCCGATGAAGCTGACTTTCATAAGTCTTGCCTACACATCATCAGTTAAAAAACCGATCGTGTCAGAACCCGGTGACGTAAAACACAATGACGTGCTGAGAAAAATGAAGTTCAATGCTTCCGAGCATGCGTCGACTTGATTCTGAGCATGCGTTGATTTTTAACCGATGGATTTCCCCACAGACGATCGTTTTTTTCTATCGTTTTTTTAACCATCGGATAATTTTAAAACAGGTTCTACGTTTTTTCACCGATGGGGAAAAAAACGATGGGGCCACACACGATCGGTTCGTCTGATGAAAACGGTCCATCAGACCGTTTTCATCAGACGAACCGATCGTGTGTATGTGGCATAAGAGTCTGCAAAAGACCTGAGACTGGGTGGAGGTTTACCTTCCAGCAGGACAACGACCCTAAATATACAGCTAGAGCTACCATAGAATGGTTTAGATCAAAGTATATTCATGTGTTAGAATGGCCCAGCCAAAGTCCAGACCTAAATCCAATTGAGAATCTGTGGCAAGACTTGAAAATTGCTGTTCACAGATGCTCTCAATTCTCGGCCACACCTAGAGTATGCTGTCCAGTTCTGGGCACTAGTCCTCAGCAAGGAAGTACTGGAAATGGAGAGAGTACAAAGAAGGGCAACAAAGCTAATAAACGGTCTGGAGGATATTAAGTCTGGTACACACGACCGAGGAACTCGACGGGCGAAACACATCGTTTTCCTCGTCGAGTTCCTTGTTAGGCTGTTGAGGAACTCGACAAGCCAATTTTCTTCATTCCCGTCAAGGAAATACAGAACTTGCTCTCTTTTTGGCTCGTCGAGTTTCTCGACAGTTTCCTCGACGAAAATGTACACACGACCGGTTTTCTCGGCAAAAAAATATCTCCCAGCAAGTTTCTTGCTGGTTTTTGCCGAGAAACTCGGTCGTGTGTACGAGGCCTCAGTTATGAGGAAAGGTTGCGAGCACTGAACTGGTGAGGAAACGCTTGAGAGGGGATATGGTTTCAGATTACAAATATCTATCCGGTGACCCCACAATAGGGATAAAACTTTTTGCAGAAGGGAGTTTAACAAGACACGTGGCCACTCATTAAGGTTAGAAGAAAAGAGCTTTAACCTTAAACTACGTAGAGGGTTATTTACTGTAAGAGCAGCAAGGATGTGGAATTCCCTTCCACAGGCGGTGGTCTCGGCGGTGGGCATCAATGGTTTCAAGAAAATATTAGATAAGCACCCGAACGACCACAACATACAGGGGTATATAATGTAATACTGACATATTCTCACACACATAGGTTGGACTTGATGGACTTGTGTCTTTTGTTCAACCTCACCTACTATGTAACTATATGTAAATGTGTAATTGCAGTGAAAGGTGGTTCTACAAAGTATTGACTCAGGGGGGCTGAATACAAATGCACCCCACACTTTTCACATATTTATTTGTTAAAAAATGTAAAAACCATTTATCATTTTCCTTCCACTTCACAATTATGTGCCATGACAAAATGTGGAAAATGTAAAGGGGTATGAATACTTTTTAAAGGCACTGTATTCAACAGACAAACCTCCTAATCCTCTTTTTCCGGGTCTAGGATTCAGAATGCACTGAAGCCACTGGATCATCATGACCACAGATAAACAGTATTTTCAGATGTAGGGGTCAACAATGGCAGCCTCCATTATTGCTGATGCTAAGTACATTTTCCTTGGAAAGTCTATAGTGGAAAGAGACAGCTGAAGATCCAAGAAAACCTTGTGTTATGCCAGTTTTAAGGG